>NC_089581.1:127358575-127687559 GCF_019320115.1 Miscanthus floridulus | reverse complement strand
AAGGGGATGCACCTATCCCATAGAGGGAGAACCAAAAATAAGACCGAACAAGAGAATGCACTCATACACACAGTCAATCGGCTACCAAGCTCTTGACCACCTTTCAACCCTTCCATCAGAGACTGGGGACCAGTCCCTCTCTTGATTGTTTGTACCCCTTACTATAGACTGTTCACGGTGCTAATAACATGAGCAGCAGCAAACTGGACGTAGGGGCGTTCCGCCCGAACCAGTATAAATCTTGTGTCCTTTAGCGCACCATCCGAGCCTAACGCGCATTACTATAAATTTATTTGCCGGTGCTTGTACGAAACACCGACATCGCTACTAGTGAACATGGACCCTAGGTCGGTGATGATGTTGTTCGGTAGGCCAAACCGGTGAATTATGTCATCAAGCAGCTCGGCTGCTTTCTTTGCTGTTGCTTGGACCAGGGGTTTGTATTCGATCCACTTAGAGAATTTGTCGATACAGACATAGACCTAGGGGAAACCTCCCAACACAGGCCTCAACAACCCAATCATGTTCAGTCCTCAGCTTGAGAAGGGCAACGATGCAGGGATCATTTGCAAGGCCTGAGCTATGATGTGGATTTGTTTGGTGAAAAAACTAGCAGTTCTCGCTTCGGCGAACGAGTGCTTTAGCATCAACTACAGCTGAGGGCCAATAGAAATCAGCTTGAAAAGCCTTTTCGACCAGTGTTCTAGAGGTCATATGGTTGCCGTAGGTGCCTGCGTGGATCTCCTTGAGTACCTTCTCGCCTTCTTCCATGGAGTAGCTCCCCTTTAGCGTTTTTGCGGTACAACCACTACTAGAGAAACGGGTTTTAGTCCTGGTTGGGAAGGCCCTTTAGTCCCAGTTTTCCCAACTGGGACTAAATTCCCAGGACTAAAGGTCCACACCTTTAGTCCCAGGTCTAGGAACCGGGACTAAAGGTCACCCACGGAAGAAAAAAATAAAGGAAATCCTTGAAGGCCTCGCTTGCTCTACGTGAGATTCGAACCCAACACCTCTCTCCTCGCGTGTAGGTACATTACCAACTCAACTGCACACCACTTGTAACAGAGTCATATGCACTCTCCTTTTGAATAGACTCATGGGAGACCTTTAGTCCTAGGTAAAAGACCTTTAGTCCTGGTTGAAGACACCAACCGGGACTAAAAGGTCACCCTTTAGTCCCGGTTGGTGTTACCAACCGGGACTAAAAGTTGGTGAACTTTTACTCTGGGTTGGTGACACCAACCGGGACTAAAGATGACTTTTAGTCCCAGTTGGTATTATGAACTAGGACTAAAAGTCCTTTAGTCCTGAACGCAAAAAATATCGAGACTAAAGGCTAAAATCGAAGTGGGTGAAAGGTCTGTTTTCTAGTAGTGAACTTCCCTTCAACTAGGATGTAATGCTTACTACAGCGAGTAAGGCATTCTCTTTTTGTGTTGTCAGCCGGGATGTTTGTAGTGGTGAGGTGTTTGATGAAAGGTTCCCTCCAATCGCTGCTCGGCCTAGGGACCGCTGTGACTATCTGCTCGGCAGGGGGATTTTCTTAAACGCCTTCTTATTCCTGCTTGATGGAAGGGGCCACAAGGTCCTGGATGAACACTCAGGCTAGAACTTCAGTCCGGGTTGATCCTATCTTTGATAGCTCATGAGCTACTTGATTATTGGCCTAGACCATGTGGTGGTATTCGATGTCATAGAATTTGTCTTCTAACTTTCTTATCACGGCGCAGTAAGCGTCCATCTTCTCATTGATGCAATTCCAATCCTTATTGAGCTGATTGATTATGAGTATGGAGTCGCCATACACCTAGAGGCATATAATGCCTAGCTTGACAGCTATACGAAGACCATGAAGTGCCGCCTCATATTTAGCGTTATTACTGGATGCTTAGAAGTGTAGGCGGAGGACATAGCGAAGCTTATCCCCCAATGGCGAGATGAAATATACACCTGCCCCAACGCTATCGAAGTTGAGAGACCCGTCGATGTACATGGTGTTGTTCTCAGGGTGGTCGATCGAGACAGGAGTCTGCATATCCCTCCACTCGATGATGAAATCGGTGAGTTCCTACTACTTGATCATGTGGTGAGGCCTGAAGTCGATGGTATACGTGCTGAGCTTGACTGCCCATTTAATAATGCGGCTGCTAGCTTCCATGTTGTGGAGGATGTTGCCGAGCGGGTACTCAGTGACTACTGCTATGTGGTAGGCATCAAAGTAGTGGTGGAGCATTCAGGATGTGATTAGGATGGCATACAACAGTTTTTGGACCTATGGGTAGCGAGTGTTAGAATTGTTTAGGACTTCACTAATGAAGTAGACTAGGCACTGGACTTTGTATGCATGTCTGACCTCTTCTTGTTCGACAACGATGGCGGTGCTGACTACCCGGTTGGTCGCTGCAATGTAGATTAGCAAGGTTTCATCCTTTTTGGGGGCAGTCATGATCAAAGGTGTGGTAAGGAACTGTTTGAGCTCAGCGAATGCCTTGTCAACATCCTCTGACCAGACAAATTTCTCTTGAGCCTTGAGTAGCTTGAAGAATGGGAGTCCCTTTTCGCCCAGTCGAGATATGAAACAACTTAAAGCCACCATGCACCCTGTTAGCTTCTAGACGTCCTTGATGTATGTTGGTGGCTTCATGTTGATCATCATCGCTATCTTCTCTAGGTTGGCTTTGATGCCGTGGTGACTAATGATGTTGCCTAGCAAGATACTAGATTGAACACCAAAAATGCACTTAGTGGGATTCAGCTTCCATCGGTATACTCTTAGGGCTTTGAAAACTTTGGTGAGGTTGGCGATGAGGGTGTCAGCAGTCCTAGACTTGACCACCACACCATCAACATAAGCCTTGATGTTCCTCCTAATCTAGTCCTTGAGGCAGCACTGGATGGCTCTTTGATAGGTCGCACCCGCATTCTTGAGCCTAAAGGACATCATCGTGTAATAGTAGGCACCAAAGGGCGTGATGAATGATGTCTTGATCTGGTATTCTTCTTTTAACGTGATCTGGTGGTAACCAGAGTAGCAATCTAAAAAGCATAGGAGCTCACAGTAGGCCATGGAGTCTATGACCTCGTCAATGTGAGGTAGACCGAAGGGGTCTTTAGGGCAGTGTTTGTTGACATCGGTGTAATCAACGCACATTCTCCATTCTTTATTCTTTTTTCTTACAAGAACTAGGTTGGCTAACCACTCTAGATGATACACATCTTTAATAAAACTAGCGGTTAAGAGCTAGGTTATCTCTACCCTAATGGCCTTTTTTTACCTACATGAATCATTGAAGCTTCTGCTTGATCGGCTTGGCGGTCGCCAAGAAGTTTAAGGAGTGCTCGATCAGCTCTCGAGGCATTCCTAGCATGTCCATAGGTTTCCACACGAACACATCGACATGCTCCCTTAGGAAGCTGATGAGCGCATCTTCCTATTTAGGTTCGAGGTAGGCCTCGATCCGAGCAGTCATGGACTAGTCACCAGGGACAAGGGCCACTTCCTTCACCTCCATGGACTTGGTTGATGCTTGGGCGACCTCCATGGTTGGGATCTCCAGGTCCTATGGAGAGATCAGCTATGAAGCCATGATGCGGTCCTACATATGGATGGAGATGTTAGTTGCCTCAGTGCGCGTGAAGCTTTCCTTCTCACAGTTGTAGGCAACATCGAGGTTGGCGTGCAGGGAGATGACCCCCTGCTCCATCGGCATTTTCAACACTAGGTACATATAGTGTGGCACGGCCATGAACTTGGCAAGAGCTGGTCGGCAAAGGATGGCATGCTCTACCATGTTGAAATCAGCGATGAGGAAGTTAACGTAATCGATGCAAAAATGCTTGGCGGTGCCAAATTGAACCGGCAGTGTAATGTATCCTATGGGTAGGGATGCCTTCCTAGGAATGATTCCCTAGAACAGTGAGTCGATGGGAGTGAGGTCTTCCATCTTGAGCCCTAGCTCCTCCATAGATCCAGCGAAGAGGATGTTGAGGGCGCTCCCTCCATCGATGAGGACCTTCTAGAAGCACAAGTCCTTGATTATGGGATCTAGGACGAGTGGGAAACGCCCTGGATATGGGATGTCTGATAACTGATCGGCCATGGAGAAGGTGATCGGGTGCTCCAACTAGTCAAGGTACTTGGGATCAGAGATAGGGCCATCATATGTAGCGACCGACATGACACATTAGGCTACAAGCTTCTACTCCCGCTTGTCTTCAGAAATAGCTCTCCCACCAAAGATGGTGGTGACGGTCTTGGTGGGGCCCTTGTTGTTTCCTCGTTCTCCACCCTGACTATCTTTGGTCTCATCATCATCATGCCATGGCTTCTTCAAGGATTCACCACCGAGCGCTATCTTCAGGCTTCTGCACTCTCGCATAGTGTGCTTTGCATCCTTGTGGATAGGGCATGGGCCGTCCAATTGCTTGCTAAAGTCAGCGTCATTGGTGCGTTTGGCTCAAGTATTGGTGGTGTTGATTGAGTTATCAGGCTAGCAACGGTGACCTTATCTACCCCTCGAGCTCTTCGGGCGGTCATCACGTTGGAGGTCACGATCATCTTGGCAGTGGCCATGGTCGTGGTGGTGGTTGTGATCGTCACGATAGCGATCAGGATCATCGTAGCGCCTATCTTCATGTTGGTCATCATTGCGGCACTGGTGGTGGGTAGAGCGGGCATCCCGTTTAGCTTCTTTGGCATCAGCGTACCTATTTGCTGTTTATATCAGTTCACCGATGGTTGTGGGCCTCTTGCGGTACATCTTTCCATGGAGTTGCTCATGCTGGAGCCCTTTGGTGAAGGAGGCGATGGCTTTGACATAAGTGATGTTGGGAACAAAGTTTCTTGTGTCCGAGAAGTGCCTGATGATGTCACACAAGGACTCCTCAGAGGACTGATTAAGCTTCTCTAGGTCATACTTGGTGCTAGGCTACTTGCATGTGGCCATGTAATGGTCAGTGAAGACTTTCTTGAGGTCGTCCCAAGATCAGATGGAGTTCTACCATAGGCTGAGTAGCTAGTTGTTTGTAGACTGATTAAGCATGATGGGAAGATAGTTCACCATGACATCTTCGCCTCCACCCATAGCTTTGACAGCAATCTTGTATAGAGTTAGCCACTAAGCGGGGTTGGACTTTCTATCGTAGGTGTTACACCAATGACCTTGAAACCAATAGGCCAATGGATGGCTTGAAGCCTTTCGATGAAGGGGTGAAGTCTTGATGCATCGGCAGGAAGTGGTAAATGACGGGCAGCAAATCCCTCATGTTCGATGTTGAATTCCCGGTGACGTTCCATCTCTGCTTCATAACGTGCAGACCTACTATTTTTTATGTGGCCATGGACATCTATGCCAGTGTTGATGTGGTCGTGAAGGTCACAGGAGAGGGGTTGATTGACCTCCTGATTACGGTTGCCACACCGACCTCCCTGGTGGCGTGGCGGGCAGTCGTAATGGCATGAATGAGCTTCATAGTTGCCTCTGGATCCCCTATAGAGGTAGGGACCTCCGGCCATAGGTTGGGAGCCATCAGCACCGTGTTGCTAGCCTCCTCTGTCATCCTGAGAGCAGCGGCTATGAGTGGATGTGATGGAGTAAGATGGGGCGTTGTTTTGGAACTCATTGACTTGGACTTAAGCACCTATGATATATGCTCGGACCTTGTCAACCTCTGGAGTGTGAGGGAGTTCATTGAGCTCATTGAAAGCGATGGCTAGATTAGCGCTCGAGGTCTAGTAGACTAGCTGGTCGCCCACTATGTCGAATGCTTCTTATAGATTATGTTGATGGCAGGGCAGGCCATGACCATCCTTGTCAGCCGCTTGGGCTACTCCTACATCCTAATGACATTGGCGATCATCATTCTTTGCTAGACGAGCTTCATGCTCTTTAGTAGTTTTGCCATCTTGGTGACGCTATCATGGCTGACATGGAAAATCATGCCCCTGAACCCTGGAGGGAAAGTAGGGTAGCTTGGCACGGTCTGGGTTAAGCCCTCAGAATAATCATTGGGGGTCTCATCCAAAATGTTGTGGAGAGACTGAGTTGGAAGATCGGAATCACCCGAAAGCTAGCGAATAGCCACCATGTTGGCCACGGGCATAGGCTGACTGGAGTTATTTGGGTCGATCATGTAGAGATCGGTGGCATGGTCATGCTCAACGTGGTCGACCAAGATTTGGTGGATGGTGTTCTGGTACATAGATCCTGCAACCTCTAGCCCAAAAGGTTAGGGCATCAACGGGTTCTCTATTAGGGTCTCATAGTTGGCCAAGCGTAGGTCGGTAGCGGGAAGTGGTCGGCGCCGCACCGTGTGCCCTTTTGGAGTAGCCGTGATCACTAGATCAAAACCTGGTCACCTCAAACGGTGTGGTCGAGCAGGTCACTCGGTCACAATGGCTTGGTGATCTTGGAGTGTAGGAAAATCATCACCCGCTCTAGATTGGTCCTGGACCGAATCCACGAGGAGCTGACATTCCGCTATGCGGTCAGTGACCCGATTGATGGATGCGATCAGATTGTCACTACTGATAGATCTCCTAACCTAGTGGCAGGGCACTGGGATCGGAGATGTCATTGCAAGTGTCGACACAGTTGGTGCAGGGTGATCCTGCGCCACCTCCATGATCCTCCTATTGCCGCCAGGGTCAATGACCCAAGTCATGGATCCGATTGTGAGGATCTAGCCTGGGCCAGGAAGGGCCATGGAGCTTAGAAAGGTAACCATATGGTTGGCCATGAATTTAGCATGCGCTTCCCCAACCTAGCGCGCCAATATCGACAAAATCTAGTTGGTAGTCAACAGAGACGTATGTCCATGGTAGTAGATGAATCGGTTGAGGTGTGCATGAGGGAACCGGATGGTGACACAGAACATGAGAGACAACAATTAGACAGGTTTAGGCCATCAGCTTGACATAATACCCTATGTCCTATGTCTTTATGGATTGTATTGTGTGTGTTCTGATGAAAATGAGGGGGTCCCTACCTGCCTTATATAGCCTGGGGTAGGGTTATAGATCGGTTGTTTCTATCATGATCGGTTTACAAGATAGGAAGTTACATATATCACGGTAATCTAGCATATCCGAGAAGATTTCTAAGATTTCCAAGGATCTTCACACAGTCTTGTGAGGCACGCTGACTTAAACTGTACTTCATGCGGCATCATCTTGCATGCTGGGCCTCGCCTAGCGGCACGGCCCATGTGTGGTCTCATGGGTATCAGGGAGCTAGGTAGTCCTGCCGCTCTCTTCCTCCTCGCACCTCATTCCTAGGGTTGTGACACTACAAAAGGGTTTGTGAGTTTGTTTTTTGCTTCATCTCGCCTCCCCTGTAGCGCCATTCCCCACAGGCTTTTCTATGATACCACCACTAGGGTGTGGTGGCATCAGTTTTTTCATTCCTAGTTGTGCGGATTGCCCGCACATCGCTATGTAATCATATAGGATATGAATAGAAGCTCAAGGAATCCACCTTCCGGAGTTGTTTAGGGCTCAAAGTTGTGATGAGCCCCCAAGCCATTTTGGCCAGATTCAAGCTCGTTGACTAGCTATTTCCCATGCGGGCCATTGTTCTCTCATTGTGCTTGGTTGCTAGGTAGCTTTAGGCTTCTCTGCCCAAGCTCCTAGGTTGCATTTGACTAGGCATTTGCTTTCTCTTTTGCACGGATTGCGGCCTTGGGCCTTTCTCCTTGGGTTTTCACAAGTGAGAGTTTTGCAGGCTTTGGGTGTGTCATTGGCCTCTCACCACGCTAGGCAATGAGGTTGTTGAGCGACCTTGGACTTCTCCTCCTGAGTGTCTATGAGTTAGAGGACGTAGGCTTTGGGTGAGTCATCGGCCTCTTGCCACATAGGGCGACGAGGTCATCAAGCAACCTTGTACCTCTCCTCCCGAGTGTCTACAAGCTAGAGGACATAGGCTTCAGGTGTTTCATTGGCCTCTCACTGCACAAGGCAACCAGGTCATCAAGTGACCTTGGACCTCTCCACCTTAGTATCTATGAGCTGGAGGACGTAGGATTCGGGTGAGTCATTGGCCTCTCGCTACATAGGGCGACGAGGTCGTCATCTGACCTTGGACCTCCCCTCCTTAGTATCTATGAGCTAGAGGACATAGGCTTCGGGTGAGTCATTAGCATCTCGCCGCATAGGGCGACAAGGTCATCAAGGGACCTTGGACCTCTTCTCCTGAGTGTCTACGAGCTATAGCATCACTTCACGAGGAAGGTGTTGTTGCATGACTTTTTTAGTCACCCATGGTGATGACCCCCCTCAAGAGATCGCTTGCCCTAGGCCTAGCCTTAGGTCACTATTTTTAGGTCGTGAGATGGTGCTGGCCACAGCCTAGTCCCGTTTATCGAGACCGCTCGAACCGGGCCCTGGCTTCCTTCTACTACCCTTTTTCATCCTCGGAGGGTCATGCCACCTTGTTATGAGCGAGGTTCAGTTTTTGTCCCACATGGGGAGAGGCTTGTCCACCATAACAACATGGTCGAAGCGGTGCACCTTGGGGGGGTCGATGGGTAATTCGAGTGGGACCTGATATCCTCCCGAATCGACATGGAGTTTGGCTGTGCCTCTCGAGAGACATCCCATAAATCATCGACTGTCAATCCTATTGGTCCCCAACTGCCTTCTGGATCACCTTTGTGGGTGGACTTGGGGCATGCGACCTCCTAGATCGTGCGGCGCGGATGACGTCCACTTGCTCGCTGTAGGGCGCCCTTTGAATGAAGGCGCGTGAATTGAAGCAGTATGAAGAAATGAACATGAGTAGGGCATACCTAGTCTAGGTTACCGTTGGGGAGACCGCCGCCTCGCTTTCCATCCAGTTGCCACTCCTACTTTGTGGGGTTACCAAAGTGGTTAGTAATGCTTGTGGGCCTATTTCGCTCTACCGAGGTTATATTTGCGGCTATAAGTCCGCTGGGAAGGCACATTGTGGGAAGCCTCATTCTCCCACCTCTTGCATTGCCGTCTTCCCCTCTTTTGCTTGCATGTTCATCGCTACTCTCCCTCTAGTGATGGATCTCGGCAAACGTTCCCGTGAGGAGTCTTATGAGGTGAATGGGCCGCCATCGCTTTTCTTGTTTTCTCTACAAGAGCAGCGGTAAGTGGTTTTGCGTTGTTATTCGGGTTCGATCGCATTCAAGCTAATCATGGGTGTATTTAGGGTTGTTCCATAGGTGATGGTGTTAGAGACTAGGGTAACCCTAGGCACCCCCATCCCCAGCCCATTCTAGTGCTAGGACCGGTGAGCCCCCATCCCCAGTCCCCTTCCGTCAGACGATAGGGGATATGGAGCTATGTGCTCAAAAGGGACAAAGCTTGGTGGCAACACTCAAATTCTATCCACGATGTGACCTAGTTGAAGGTCCACGTGGACTAGCTCTAGGCAACCCTTCAGCTGGTAGAGGAGGAGGTCGCTGAGGCATGGGTGGTGGCTACCACTGTGTTGGTGCGGGCGTATGGTGAGGCTTCTTTCATTCCTAGCTTTCATTCGCTAGGTTCTTGCTCTTAGGTTTTGACAGGACTTTGTGTATTGTAGTGCTGGAGGAGTAGGTTGCGGCATCCAGCCATGAGCCGAGGGAGGCGCGCCCTCATAGAGGCCCTCTAGGCGGGAACCGTCACTAAGGCACGACCTCCGAAATTAGGCGGGGAATTGGATTTGCTAGGTGATCTGGCCACCATTGTAGAGGTTGCTGCAGTGATTGTGAAGATGAAGGTGGCCTTTACGAGCATAGCTAGGTTTTCTAGGTGGCACCATGCATTCGTAGTCCATCGGCCTATGTGCAACGCTGGTGGGCCAAATTGTGAGGCAAATCTTTCATATGTGGAGTTTGTTAATGGTCTTTATTTCTATTCGCTTGCGCCATTACATGGCCTTCATTGATTTTGGATTATTTTTACTTTAGCCTAAAGCAATCAGGCCTATGGCTTTGGTTTGTGAATTGATCGCTTTATATCATGTGAGAGCTAGCTACAGGCCACATGCCGAGCTATACCTCTTATAATGCCACATGACTTGGGTGGTGAGAGTGTGTGTCGGTGGAGGCCCTATGTAAGCTCCCTTCATAGGGCATGATATCGCGGCCGCCCTTATAGAGCGGGTTGTGATGTTGAGGAGGTGAAATGTCTTTGAGACAAAACACGTGGATTTTCCATCCCTAGCTTCATTCAACACTACGTGCTGATCGATCAAGTTTGTCATCGTGTCTACGCGCATATATGAACATGTTCAAAAAATAAAGAGAGGGACAGGATTGATATCACTGGTGCTTGTTCGGGGAGCAGGTGCTTGCCCCACGGTTGTTGCTCGCGCTGAGGAGAGCCCCCAAGCGCTCACTTGTAGAGAGTCCATCATGGTTCCTGAGCGGTGAGCTGGTTAGGGCGCTTCTCGGCTACTAGAGGTGGTCGTGGCTGGCATGGGTCATCCTCTTGGGCTGCCTCGGGCTCGCCTTTGCCATTTTGATGCCTTTGGTGGGCTCACAATCTTCTTGGGATGTCTTCTCTATGTCTTGTCTATCGTCATTCTTGGTTAGGGGGACCTATGTGTTCTGGTTCCTAGGTTCTTCTGGTCTGATGATGCTTTCATAGCTGTGTCTCTGCCTCCGATTGTGACTGCCGCTTTTTGCGGAGGGCTAGTCTGCCTTGTCGCTGTGAAGGTTGGCTTCGATTGCAATGTGGTTTGATTTGCTCATCGTGGCATGCGGTGCGCTCAGGGAGCTCACCTCCTTGGAGGCATGTCCCTTCGTGCTAAGTGTGATGGCCCATAGGGATGCATCACGTGGTCTACCCACTACATAGGATCAGATCCTGACTCTAGGTTTAACCCTTCATGGACTGGTGCCGGCTAGTGACTCGGTTACTATCGATGACACCATGAGGTGGTGGATGATTTCGTTGCTTGTGCATGCCCTGGCTCACGGCGTTATACAAGCGAAGCCATTGTCTAGGGTGTGTTTCCACTGTAGGATCTAGTTCCACCATGCAGCGGGTTCAGATCGGGTAGGAGCTGGTGACGGGCGTTATTTCGCTTGTTCGGGCAATCTCATGGTTCCCTAAGAGAACGTGGCCACCGTAGGCCATTCCCTGGGTGAGGTCACCATGAGCCATGGCTGTCTGGCTCCCTAGGTGGAAGTCTCGATCATGGCTGGTGATGAGAGAGGGCCCTGGGCCCCCTACATAGGTAAACTCTAGGATGCAGCCCCCGTAGATAGTTCCTAGAGTGCGCCCGCCATAGGTCATTTGACCTAGATTCCTGAGGTGGAGGTCTAGGACGTAGCTGATGGTGGGTGCGGGCACTGGCCCTTTAGCATGGCTAACTACATGTTTCCCTAGAGGGATGTGGCCGGTCATGGCCATTCCTTGGGTGAGTTCATCATGAGCCATGGTCCTTCGGTTTCTCAGATGGGAAACTTAGCCACAGCTCATGAAGAGCGAGGGTACTGGCCCCTCTAGGTAGGTGAACTCTAGAATGCAGCCCCTAAGGGTAGTTCTAGGAGTCTGTCCACTGTGAGCCATGAGACCTAGATTTCCAAGGTGGAGGTCTGGATTGTGGCTGATGGTGGATCTAGGCGCTGGCCCTTTGGTGTCGATGAACACATAGTTTTCATGGTGGATGTGACCGTTGTGGGCCATTCCACCAGTGAGTCCTCCGATGGTGCGAGGAGACATCGCTTCCTTCCTGAATCAAACAAGAGTGTGCAACTGTCCCCTACCTAGCGCGCCAACTGTCGATGTTTCATAAACTTGACTAGTAAATTTATACGATTACCATGCTGCTCTAGCAAGACGTTGGTAGCATGTAATAGACATGAGGATTTATACTAGTTCAGGTCAGAGCCCTACATCCAGTCTTAGAGAAGATCGAGTGCATGTTCCTCGCTTGAATGCTATGAAGTTCTTACAATAGGGGGTGCAAGAATGGTGAAAGAGGTGGTGGAACCTATGCTAGATGAGGGGCAGCCTGAAGAGAAGCTCCAGGAGCTTTGCTACTATGGATGGAATGGCAGAGGATAAAGAATCATGTGTCCATGAGTGCCCTAGCCACCCTTATATCGAGTTTGAGGCCAGGGCTTGTTACAAAGAGAAGGTTCCCTGACTGAAGGGTCAAGAGCCTGAGGGAGGTCCTAGCTAACTTGGCTTATAAGCTATGCCATCTTCTAGCGCTCGCTTGGGTGTGGCTATCGTCATGGTCTTGTGGCCACATCGCGATAGAGTCTGACGTGGTGCATCTGCTGTCTTGTGCAACACAGCATCCGTCATTGTCTTTGTCGTCATCTTTTGGTTTCCTAAGGCATCGTACCCATAGTAGGTAGCCACCCTAGGTCGTCGTTTGTCTGGTCGCCTGTTGGGACCGAGGGCCATGACCCTGATCATTGGGGTCGGGGCTTTCAACTAGCCTGGTGGGCCTCTGCGCTGAGACCCTTATCGTGGCTTCCATTCCACAATGGGTAGGACTGTATACCTACCTGATTGGGTCCTACCCAATCAATGGTCATCGTACCCATCATTACCGCCTCGAGGCAGCATTGTCTTGTCCATGTAGCATGGCATAGGGTTGGCGTCTGACCGGTCTGAGGTGACTGCTATCACATCGTTCCTTCTAGGGTCAGCGCGATGTGCTTGCCTTCCTCAGAACAGGCATGTTGCGTAGGGCTTGACCTCTCCCTGTCTCTCCTAGGGGCCATGATGAGGGAGAGGTCACGTATTTGAGCATCATGTGCCTAAAGCTAGAGGAAGGGATCAAGATCCCCCCTAGCCTTAGTGCCTAGAGTGCTCTACTTGGCTTTTGTTGGGCCTCGGTCATTCGAGCCTTTGCTAACTACTACGTTGAGGGCCGCATGGCCTGCTAACTAATTGGTGCCTTGAGACACCCTGAGGTTATAACCCCGATAGGATGAGACATAGCTGTTGAATTTTACTACAAACGCAAGAAAGACTGGCCGCTTTATATTTGATCTCATAGGACACAGTATAAAGGGTCATTAGTTTTGAATGTCATAGCAACCAGTCTACCCCTTGATGGTTGTGACTGCTCAGATTGGAGTAAAAAAGTATAGAAAAGACCCATCACAACCACACTAGGCATTCAAGTCTCAAGTGTATCATGGTGGTCCAAAGCTCCTTTTCTCGATTCCTTCTTATGTCCAGGTTTCTTGTCACATTCACTTCACTCTCGTCAATAGTGCAAGGTCTATATGAAAGGAGCATCCCCCCTTCCCTCGTCTGATAGCATTACATCAATCTGCTTGCTCTCCCATCCCTCACCCCTTTGCATTTTCCCAATCACGTTCCTTGGTGGTTTTAGGATCTAGATAAAGGCAATGTGCTTCATATTAAACCATACTATTTGTATGAACTTATTATTGTGTCTGCTAACCTCATTGCTTGTCCCCTTTCCTCAATTGTCATTTGTTCTAACCGAAATCATGTTTACAGATGGCAACTACTTACCAAACCATGGATGTGTACTCTATAACAAATGATGTGTTTTGGCAGCTAGGTGTGGAGCTAGGACAACAGAGCATGTTGCTTGTGACTTGGGGGCATCGTGTACAAGATCAAGCAGTGCGATGCCTAATCATTGAAGTTGTTGTTCATGCGGTTGTTAGGCAACAACGCATTACTAGGGTTGTTGAAGACCATAATTCTAGAGAAATCTTTATGCTTTGCAGCACTATTATGGATGCCTGTCGGCTCTCTGCCTATATTGTTAATGTTAGTGGATACTGCGTCATTTTCAAGATGGTTCACCATCTCAACTTGATTGGAAGTCCTTATGACCTCAACTATCTCAATAAGACTAAACCAATTCGACGACATTGAGATTTTGTGTGCTCTAGGTACTGTTCGTTGTCCTATATTAGTAGTACTAGTAGTAGTAGTAGCCATGACTGGCTTTGATCTATGGGATAACACAAAGTCGTATAGTGTATGTGTTGAGCTCATGTAGTAGGAACCCTTGCTAATGTAGTATGTTGTGTTATTTGCATGTCTGTGTCAAACTTTGTTAAACTTGCCAGAACTTTGAACCAAGGAGCAAGTCTGGCCTTAATCTAATGTAGAAAGGAAGAGCCATTGGTGTGAAATGTTACTGAACAAGCAAGAAAGTTCGCCTGTTATTTTTTGAACACCTCGGACAGTGAAGATGTTGTAGTGGATGAAGTTTCCTCAGTTGGTTTCTGTTTATTTTTTTGTTGCCTTGGTTGTCTGTCCTGATGGCATGAAGTCATGTATTTTATGTGTTGAGCACATGTATGAGAGGGCAACCGCACGTTGCTTGTGATTTAGATCTGCAGAGGGAATGGGAGAGCTCCGGGAAGGTAGGAAATAAAACAAGCGGAGTTACGGATGAGATCGTGGTGGTTAGAGCGACGGAGCAGAGATTTACTCAAAGATTCTAAATTTTGACCAAATATATATAGAGAAGTATGATGCGTAATAAGTATTTTATACAACATAAAATAATGAGCTTAATCAATAATCCTCTTCGGTGAAGTGTGAGAGGAATCTCTGCACTGCCAGGTCAAGAAACATAGACAAATCTCGTCGGCACATCAGGCAGGTGGATCTTCGACCGAACTACTTGGTGATGCACTTGCGATGGAATGCATGGCTGTAGCCAGGCATTTCCATAGCATGGCCAGCCACAGGATTAGATGTTTCATCCTTCAGGCATATGCTACAGTCCCAACACCTCGCTAGGGCCGCCTCTGCCTCTGTGCAGAGCATCAAGAGCGCCTCAGACACGATGAACTTCAACTATTTGTTGACCCAAAGCTCAAGTGATGTGTTTGCAATATTCAAATCATTTGTCAAGGGCATACACAATGAATTTGAAATGACCATCAAGAGGGTTAGAAGTGACAATGGTAGTGAGTTCAAGAACACTAGAATTGATGAGTTGTGTGATAAATTTGGAATTAGATATCAATTCTCAGCAAACTCCCGCCAGGGCTGCAACTTCAGGAACCTCGGGCTCGAGAAAGATGTCCTCCCACTGTTCATTGGTGAGGTTGAGTTGCTATAGCCACATGAATGTCCTCATCAATCCACAGAGGACATCATGGACACCTTCCTGGTCGCTAGGGATGCCCATGACTTTATTCACCTTCAAGATCCTGGTGGCGCTATCTCCTTCGTACAGGAGGTACACTAGCTGCTAGTGACCACCGGCTTTGAGGGTCTTGGTCACTATGCATTCTAGGGTCATAGAGAATGATGCTTCAAGGACGCTCCCGCCGGATGGATCCTTGATGGTGAAGATGTTCATTGATGTCGTTCTACACTTGACGCGGTGTTTGAAAGTGGAAAATTGGGCAGCAGGATCTCCAGCGGAGCTCATGGGTCTAGTGGCTTAGTTTGAAGCTAAGATTTGAATTGGTTTGGTGTTAGAGTAAGGACGATTTAAAGGGAACCCAGTGTTAAATAGCTACGAGATGAACGGGGGACAGTTATGAGATGGATTTTCAAGTGAATCACTTCAAATGTAGAGGACCTTAGACGGCTTCTAGAAAATGTCATCCTAGATTCTAGGGGTTAGTCGAACAGTTTCCAATACTAGACATGTTAGGAATATTCTTGTAGAATGTAAGATGTGTCTGGCCCGATCAAATTTACAATGCTCGGACTTTCTTGCGTGTATTGTAAAATTTGAATAGCTATGTGGCTCCTTTGTTAAGCATTATATCAACACAAGACTTGATCAGATGAATTCCATTATGCATGTTTACCATACTATAGACTAGAAAGAGAACCAGAAAGAAACCTCATTTTGCTGCTGAATTTTACTACGAACGAGAAAGTCCGGCCACTGTAAATTTGGTCTCGTACAAGTCCTACAACACCGACTGCGACTCCATCGAGGAGGACGATCTAGAGTACTAGTGAGTTGGCGAATCGCAAGAGTGATAGCTAGGAGGAGGATGCTTTTAATTTTTTTCTCTTCCCTAGAAACTTAAAGCACCATAGAATCCATGACTACTTTTTTTAGAATGGGAAATCCATGGGGATATCATTTGAATAACTCATTTAGTTTTTTGGAGGGTTTTGTATCCCTAGGCGTGCCTTTCCCTAGCTTCCTAATTATAGGCCTTAGTTCAAACAGCTGCAGATGCAATCACACACAAAAAATTGCCAGTTGCAGCGCCATAAGCTACAACGAGCAGGTTTATTTTTTCTTTTGTTTTGGTAATTTTTAGGTGTCAAATTCATGGATATTTTAATTGTTTATTATCATCCCCTTTTAGTTTTATGTTTATTTATATTATGAAAAAACCAAAAAGGCAACAACTAAGGCCGCCCGAAATTTTGGTCTCTACTGAGCAGACGGGGCGGTCTGCCCACCTAAAAATTTGATTTCGCCCTGCGCCAAGCAGTCCCCCAACACGAACCAAAAATTAGATGTCTCTCTTTTGCCCTCCGTGTAGAAAATAGGTTTACCACGCCATCGATTTTAGTCAAGGGCATTTGTGGTAATGTGATGGCCACATAAAAGCGCAAAGAGTCACCGTCTCCGCCTCCATCTCCATTCTCCACCTACACTATCTCTCCTCCGGCTGCAAATCCTAGTCCCATGGCCTCCCTTTTCACTCTCTAGCCACCCCCTCTGCCACCCCACTCTGGACCCTAGGCTCCATCAGAACAACAGCTCGACTCCCCCTCCACTCTCCAGCCACACCCTCTCTCATACATTTTGGAACCCTAGCCAGAGCCGAATCCCCTTCGATTCATCGATAGCAGGTCGATCAGCTAACGGTGGAAGGACCACCTCAATGATGGTACAAGCTGGATCTAGATCCCCTACCTAGCATGATGTAACAGAACTGACCAATTATACGAAATTAAGTAAGAAAATCATCCGCTAGAGCAGACGATTTAGCAAACTTAAGCCCGTATAACCCGGTAGTCCATGAAATCACAAAGGATTTCAAACCAACTTCCATTCTAGCCAAGATCGTAATAAGTTTAGCGGTCACCATCACATATTACATAAAAGTTTACAATCTCAGATACATCAGAGTTTCAACATAGTTATTACAAAACCAGTCCGAATAAAAGTAGCGGAAGTCATTTGTTCAAACCATACACACACTCACGCGGAGTTTAAATATAGTGCCAGCGAATGATCATTTCCAACAAAAGCATCAGATGAGACGTAAGGAATGACCATACCCATGGTCCTAAGCATCACCCATCGCAAGATAAAGGCAGTTGATACAGTAGCCGTAATACATCTGCCCATCTGCAACAAGTGGGAATAAAACCCTGAGTACGAGAAGGTACTCAGCTAGACTTATCCGACATAACCAAAAATAAATGACACCAAGGATTATGAGGGGCTTTATAGTAGGGTAGCTGACTCATTTGCAAAAAGAAGCATTTTTAGCATTTCAAGAACCTTTCAAAAAGCATTATTGCCAAGTTAATTATTATTAACCTGTCGACTAGATTTGCACCTATACTAGAGTAAACATGTGATTAAGCAGATAATGATAACCAATGATCATTAAACAACTTCCATACTGTCATATTCATTATAACTGTCCAAGTATTCCATAACATTTACTACGATGAAGTAACTCAAGTCAAGTGCTCACTGTCCAGGAGCGATGGCGATTCGAATCGATTCCTAACCAGCTGGTGATTTATTCCTTACACAAACCTCACTCACCCGCTAAAGTGAGATATTGATCACCGAGTCAACTTTTTAGGAATCTCGAGTTTGCCAGGAACCACATGTACCCAGGGGCCGACCGACTGCACTTTGGTCTTATCATCCTGCCCCCGTGTCCTACCACACCTGCTCCCGCATAGTGCATTGCGGGCAATCTACTTGGCCCAAAAAATCTCCTAGCTTCGTGGTCGGAAGGTACTTTATCCGGCCAGCTAAATGTAAGGCATGCGTTCAACATGACTCGAGGCCCAACAACGGTTGGTCCTTAATCGACACAGACAGAAACACTACAATCCAAAACTCTGCAAGTCTCCGTCCGGTCTCAACTTCATTTAACAATTAGTTGTACCATGATTTCATAGATATCCAAGCAGATCCAGATAACCACCTATAGCTCGCAGGCGACAGGAAATCACCTGACTTCTACCGATCTAAGCCAGCTAAGCATTGACTCGAGTGCGGATACCAGGGTAACAAGGATGTAGTATAACAAAGGTAAACAAGGTATAATGCAGCAATGGTTGCAAACAACTCCTGAACGTAATGCATCAATTAAAGTAAAGCATTTAATTAATAATTGCAAACCGGGAGAAAAATGCTCCGGGGCTTGCCTCTCTCGAAGGAGCTCGGACGGTGATCCGGGCACTCCAGAAGTTCCTCAACGTCCTCCTCGTCGGCTTCTGGCACTTCCTGCGGCTGCACCTCGAACTGCTCCTCGGGCTCCTCGGGTATGATGACTGGGTTCTCGGTTTGCGATCCTGTATGATGCAATGCGCGTAAGTGCTTATGCAAACGGTGCATCGAAGGAGATGAATGCAATGGATATGTTTAAATGCAAGGTAGTCAACATCATCCAAGAAAATATACTACAAGCACATGTCATCTACTGCATTCTCTTCTACTACTAATATGTTTAAGTCAACACACCTTATCAAATGCTTCAAAGATACACCAAAGCTATTATTATTAACTAATCTTGTATTAAAGAGGATTATTTTATTTCCTTTTAAATTAGGGCTACAACAGCAATCTATATTTCTGGTGCTTATAAAAATCTAAGAAAATTATAGTAGCATGGTATTACTCTAATTAGACTACCATCAGATTTTCATGGTGTTTGAATGAGTGAATTAGCCTACACAAAAATCACAAGCTATGGCATGATTTTGTACATAAAAATACTTTGAACTGTGAAAAGTGTCAAACAACAGAATTAGTATTTTTCCTAGGTTCTTCATAGCATACAATAACTGTACAAAAATTGTCACATGCATGTTTTATACAAAATTTGCTCTCTAGCTAAAATAACAAAAATCAGCTATTAAAGGTACTTGAACTACACCTCAAAATTTTTCTACAGCACAAGCATGACACATATTTTTCCTAGAAAGTACATTACATAAAAAGATTAACAAACTTGGAATCATATTTTTCTGAAGACTATAGATTTTTCTACATATTTTTGAAGTTATCAGCAATATTCATGATTAAATAAAATTCTACAGCAAAGTATCTCAAAAATGTCATGCAAAAATTTTCCCAAGTAGATCTGATGATAAGGAACCTAGCAAAATTTGTTCCAATAGATTTGGAGCTAATAGGAGTACACAAACATTTTCCAAAGCATTTAAATAGAATTCTGAAAAATCATTTTGAAATCCCTTTTAAAAGTCAGACGACAAAATACTGGGTGCACCCGGTGCTGTGCACCCGGATCCGATCCAGGGCGCTGATGAGCGGGCCCCCACGGTCAACGGCCCCCACCTGTCGGTCAGACCGAGACAGGGGCGGCGCTGACCGGCCAGCTCTCGCCGACGGTGAGCCAGCCGGCGGTGTGATCACCACCAGTAGCTCACCCGCGACGAGGCAAACACGGTGCACCAAGAGAAGGCACAGGAGGAGCTCGGGATAGGGCTCGACGACGCGCATGGCGGAGTGGCGGCGCTGCTCCCGACGGCCGGCCATCTCTGGCCAGGAAGGGGCGCGAAAGGTGGTGCGGGAGCTTCACCGAGCTCATGCGGTGGTCGTGCGCGCAAAAAGGTAGCTAGAAGAAGGATGGAGGGCAAGGACCACGGAGCGGAGCGCTCCGGTGAGCTCGGCCATAACTCCGGCGAGAGATTCCCAGGGAGAGGGAGCTTCTCATAGCTTACCGAGGCGAGCACGAGGTGCGCGATGATGAGTCGGAGATGTGGGCGAGATGGAGGGTTCAATGGTGAGCTAGGACGGCTGGGCGAGCCAAATCTGGCGAGGGAGCTGGTGGCGGCCGGTGGCGGGTGCATACGCGGGTGCTATCCGAGCGAGAGGCGAAGGGAGGAGCAGGAAATGCGATGCCGGGCGAGCTCTGCGGGAGCTTAAGCAGTGGCCAGCAGTGCCAGAGCTGCCGCGGCGCGTGGATGCGGTGTCAGGCCACCGTCGACGGGTGGCACCACGTGGCGGGCAAGCCCTGACGCGGTCGGGGCATGGCGTGGCGACGGGCGCTGCGCGCGGCGCTGGGCTGGGCCGAGCGAGGTGAGGCGCGCGAGCGATGGGCGCTGCTGGGCCGACTCGCGAGGTGGGCTGACGCATTGGGCGGGCGAGGCGCACGGCTGTCGGGGACGCGGGCCAGGCCGGCTTCAGCCGTGGGCCGGAAACGAGGCAGCGGCCCGCGAATGAGAAAAAAAATCCTTTTCCAAATATAATTTCAAGGAATTTTTAAATGCCATCTTTCAAATGTTATTTTGAGCAAGAAAATGACATCTTTTGAAAATGTACCAAAAATGAAAGTTGCTTAGAATTAAATTCTCTACAACTTTGTTTTTATGACCATAGCCAAATTCTTTCTAGATTTTGAATTGTAAGATCAAAGTCCACGTTTAGCTCAAAACCCTAAATTTTGGAATTTATTTTTGAAGCCAAATTTTGAATTAATTTGAATACAAACATTGCTCCAAAAATTGAACTAAACATTGCTAGATGATTTACAATAGTAGCCAAACATGTTTTACTAACCTAGCAAGAAAAATTTAGGGCAAAACAATTCTTAAACAGGTGTATGCAGCATTCAGGTTTCACGCATGTTTCAGATGTTTCAAAGCAATGTTTCAATTGTTATTCACATGATTAGGCATGTATGATTTGGATGCTTGATGATGCATGATATGCGTGATTTGCAGTGCCTAAATGCAGGCATAACACCGGGGTGTTACAGCCCTCCCCCCTTATAAAAATCTCGTCCCAAGATTTGGGTTACGAACCATTTGTTATAAAATTCTTCATAAGCTTTTTGTAGATACTCTCCTGTTTCCCAAGTTACATCTCCCTCATCATGATGATCCCACTGTATCTTGTATGTTTTCACCACACTATTCCGAGTAGCACGTTCCTTAGTGTCTAACACCCAGACTGGTTGTTCACGATACACCAAATCTGCTTTGAGTTGGATACCTCGAGGTTCTATTCTTTCCTCTGGAACACGCAAACATTTCTTGAGATGTGATACATGGAAAACTAGGAAAACAGTACTCATTGTCTCAGGTAACTCTAACTTGTAGGCTACCGGACCTCTTCATTCCAAGATCTTGTATGGTCCTATGAATCTCGCGGTAAGCTTTCTTCGGATTCCAAACCTTTTCTTCTTCATTGGCGTGACTTTCAGATAAACATAGTCACCAACTTCAAACATAAGGGGTCTCCTTCTTCTGTCTGCATAGCTTTTCTGACATGATTGGGCAGCTTTCATATTCTGCTGAATAATATGAACTTTCTTCTCGGCTTCTTCTACAAAGTCAATGCCATAATACCTTCTATCTCTAGGCTCGACCCAATTCAATGGTATTCTACATTTCCTACCATATAAAGCTTCGAATGGGGCCATCTTGATGCTTTCTTGATAACTATTATTATAAGAAAACTCAGCTAACGGTAACCATGACTCCCATGATCCCTTAGAAGACAATACATAGCCTCTTAACATATCTTCCAAAACAGCATTCACTCGTTCAGTCTGACCATCTGTCTGAGGATGATAAGCGGTACTGCGAATCAAACTAGTTCCTAAGCCTTTGTGTAAGTGTTCCCAAAAGTGAGCCGTGAACTGTGAGCCTCGATCAGATACTATGGTCTTTGGTATACCATGCAACCTCACAATTTCTGTGATATACTTCTCGGCATATTGAGGTGGTCGATAATCTGTTTTGACTGGCAAGAAATGAGCGGTCTTGGTAAGACGGTCCACAATTACACAAATCGAATCATGTCCTTTTTGAGTAGTGGGCAAACCCGTGATAAAATCCATACTGATATCGTCCCACTTCCAACTAGGGACTAATAAGGGTTGCAACATACCGGCAGGTTTCATGTGAATGGCTTTCACTCGACAACATGTGTCACATCTGGCAACATATGCTATAATTTCTTTCTTCATTTTGGTCCACCAATAGCGAGATCTTAATTCTTGATACATCTTACTACTTCCGGGATGGATAGATAGCTTAGAAAGGTGAGCTTCATCCATGAGTTTATTCCTAAGCTCTCGATCCTTGGGAACCACAAGACGGTCATCAAACCATAACACGCCCTGTTCATCCACTTTAAAGTGTTGAGATGACTTTTCTTTTATTTTCTCTTTGATGTGGAATATCCCCTTATCGGTTTTCTGGCCTTCTATTATCTTACTTTCCAAAGAGCAACTAATCTGAATACTATGTAACACAGCAGGATGCATTAGATCGAACCCATCTTTAAGTAATGGCTGCACATTCAAGAAATGTGACTTTCTGCTCAAAGCATCTGCCACTACATTGGCTTTACCAGGATGATATTGCACATTCAAGTTGTAATCCTTTATCAATTCCAACCATCTACGTTGTCTCATGTTTAGCTCTGGTTGGGTAAAGATATACTTAAGACTCTTGTGATCCGTAAAAATATTGCACACATTACCAAGTAGATAATGTCTCCAAATTTTTAGGGCGTGCACAACTGCAGCAAGTTCAAGATCATGTGTTGGATAGTTGACCTCGTGCTTTCTCAATTGACGTGATGCATAAGCAATAACTCTCCTTTCTTGCATAAGAACACAGCCCAATCCAGTCTTCGATGCGTCGCAAAACACATCAAATGGTTTCTCGATATCTGGTTGTGCTAGAACAGGAGCAGTGGTCAATAGTTTCTGCAACGTGTGGAAAGCTGCTTCACACTCCTCTGTCCACACAAACTTGTGATCCTTCTGTAGGAGGCTTGTCATCAGTTTGGCGATCTTTGAGAAATCTGGTATAAAGCGACGGTAATAACCGGCTAGTCCTAAGAAACTTCTAATCTCAGGAACTGTGGTCGGTGCTTTCCAATTCATAACTTCTTGCACCTTACTTGGATCGACTGAAACTCCATTCTCTAACAGAATGTGACCAAGGAAAGGAACTTCCTTCAACTAGAATTCGCATTTGCTAAACTTAGCATACAATTGATGATCTCTAAGTCTGGTCAAGATAGTTCTCAGATGCTCTTCGTGATCTTTCTCGTTCTCGGAGTACACCAGAATGTCATCGATGAACACTACCACAAACTTATCCAACTCTGGCATGAAAACTGTATTCATCAAAAACATAAAGTATGCAGGAGCATTTGTCAAGCCAAAGGACATGACAAGATACTCATACAACCCGTATCTGGTGGAAAATGCAGTTTTCGGTATATCCTGTGGCCTAATCTTGATCTGATGATAACCGGATCTCAAATCTATTTTTGAGAACACCTTGGCCTTGGATAATTGGTCAAACAGAACATCAATATGTGGCAAGGGATACTTATTCTTGATGGTCACAGCATTGAGTGGCCTGTAATCTACGCACATTCTCAACGTGCCCTCTTTCTTCTTTTTCACAAACAAAGCAGGACATCCCCATTCAGACTTGCTTGGCCGAATAAACCCCTTTTTTGACAAATCTTCTAATTGCTTCTTCAGCTCAGCTAACTCATCTGGAGGCATCTGATAGGGTCTCCTTGAAATCAGAGCTATTCTGGGGACTAACTCAATTCCAAACTCAATCTCCCTATCCAGCGGAAGACCAGGTAGCTCATCCGGGAATACATCCGGAAATTCACACACTACCGGAATCTGATGAATAGGAATGATTGCCGTAGCACATGTAACACTTATAAGGTCTGTTCTCCGAGGCAATGGTACTTGGAAAGTACCCTCACCCAGGGGATCCTTAAGGGTAAGTACTCAACTTCCAGTATCTATGACTGCTCCCCAATCCTTCATCCAATTCATCCCTATAATGACATCCAAGACTAACCCAGGCATAACTATCAAGTTCACTCAGAACTTCCTGCTACCTAATTCAAGGGTTGCCCCTCGAACCATCCGGTTGGTCAAAACATCATCCCCTGCTGAACTTATACGGTACCCATACCCCAATTCTATGCATAGTTGTCTATGTTTCTGTGCAAATGCTTGACTCATAAAAGAATGCGATGATCCAGAATCAAATAGAACAACTGTAGGGTTTTCGTTGATAGGAAACTTACCAGCAGTGACGGGCTCTCCCTCTGGAATTTCATCCACTGTTGTACTGTGCACTCTAGCATTATAAGTCTACTGCTTCTTCTTGGGTGGGTATGGACAAAACCTCGAGAAATGGCCGGGTTGATCACAGTTATAGTAGGGTCCTCTTACTGTCCCGGCAGATCCCACAGCTCCCTTGGAACTGCCTTGTACCGTAGTTGTGGCTGCTTTGTTGGGCTGTACTGCCATCTTGTATAGCTTTTGAGGTTCACGGAAATTCTGACTTCTTTGCTGAGGTGGCTGGAACCTAGCGCAGGTGCCAATGGGCGATATGGGGGACGACCTCCCATAGGGGCTCTAGCTTGAGACGGCCCACCTTCAAAGGCTCTCTTTCCAAGAGTACACCGGCTCTTGACCCTCTGGGTACCCCACATCATGGAGCACTCTCCAAAGCAAAGTTGGCATGCCAAACTCGCTCAAGAAGGTGTCCGTGGTGCGGTGCTCCCTCAGGGCCAATGGATGTCGGGGTGCTCTTCCTCCGGTGGACTTACGGGCGGTCTGCTTCGTGCGGGCCATTTGTAGCAAAAGTTCTTTTATTACCTTGGGGAAACATATTTTAGGTGATACAACTTTTATCAAAATGAGATAATCAATTTATAAGGGGAGGAATGCATGAGATGAATGAAATGCACAAGTAACATGATGTATGTACGTGCCGTACGTTCTCACAAACTTAGGAAATAAATAATTTCTAACGACGAATTTGGTGGCATACAACGATCTCTCAATACATAGCTAATACGTTCTACATGATAGCGTTGTTATGTAACTGCAGAAGATTCATTTCAGCCCAATTCCCAATGAATGCATAAAAGCAATAAAGTTTTATCTACACGCTCTACACGAATCCCTAGATACGTGTACAACGGTAGTAACTACCCGAACCATCGTCCTATTGACGGCATCGCCTCAACAGACGGAAGACCCATACATGAGATACCTTTGTAAAACATGCATAGAACATGTAATTACTCCAGCATCATATAAGCATTCACCCTAGATCGGCGGTGTATCCGATCATGCTCTCACAACTCACACTTACCGATGCGTAGAGGCAAATGATCCATTCATTACCACTCAACCAAGTGGCACTCATAAAATAGCACGCCGTATGAGCGACAAAAGAGAAATATGATGCAAGAACCCCAAGTCAGTACTTAATTAAGCCACCTAGAGTCCTTAACTAGGCATAGAGGATATGACCACTGGCACACTTTATGGTTTGGAAATCACGTTTTTCAAATGCCTTTTTGTTTTAAATACACTTGTGAACAGTAACATGCTAAACCATGCTCTGATACCAGCTGTAACAGAATCGACCAATTATATGAAATTAAGTAAGAAAATCATCCGCCAGAGCAGACGATTTAGCAAACTTAAGCTCGTATAACCCGGTAGTCCGTGAAATCACGAAGGATTTCAAACCAACTTCCATTCCTACCAAGATCGTAATAAGTTTAGCGGTCACCATCACATATTACATAAAAGTTTACAATCTCAGATACATCAGAGTTTCAACATAGTTATTACAAAACCAGTCCGAATAAAAGTAGCGGAAGTCATTTGTTCAAACCATACACACACTCACGTGGAGTTTAAATATAGTGCCAGCGAATGATCATTTCCAACAAAAGCATTAGATGAGACGTAAGGAATGACCATGCCCATGGTCCTAAGCATCACCCATCGCAAGATAAAGGTAGTTGATACAGTAGCCGTAATACATCTGCCCATCTGCAACAAGTGGGAATAAAACCCTAAGTACGAGAAGGTACTCAGCTAGACTTACCCGACATAACCAAAAATAAATGACACCAAGGATTATGAGGGGCTTTATAGTAGGGTAGCTGACTCATTTGCAAAAAGAAGCATTTTTAGCATTTCAAGAACCTTTCAAAAAGCATTATTGCCAAGTTAATTATTATTAACCTGTCGACTTGATTTGCACCTATACTAGAGTAAACATGTGATTAAGCAGATAATGATAACCAATGATCATTAAACAACTTCCATACTGTCATATTCATTATAACTGTCCAAGTGTTCCATAACATTTACTATGATGAAGTAACTCAAGTCAAGTGCTCACTGTCCAGGAGCAATGGCGATTCGAATCGATTCCTAACCAGCTGGTGATTTATTCCTTACACAAACCTCACTCACCCGCTAAAGTGAGATATTGATCACCGAGTCAACTTTTCAGGAATCTCGAGTTTGCCAGGAACCACATGTACCTGGGGGCCAACCGACTGCACTTTGGTCTTATCATCCCACCCCCGTGTCCTACCACACCTGCTCCAGCACAGTGCGTTGCGGGCAATCTACTTGGCCTGAAAAATCTCCCAGCTTCGTGGTCGGAAGGTACTTTATCCGGCCAGCTAAATGTAAGGCATGCGTTCAACATGACTCGAGGCCCAACAACGGTCGGTCCTTAATCGACACAGACAGAAACACTACAGTCCAAAACTCTACAAGTCTTCGTCTGGTCTCAACTTCATTTAACACTTAGTTGTACCATGATTTCATAGTTATCCAAGCAGATCCAGGTAACCACCTATAGCTTGTAGGTGATAGGAAATCACCTGACTTCTACCGATCTAAGCCAGCTAAGCATTGACTTGACTGCGGATACCAGGGTAACAAGGATGTAGTATAACAAAGGTAAACAAGGTATAATGCAGCAACGGTTGCAAACAACTCCTGAATGTAATGCATCAATTAAAGTAAAGCATTTAATTAATAATTGCAAACCGGGAGAAAAATGCTCCGGGGCTTGCCTCTCTCGAAGGAGCTCGGACGATGATCGGGGCACTCTGGAAGTTCCTCAACGTCCTCCTCATCGGCTTCTGGCACTTCCTGCGGCTGCACCTCGAACTGCTCCTCGGGCTCCTCGGGTATAATGACTGGGTTCTCGGTTTGCGATCCTGTATGATGCAATGCGCGTAAGTGCTTATGCAAACGGTGCATCGAAGGAGATGAATGCAATGGATATGTTTAAATGCAAGGTAGTCAACATCATCCAAGAAAATATACTACAAGCACATGTCATCTACTGCATTCTCTTCTACTACTAATATGTTTAAGTCAACACACCTTATCAAATGCTTCAAAGATACACCAAAGCTATTATTATTAACTAATCTTGTATTAAAGAGGATTATTTTATTTCCTTTTAAATTAGGGCTACAACAGCAATCTATATTTCTGGTGCTTATAAAAATCTGAGAAAATTACAGTAGCATGGTATTACTCTAATTAGACTACCATCAGATTTTCATGGTGTTTGAATGAGTGAATTAGCCTACACAAAAATCACAAGCTATGGCATGATTTTGTACATAAAAATACTTTGAACTGTGAAAAGTGTCAAACAACAGAATTAGTATTTTTCCTAGGTTCTTCATAGCATACAATAACTGTACAAAAATTGTCACATGCATGTTTTATACAAAATTTGCTCTCTAGCTAAAATAACAAAAATCAGCTATTAAAGGTACTTGAACTACACCTCAAAATTTTTCTACAGCACAAGCATGACACATATTTTTCCTAGAAAGTACATTACATAAAAAGATTAACAAACTTGGAATCATATTTTTCTGAAGACTATAGATTTTTCTACATATTTTTCAAGTTATCAGCAATATTCATGATTAAATAAAATTCTACAGCAAAGTATCTCAAAAATGTCATGCAAAAATTTTCCCAAGTAGATCTGATGATAAGGAACCTAGCCAAATTTGTTCCAACAGATTTGGAGCTAATAGGAGTACACAAACATTTTCCAAAGCATTTAAATATAATCCTGAAAAATCATTTTTGAAATCCCTTTTAAAAGTCAGACGACAAAATACTGGGTGCACCCGGTGCTGTGCACCCAGATCTGATCCAGGGCGCTGACGAGCGGGCCCCCATGGTCAACGGCCCCCACCTATCGGTCAGACCGAGACAGGGGCGGCGCTGACCGGCCAGCTCTCACCGATGGCGAGCCAGCCGGCGGTGTGATCACCACCAGTAGCTCACCCGCGACGAGGCGAACACGGTGCACCAAGAGAAGGCACAGGAGGAGCTCAGGATAGGGCTCGACGATGCGCATGGCGGAGTGGCAGCGCTGCTCCCGACGGCCGACCATCTCCGGCCGGGAATGGGCGCGAAAGGTGGTGCGGGAGCTTCACCGAGCTCGTGCGGTGGTCGTGCACGCAAAAAGGTAGCTAGAAGAAGGACGGAGGGCAAGGTCCACAGAGCAGAGCGCTCCGGTGAGCTCGGCCACAACTCCGACGAGAGATTCCCAGGGAGAGGGAGCTTCTCACGGCTTACCGAGGCGAGCACAAGGTGCGCGATGATGAGTCAGAGATGCGGGCGAGATGGAGGGTTCAATGGTGAGCTAGGACGGCTGGGCAAGCCAAATCTGGCGAGGGAGCTGGTGGCGGCCGGTGGCAGGTGCATATGCGGGTGCTGTCCGAGCGAGAGGCGAAGGGAGGAGCAGGAAATGCGATGTCGGGCGAGCTCTGCGGGAGCTTAAGCAGTGGCCAGCAGTGTCAGAGCTGTCGCGGCGCGTGGACGCGGTGTCAGGCCACCGTCGACGGGTGGCGCCACGTGGCGGGCAAGCCCTGACGCGGTCAGGGCATGGCGCGGCGACGGGTGCTGCGCGCGGCACTGGGCTGGGCCGAGCGAGGCGAGGCGCGCGAGCGGCGGGTGCTGCTAGGCCGACTCGCGAGGTGGGCTGACGCGTTGGGCGGGCGAGGCACGTGGCTGGCGGGGACGCGGGCCAGGCCGGCTTCGGCCATGGGCCGAAAACGAGGCGGCGGCCCACGAATGAGAAAAAAAATCCTTTTCCAAATATAATTTCAAGGAATTTTTAAATGCCATCTTTCAAATGTTATTTTGAGCAAGAAAATGACATCTTTTGAAAATGTACCAAAAATGAAAGTTGCTTAGAATTAAATTCTCTACAACTTTGTTTTTATGACCACAGCCAAATTCTTTCTATATTTTGAATTGTAAGATCAAAGTCCATGTTTAGCTCAAAACCCTAAATTTTGGAATTTATTTTTGAAGCCAAATTTTGAATTAATTTGAATACAAACATTGCTCCAAAAATTGAACTAAACATTGCTAGATGATTTACAATATTAGCCAAACATGTTTTACTAACCTAGCAAGAAAAATTCAGGGCAAAACAATTCTTAAACAGGTGTATGCAGCATTCAGGTTTCACGCATGTTTCAGATGTTTCAAAGCAATGTTTCAATTGTTATTCACATGATTAGGCATGTATGATTTGGATGCTTGATGATGCATGATATGCGTGATTTGCAGTGCCTAAATGCAGGCATAACACCGGGGTGTCACACACGACACCTATCATGATTGACTTGATCTGATCCCTAGCCGGGGATAGATCTGGTACCCCTTCGTCAATGCTAGTCATACCAGCTCCGTGACCGCTATGACAGGATGGCGGTGCCAACAATAAAGCAAAGCTAGGGAACACGAAGGAAGAGGTACCCAAATTCCTTTTATGATGTGTGCTCTACTGTAGTGGCTAAACCAAGGATATGTAGATAGCGATGGGGTTTCATATTTCCTATAGTTGAGTGTAGCTAACATGTGCTTTATTGGATTAATGACTTCCGTATAAGCTGTAGTTACTAGTTAGGTGCTTATTTGCATACTCTTGCTCTGCTATATTGACATTCCGTAGAAGCTTTTGTTAATAAATGCCTTTATAATCTAGATGAATAGCCACTAACTGCTTATGAACGAGCACAGGATGCACAAATCGCAAGGAATCATAGAAAGATGGAAGAACTTGGAATATGATGTATGTCAAAAGGCAAAAAAGTCAAGCACAAAGGATAGACACGATGAAGATTTGGAATATATCCCTGAACCAGGGGAGGTAGTTGAGGATTTGATGATACAGATGAAATAGATTCAAATTTAGTAGATGAGCCAGTGCCCCTATCAATTGGTGAGGTGCTTGTTCTATCTTGTATATATTTGGAAGGAGAGGGGGGTAGGGGGAGGTAGCCATGCAATGCTTTACTATTTAGATATCAATGGAATTTGTACATGCTTGCTGCTTAAGTTTGTATCTCCAATTTTAGTGTCTGGGTCAAAAAAGCCATAGAGGAGGCTCTGCCAGCAGGACAAAAGGCAGTGATGCCATGAGTCCTGGGCAAAGGCTCTCGAAGCGAGTGAGGTCAACACCACCAGAAGAGGCTGCTCATGGATTTTGTACTCAGAGTCTTCTGCTGGCAAAAGAGTGGAGGTAGCAGCAGTAGATGAACATAATTCTCCATCACGACCGACACCTGGACCTAGGGATTAATTCCAAGTTCATCAATTGACTAGAGACCTTGGTCGAGATGGCACCCTACCTAGCCCTGAGGGAGAATCCTTACAACCAGATGATGATAGCCATGCTAAAGAGGAGCCTTGTCAGCAAACTCTCGTCCCCCACTCGCAGAACGATGAAAGTTGCCTAGGTTGGTATTACCTTACAGATGTCTATCAATCAATTTACACTAGCTATTTAATATTCATGTAACTTTTCTAACAATTTGAATGTATGAAAACTGTGTAGCACCATTACCAAGAAGAGCGAGGAAGCCGAGGCCTCGAACTCATGGAATTATGCTAGACAAAATGAGCAAATCACTAGGAGAGCGAGGATGCGCATCTCTATTGCTGAGGGGAACAGAAGGCCACATGACCCAGTGCAAGTTGTCAAGTTTGCCTCAGAGGCAGGAGTAGTAGTTAGGAAGGAAGGACCAATTTTGATGCATTAGAAAGTATACAAATGGGAGAAGCCCAGTGCCATCTATTGCACAAGATTTGTGGAAAGGCTAAATGTATGTATGGGTATCCTCTCTTGACATTCAACTCTGCTTGGAGCAACTTTAACGGATTTACTTTTCATTCACACTACTATATGTAGGGAAGGCTACGCGTTAATGGTGCTCACTCACCAACAAAAAAAGCTTGCCAAAATGTAATGCAGTCTGTGGTACGGCAGGAACGCTACAGGTTGAAGAGAACATACTTCAATGGCGTCCCTACTAATCAGATCCGTATGACCTCTCCTATCTCATTCATGAATGACGCACAGTGATGTGAATTTGTCAAGATTTGGTCTAGTGAGAACAAGGTGTGTGAACCCATTGATTTCCTATCTAGTCTTGCTATGGTCTACTTGTGCTGCAGTCTAACACAAATGAAGCTGTAGGAAATATCTAAGAAGAACAAGCAAAATCGTGCAAAAGTGAAGTACCACCAGGCTACAAGATCTCGCTCCTATGTTGTCTAGATGCAAAAATTTGTAAGTGATAGTTGTGTTTTATTGTTACTCTTGCCTTTGTATAAATATAAACCAAAACTCATGTGCAATGTGAACATGAGAACAAGAGGAATGCAGCAGAACAACATCAAGGACTTGAAGAAAATGGTCCACCTAATGAAGATGTTTATGTTGTGGAAGTCTTCAGGGACTTCCATACCAGAAGGAAAAATGCCTTGAGCGATGCTACAAGAGCAGTAGTTGTAAGTACATTCTTTTGCTCCCCTTGAAATCTATAGAAGCCATTGCCATAAAAGAAAGAAACATAGCAGGAGCCTAGTGTTATGAACATCTACTAAAGCTTATGTAATCTCTATCAGCAGTAGGCTGAGGAAGACCTATGCATTACTTGTTATGAATCAATCTCTTGGGTTTTCAATTGATGTGCTCTTACACTATCTATAACCTAATGTTTTACTGATTGAATTTCACAGAAAGCTATGGAAACTATGAAAGCAGAACCTATTACTGATGGGCAGCAACCAATTACTAGTGCTGATGTTGTTTGCAAGGTCCTCTGCGTACACCAGGGCAAGGCCCCCTCCTAGGAAAGCGGCAACAATCTTTTTTGAAGAATGCTAGTATCTAGACAAGCTCCACTAGAACTGTCGATAGAATATCATCGATAGTCCTCCGAGGGGTATCCCACGAATGAAGATTGATCATCAGAGATGTGTGTAATTAAGAACAAGAAGGCAACAGAGACACAAGAGTTAGACAGGTTCAGGCCGTTGGCATGACATAATACCCTACTCCTGTGGTCTATTGGATTGTATTGGCTATCGTATGATATTGCATGTGTTCGGAGGGGGCCCCTGCCCGCCTTATATAGTCTAAGGGTAGGATTACAAGTCGGTTAGATCTAGGAGATAACCAAAAAGTAATAATAGATTACAGGAATCATGGGATCATATGTATCATAACAGATCTCGTAGTATCTTCAGGATATCTTCCCGGTGTCTTGTGGGACATGCCAAGCAGCGCCATGCTCTGCAAGGCTTCATCTTGTGGGCTAGGCCACCCCTGGGGGCATAGCCCATGTGGCCTACCATGAGTATCCGGGGTCATACCCCCCACAACTAGTCCCCGAGTGCCTTATATCTGTTGTGCAATGCCATCTTGAGCTTGTTCGAGTAGGTGTGAACAAAGCTGGGCAGTCAAACTCGTGGTCCGACCACCGTGATGAGTTGCTGAGCAGTTGTGAACTATCGTCGAGTAGTGTGAAAAGTCACCAAGCAGTGTGAACCGTTGCCGAGCATTGTATCCCAAGTAAGGCTCACCATAAGGATGTAAGGAGCTCAAGTTCAAAATCAAAAATTTCCTCGCAGTGGACCAAGTGTGCCCACTTAGAGTCCGACCACGACAAAGGGAAATAGCCTTCTTTAATTTCATTAGGTGCGGAGTCTTCCAGATGAAAGCAAACACACTCACCGCAGGGTGAAGTATGCCCACTTAGTCCCCGAGCCTGATAGTAGGTGACATAGTCACGTGGTGCCAGGGTCCAAAGTAGAAGAAAAGCATAAGACTAGCCAAGCAGGCAGTTAGTCCCTAGGCGTAGCCCTGAGATGAGAAAAGCAAATTCACCGTAGGGTGAAGTGCGCCCACTTAGTACCCGAGCCTGATAGTAGGTGATGTTGTCACATGGTGCTAGAGTAAAAAACAATAGTCAATAGAAGAAAGTCCCCAGTGTGTTTAGGAACCAAGTCATATTGATGACGCAGTCTCCGAGCCACAAGTGGAAATCTTGGAGAAAACAAATCATGGAGAAAAAACCAGAGTAACGGCAGTATAGTAGGAGTTACTGAGCCTTAATGGATTGTGGAGAAGTCGGCGAATATTCAGTGAGCAATAACAAATTGCGGTGAAAAATGGGTGATATGGGTTGCAGTTGCGCGAAAGCCTAGGTAATGGCCCACCACATCATTTTAGAGAATTAAGAGAGACACAAATCATGGAGCGGTTTCCCAAAAACCCTTGAATGCAAAAGGTGGGGGGAGTGCTTTATAATTGCACCACCGCACTCCGCGCTCCCACTTTTAACACTTTGCTACTTTGTCTTCCTCCTTAGCCCTCACACTTCTAGATTCATACGTGCTTCCGCCGCCAATCCCATACCAGATCTAAGAGATGGCACCGAAGAGGGGAGTTGGAAACCCAAAGAAGGCGGATGCCAGAACCAGTCATGACAATGAGTGGGTGTTGTGGCTCATTGGGGAGGCAGAGATCAATAGGATGGTGGAGGTGGGCGTTCTTCTAGACCGTGTCACTGTCGGATGGCGACTGGCCAACATTGAGCCCTACCTAATGCCTCATATCAACGAAGCTATAGTATTTGAAGATTACTTCTAGTGCGGATTAGGATTTCCTATTCATCCTTTCTTGAGGGATTTATTAGAGTTCTAGAGAGTTAGTTTGTGTATTCTCCACCCAAACACCATCTTGCACATCTCTATCTTTATCCATTTCTATGAGGCGTATCTCGAAGTTCTTCCCCACTTCAACCTCTTCTATGACCTGTTCTAGCTAAAGAAGAAGGGCGGCGGTGGTTCCAGGGTGGTCAGCGGCATGTATCTACAACTCCATGATGGGATGGTAGGCGAGTAAATTACTGTACCACTGAACACATCACTAAATAGGTGGAACACCAGGTGGTTCTACATGAAGCAGAGCCATCTTGCCATCCATTGTGATGTCGACCATGTCCTAGAGAACCAGAAGAGCTGGTCGGAGAAGCTGAGCAGTGGTAATATGGATCAGGTGAAGGGGCTCCTTGGCCTGATAAAGGGCGTGAAGATGAACAACGCACTAGCGGCGGCAAGCTTCATAGTGCACTGCGTTCAGCACTACAAGGAGATGGCCCATGCGGGCTTTGACTTCATGGGGGACACCGATGGCACCCGGGTGAGGACGGAGAGGCTGATGAGGGATGATGTGGTAGATCGGGCCGCAGAGCTATTTGCTCCAAATGCCTCGTTCAGCATGTTAGCGTAGACTAGGCCCTTCAACTATACGAACCTGCCTCCTCAGGTAAACATCTCAATTGTTTGTTCCGGATCCTTTTTTATCCTATACCATTGTTGAGCAGTGAACTAATTCACTTGTGGAAAGATCCATTCGTAGGAACAAGCGGTGTACTTCTTGGACGTGCCAAGGAGCGATTGGCCAAAGGCAGTGGACGCCCAACCAACAACTCAGCCTGAGGAAGGTGCCATCAGTGCCTCATCGGAGTCCGGAGGCATGGACACTAGTCGGATAGAGAGTCCCCCCTATGTCAGAGAAAGTCTAGGGAAAGAGAGCAGCGGCAGATGAGCCAGCCCAGAAGAAGAGGAAGATGGTGGGTGCTGCTCCCTGCAAGCCGAGTGCCATCTTGCTTGGCGACGACTAGACCACTCGAACACAAAGTGTGGTGATGTTCGAGTGGTCGGATGATGATGGGGCTCCAGTGGCTCCTCCATCGAGCACTGAAGTGCCTCCGCGCAACATGCATGTAGATATTCAATCGAAGGGATGAGCGGTAGTCCCCAAGCAGCAGGCGAAGGTAGTCCCCAAGCAGCAAGTGAAGGGGGTCCCCGAGCGACAGGCGGAGGAGAGGCCAAAGGCAGGGGCCATGAGACCTTCAGCCCAGGGCACCCGGTTTGACCCCAGAGCCACACCTAGGGGCTCAAGGAGGCAATGCTGGTTCAGAACCGTGTACCAAGAGGCCGACATGTAAGTTTCTTTTCCTTGGATTCAGCTTGCTATAGGATCCTTATAGTTACGGAGATTGATGAGCTAATCTAAAGTAGAGCGAGACGTAAGGAGGATCTAAATCCATTTGTCCAAACTGGCAAACAGCCGGGGCCTAGTCTCGGTGCAGAGGCAATGCCGGCAGACCCCGTCCTAGAGTCCTTAGGCACTCGGCGGCCTACGAAGGAGTCAATCGCCTCTGCTGATGGAGTTGGTGATGGAGAACGGTTGGCACCGACGACGGACGATCTGGCAACAGTACCCAGGCAATGGCGGGAGCCACCGGGTCTTCAGAGGCGGAAGCTAGAGTTGCCGATGTCGCACTGGAGTCTAGAACAGAGAAGCCGATGGTGCTAGAGGAGTAGACAATGCTCCCTAAGGTGTCAGAGGGCGTGGTCGGACATGTTGTGCGAACACCGAGCCCCCTAGTGGTGCCACCAACTATGGAGGAGGATGAAATGGAAGAGATTGAGCATGAGGAAGCTCGACCTCAAGCCATTTGGATCCTCCACAAGCGAGGCGATGAAGTTGTAGTGGTGGAAGAGGAGGACACCACCAAGGAAGTTAGGAGGCTAGAGTCCACCATTTCCATGGTGATGAAGTAGATCAACGTCAGTATTGTGTCGGCGATGTCTGTCTATGTCATCGAAGATTGGAGTTCTTCATAATATTGTTGCTTTTGCAGGGCATAGCACAAACTATCGAACAATAGTGACAGCTGATCAAGAGGATGGAGCCCCTCACCAAGGAGAATGAAAAACTGAAGGAGGCGGTGAATCTTATGGAGAAAAACATCCAGAGGGCCCAGTGCGAGCGGGATCTTGCTGAATCTAAGGCGCGGGACCTAGAATACCAAAAGGGGGCCTTATCTGAGCAGCTGACGACCATGTCTGAGTAGTTGCGTGGTAGCTCCGAGTAGCTGGAGCATAGCTCCGAGCAGCTAAGAAGCCTCTCTGAGCAGAAAAAGGTACTATGAATCGGTGAACTTGTCCTATATTGCTGAACAGCTTTAATGTTGCTAACAATCATCACTTTTGTAGAGCAAGATGCAGAGATCGGCCAGTTGCGTCAGGTCATCGATCAACTCCAAGAGAAGGAGAAGTAGGCATCTGGGCGACTGAAGAAACTAGTCAAGGAGCTAAAAGGTGAGTAGTTCATGGTCGGAGTTGTTGTTTAAGTGACTTAATCACTTGATGGATCTTCTCGGTGCTTGTAGAATATCATCGAAGGACCCAGGCCCAATTTGACATGCTGGAGTTGGAGGGGAAAACCCAGAGGTGAAAGCTCGATGTCATGGTGGCCGGAGTCAGGCCGGTGCATGACTGCCTTGACATGGAGGCAGCTCCTTAGCCCAACGACAGTCCACCTCGTCCGGACACCATCACCAACAGGTGCACAGCGGCAAGGGAGAACTTCAAAAGCTTCAACCATAATGCCACTATCTCTGCCATGACCCATGCCCTGGTGGTAGTCCAGTCCCATTACCCTATCATTGATCTACAAGCGATAGGGGACAGATTCACCAGAGGGACTGGTGCGACGAAGCAGTAGGAGCTTGAAGATGAGGTGGAGGATGCGGCGAAGAGGCTAGCCGTAGAAATCAACCTATTTGGTGAGGTGGATGGGGAGGGCCAAACATAATGACCTACTCGGAGAGTGATCTATAACAGCTGGAGAGGATAGTTAAAATGCGTGAGGGTGTAGAGAATCATTTATGTATGTGTATAAATGTTGTAAAGTGACATGTGCATGTTTATGCAGTTTGCTAGTATTTTAGTGAAAAATCGTTGTAGTGTTAACCCTATGTGATTATATGAAGTATAAGTAGTGTCTGAGCAGTTAGTTCGTTACTGAGCTCTTGGCCTTGGCTAGCCCATATTCCATAACATCAAGCGTGGAGCCCGTGCACATGTAGGAGGAATAGACATGACCAAGGAACTGCAGCCGACTACCCATAACACAGAGCATGGAGCCCGTAGCACGTGTAGGGAGAGATCGGAGACTGGATTTTCTCCAAAGAACACAGAGCGGAACGTGTGTTGCTCGGCAGTTGGCAAAATATCTTGGAGATATGGAGAAACATGGCAGAGCATTTATGGAGATCACATATTGGAGTTTGTTAAGGAGTAGCTTAGAGCTGGCGACCACAAATGGAGATTAAACCATAATGAAGATATAATAGAGACAAATTATGGCGACAAAAACTTTATTCATTATAGAGTGGAGAGTACATATCTGGAGTGTTTCAAGGATAGAAACATATAAGGTGCTCGATGTGCCATGAATTGGGGATATCGACTCCATCCAAGTCGCATAGCTGGTAAGACCCTGGTCGGGTAACCTCTTTGACCACATACGACCCTTCCTAGGGGGAGGAGAGCTTGTGCATCCCTTCGGTTTTCTGTTTTCTGCGGTGAACAAGGTCACCAACAGCAAATGAATGACCTTTGATGTTGCAGTTGTAGTATCTCCCCAAACCTTCTAGGTATTTGGCTGTACGGATGCAAGTGATCATGCATTCTTCTTCGGCCCTGTCGATGTCCTCTATCTGAACAGTTGTGGCTTGCTCTTCATTATAATGTTCCACCCTAGGTGCTCGGAAAGCAATGTCCGCTGGTAGTATGGCTTCTGAGTCATAGACCAAGAAATATGGAGACACATCGGTGCTGCGACTAGCTTGAGTGCGCAGTCCCCAGACCACAGCTGGGAGCTCTTTGAGCCATCTGTCTAGATGCTTTTCCTCTTTCTGATATAACCTCTTTTTGAGGGCATCATGGATCATGTCGTTCGCCCGTTTGACCTAGCCGTTGGCTCTAGGATGGGCAACAGAGACGTATTTGATGGAGATGCATCGGTCTTCGTTGAAGTCCAAAAAATGATGACCAGTGAACATAGTTCTGAGGTCAGTGATAATGCTATTCGGGAGACCGAATCTATGGATGATATCTTCGAAGAGCTCGACTGCTTTCTTTGCAGTAGCCAAAACAAGCGGTTTGTATTTGATCCACTTGGAGAACTTATCAATGGTGATGTACACGTACCGAAAACCACCTGGCACTGGCTTAAAAGGCCTGACCATGTCTAGTCCCCAGCATGCGAAAGGCCAGGAAGCTAGGATGGTCTGTAGTTCTTGTGCCAGCACGTGTATCTTCTTGGCAAAAAACTTACATCCTTCACAACATCAGACGAGGTCATCTACATCAGAGATGGCCGTGGGCCAGTAAAAACCAGGTTGGAAAGCTTTGCCGACTAGGTTTCTTGAGGCCACGTGATTGCCATAGGAACTAGAGTGAATTTTGAGAAGTAGTTTCACTCCCTCTTCTTGGGTGATGCATTTCTACAGTATTCCTTCCTTGGCACTTTTCCTCATCAAGTTTCTATCTACTAGCATGTAATTCTTACTTTGACGGATTAGGTGTTTAGTTTTAGTCTTGTCGGCGGTTACGTCGGCGCTGGTGAGGTACTTGATGAGCTATTCCCTCCAGTTGGTGGTAGGTGAAGGTACTATAAGTACCAACTGCTCGACGGGGGGAATTTCTTGAACTTCCTTCTCTTCCTTAATAGACGGCGTAAAGAGGTCTTGAATGAAGACCCCAGGCGAAATTGCGGGGCGAGCTGATTTTGATCTTGTACCACGTGATGGTACTCGATACCATAGAACTTCCCTTTGAGTTTCCTGATTTTGGCGCAATATGCGTCCATCTTCTCACTAGAGCAGGACCAGTCTTTGTTGAGCTGGTTGATGACTAGCGTAGAGTCTCCGTATACCATGAGGTGTTTAATGTCGAGCTCAATGGCTATACGGAGTCCGTGGAGACATGCTTCATATTCAGCGGTGTTGTTGGAGGCTGGAAAATGTATTCGAAGAACATATCAAAGCTTGTCTTTGGTCGGCCTAATGAATAAAATGCCAGCACTAGCACGATTGATGTTAAGGGCACCATCAAAGTACATCACCCAATGCTCAGGGCAAGTAGCGGGGATGGGCTCTTGGATCTCGGTCCACTCAGCAATGAAGTCAGCGAGCGCCTGTGACTTGATGGTAGGCCTGCTTCTAAATTCGATGGAGTAAGTGCCGAGCTCGACGGCCCACTTGATGATGTGGCCATTGGCCTCTTTGTTACAGAGGATGTCCCTTAGAAGGAACTCGGTGACCATAGCAATCTTGTAATACTCAAAGTAATGGCGAAGCTTGCATGACGTGATTAGAATAGCCTATAGCAGTTTCTAAACTTGAGGATCATGAGTTTCGGGCTCATTAATGACCTCGCTGATGAAGTAGACCGGACATTGCACCTTATAGGCATGTCTGGCCTCCTCATGTTCAATGACGATAGCTGTGCTAACAACGTGAGAAGTGGCAGCGATATAGATCAGTAGAGTTTTGTTTGGTCGAGGCGTCATCATGATCGGAGGCTTCATTAGAAATAATTTGAGCTGCTCGAAAGCTATATCTGCCTCCTCCAACCAAGAGAAGTGCTCAAAGGCCTTGAGGAGTTTGAAGAACGGTAGTCCCTTTTCACCGAGGCGCGATATAAAGCGGCTGAGAGCAGCCATGCAGCCTGTAAGCTTCTGTATGTTCTTTACATAGGTTGGCCATTTCATGTTGGTGTTGGTAGATACCTTGTCAGGGTTGGGCTCGATACCATGGGCGCTGATGATGTAGCCTAGGAGTATGTCGGATGGAACTCCAAAGATGCACTTTGAAGGGTTCAACTTCCATCTGTATCATTTTAGGTTGGCAAACATTTCTTCAAGGTCGGCGATGAGATTGTCGGCGGTCTTGGACTTGACGACCACATTATCGATGTAAGCCTTGACATTACAGCCAATTTGTTGATTGAGGCACATCTGGATGGCCCTTTGGTAGGTTGCCCCGGTGTTCTTGAGTTCGAAGGACATGGTGGTATAGCAATACACACCAAAAGGCATGATGAACGGCGTTTTGATCTGGTCATCCTCTTTCAGGGATATCTGGTGATAGCCAGAGTAACATTCAAGGAAAGAGAGTAGGTCATAGCCAGTGGTGGTGTCTACAACCTCATCTATCCAAGGTAGACCAAAGGGGTCCTTAGGGCAGTGTTTGTTGAGATTAGTGTAATCAATGCACATTCTCCATTCTTTATTCTTTTTTTGAATGAGAACATGGTTTGCTAACCACTCAGGATGATACACTTCTTTAATAAATCTGGCAGCTAGGAGCCATTTTATTTCTACCCTAATAGCCTCCTTCTTGTCTGGCGCAAATTGTTGGTGTTTCTGCTTGATCGGTTTGGCGGTCGGTGAGACATTCAAGGAGTGCTCGATCTTCTCCCGTGGTACCCCCGGCATGTCTGTAGGTTTCCAAGCAAACACATCAGCGTTGGCACGTAGGAAGGAGACGAGCATGCTTTCCTATTTGGGGTCGAGGTGAGCCCTAATCTTGATGGTCTTGGAGGGGTCATCAAGGCAAGGCCGACCTCCTTAGTTTCCTTGGACTTTGCGAAGGTGCGTTGAGGCTCCAGCACTAGGATCTCCAGGTCATCGGAGGGCACCATCTTGGTGTCGGTGACCACGCTAGCCATCTGGATGGAGAGGTCGGTGGCTTCGGTGAGGGCGAGACTCTCTGTCTCATAGGCATAGGCGATGGAGAGGTTGGCCCATAGGGCTAGGACTCCTATAGGAGAAGACATCTTTAGCACCAGATAGGCATAGTGTGGTACGTCCATGAACTTGGCCAGAGCTAGCCGATCAAGTATGGCGTGGTAGGCGGTGTTGAAGTCAGCGACATAGAAGTTGATGTGCTCGACGCGGTAGTTGCTAGCCGTGCCAAACTATACTAGGAGGGTGATCTCTCCAAGCGGTTTGGATGCCCTACCAGGTACCACACCCCAGAAGGAGAGGTCGGAGGGTGCGAGGTCTCCAATCCCAAGGCCTAGCTCCTTTAGGGCTCTGGCAAAGAGGAGGTTTAGGGCGCTTCCACTGTGGACGAGTACTTTCCTAAAAAGCACTTTCCTAATGGTTGCATCAAGAACGAGGGGAAACGCCCTGTGTAAGGGATGTTCGCCCACTTGGTGGCCCTACTGAAGGTGATGGGGACCTCGGACTAGGGGCGATAGCTAGGGTTGGCTAAGGCGTCTTCCGCATTGACGGTGAGCACCTGGTGGCGATGAGCCTCCGATCGCTTCTGCTCTCGGCGGTAGCGACACCCCCGAAGATGGTGGCAACTACTTTGTCGTGATCCTAGAAGGTGTTGTTGTTGCCCCTAGGTGGTCGATGGCCTTTGGTTCCGTCGTTGTTGTCGTCGTCCAGCTTTTTAGCCTAGACTTCCTTAGCCAAACCGAGGTAGTCCTTCATCTTATGCTTGTTGTTTTTGTGGAGAGGGCATGGGCCTTCGAGAATCTTCTTGTACTACTCGTCGTAGTTGCGCTTGGTATGAGGTTCATCAATGGCGGCGACGATGTGGTCTGGTCGATGGCGGTGATATTGAAAAGATTTGGACCCTTCTGGCTGGTCATGGCCACTATCATGATGGTGACTGCGGTCATCATAGCGATGGTTGCTATGGCGTCGGTCATTAGGTCGCTCGTCGCTACAGTGAGTTGGGCGATGAGTGCCCGCATCCTCGTTAAAACATACTTCGGCCTCTTCAATGTCGGTGTACTGATCGGCGGTCGTAATCATCTCGCCAATCCCTTTAGGTGGCTTGTGATTGAACTTGGAGCGGTGGTCACGGTGATGGAGTCCTTGAACAAAGGCGGTGGTGACCTCAGCTTCCGTGATGTTAGGAATAGAATTCCTCATCTCAAAAAAGCGTCTGATGTAGCTACGGAGGAGCTCAAATGGCTTCTGGTAGATGCGATTCAGATCATGCTTGGTGTCCGTCGAGTACACATAGCCATGTAGTTGTCGATGAAGACCTTCTCTAGCTCTTCCTAGGATCTAATGGAGTCTGGGACGAGGCTTGTGAACTAGTTCATCATAGTTGGTGTGAGCATGACAGGGAGATAGTTCGACATGACGCTGGTATCTCCCCCAGTGGCATGCACAGCAGTGGCATAAGCTTGTAGCCACTGTGTAGGGTTCATCCATCCCTAATAGGGCTCAACCCCAGTGATTTTGAAACCACGGCGCCACTTGAGTGTTCAGAGTGCCCTCTTGAATGCTTGGGGCCCTTCAGGATCATCGCTGTCATGATCTACGACATTGCCAATGTTGAGCGGCTGGAGGGCTGAGTCCAGATTACTAAACTCTTCCTCATACTCTTGATAGCGGTGTACTTCTTCTTTGTGGTGAGAGATTGTTGATGTGCGCTCAGACGTCCTGGTCGGCTTCCTGGTCATGTTGGCAAGGGTGGTCGACGTGATTGCCCCTATCTCCCCCCTAGAGAGGTTGTCCATCATCGCAGTGTTGGTTGGTGAAACGACTTCAGCTAGGGTGGCGATTAGATCTCGGCATGGTAGATTAGTGAATCGAGCTCGTGGAGTAGGAAAGTCTCTGATCCTGACGGATCTTGTTGACCTGGCAGTACGTCGCTTTAAGAATGGCGACGACCTTGGCGACCTCCGGTGTCTGCGGGAGCCGGACGAGCTCATTGGCGGCCATGGCCAAGTTGGCGCTTGGGGTCTTGTAGACGTCATGGCCCTCAACACAGACAAATTCGTTGTTGAGGTTGCGTTGGAGTGGGTGTGGCCTTCCTTGCGAGTCGAGCTGATCGTTGCGAGCAGCCTCAGCTAGCACAAGGGCAACCTCATTTGGTCGGCACTACGCACGGTTGACATTCCTATTGCCACGAGCGGCGCGATCCTCCTCAGTTTCCCCATCCTGGGGCACTGTCAACGCTGACATTGAAAATTCCACCTCCACGAAAGGGAGGGAAAGGAGGTTGTATGGTGGTGGTTTCGGCGATAGTCTCCATAGAGCCCTAGGACTCGAAGTCTGGATTTTCCTTCAGGATGGTTTGGAGGGATGCTTCGAGGCGTCGACCGACATGTAGCATGTTGACAGTCAGTGAGAGCTGGTTGGCGATCTGGTCGGTGAGAGGATGGACATCTCCAACCTGGTCGGTGAAGTTGCCCCTTAGGGCATCTTGATAGGTAGTGGCGATGCTAGTGAGCCCGAAGGGTAGGGCTATAACCCCTGGAGTTTCCTGATCCACCTCTGATAGATTTAAATCAGAGGGTGGTCGGCGCTGGACTAGAGTGGTCAGAGCTGATTCTACAATAGAGAGGCAATCGGCGAGCTTCTAGCCAACCCGATTGATGGATGCAATCAGATCATCGTTGTTGATTTGCCTCCTCGGGTAGCGGGGGAGCGGGTGACGAATTATCAATGAAGACGATCTCGGAGGTGGTTCTGAGATCAGACCAGCGGTCATAGGTGGTGGGGTGATTGGCATAGTATCGGTCTACACTGGCTCAATGAGCTCTTCGACTCCGTCAGCGTTGATGATCTAGGAAATTGATCTGACCGTGAAGATCTGGCCAGACTGTGGGAGGGACGAAGAGCCTGTGAAACATACTATCTTGTTCAACATGGAAATAGCACGCACACCCCTACTTGGCGTGTCAACTATCGATAGAATATCGTTCACAGTCCTCCGAGGGGTATACCACGAAGGTAGATTGATCGACAGAGATACGTGTAATCGAGAACAAAAAGGCAACAGAGACACAAGAGTTAGACAGGTTTGGGCCATCAGCATGACGTAATACCCTACTTCTATGGTCTGTTGGATTGTATTGGCTATCGTATGATATTACGTGTGTTCGGAGGGGGGTCTCTACCCACCTTATATAGTCCGGGGGGCAGAGTTACAAGTCGGTTAGATTTTGGAGATAACCGAAAAGTAATATCAGATTACAGGAATCATGGGATCATACGTGACGCGCCGAGCAGCGCTGTGCTCCGCAAGTCTCTGTCCTGTGGGCTGGGCCACCCCTAGGGGTGCAGCCCATGTGGCCTATCGTGGGTATCCGAGGTTGTACCCCCCACAAGAACAGAGACATCGGCGGAGAGAATGCTTTAGAAACAGCTTGCTGCTGAACAAGAAAGTTCGTCTATCCTCATCGATCAAGTGGATGAACTGAAGAGGAAGACAAAAAAGACTAAAAGGGAGCTTGAGGAATACAAGAAACGACAACAGGAGGAGTATAACAATCTCAGTGAGCTATGCACGAGCTTCCGCTCTTCTGGTAATTCTCAGTCTTCAACTTCTGTGGCTTGATGTAGTGAACATTTGTGGTTTGATGTGTGGACTCATGTACCGGTTTGATGTGTGGACTCATATGCCGGTTTAATGTGGTGATACTTTGTCGGTGGTTCGCTGCTGATGTGTGAAATGTAAATAGTTGTTATTTGATTGCTAAGCTAAATAGTTATGTAGTCAGTCTGAGCAGTAGTGATGATCTCCAATTGCTTCTATGATGAATTGATTGTACTCCACGTGGTAGAACCAGGACAGGCCACGTGATCAAATAAAAATGCGACACGTGGACGAACCAGTGCATGACACTTGAATTGGCCAGGGCATGACACATGGGCTATTAAAAATCCTACACAACCACGTGGACGTATAAAAATATGACACGTGGACAGATAGCATAGTGACGCGTGGTCAAATAAGAAACAGAGACGTGGATCAATAAAAATACGACACGTGGTCCAATAAAAAGTGACACGTAATCCAACGGCAACACGACACATATACTAGTAGAAAACTGACCTATGGAACAACAGGGAAATGACACGTGGTCCAATAAGAACCTAAAATATGCAAGAACCAGAGATAACCACGTTGTGCAATAAGAAGGTGACACGTATCCGAACCATCTACGATGCAATCGGCTATTGCATATACACGTAGAAAGCATCTTCAATGGAAGCGCCCATCAGCGTGGCAACCCCCTACCACGCATGCCAAAACAATTCTATGACGATCTATTTTTTGTCACAAATCAATGCACTTCTATGACGATTTTGTCAGATTCGTCATAGATGTGCAAGAGTGACGCAACTTCTATGATGAACCGGTTTTCATCATAAATTCATCATAAAACTAAAATTATGACGAATTTGGCTCCTTCAGTGATGAAATCTATTCGTCATAGAAGTAGATATTTCTAGTAGTCACGAGTCACGCCCCCTTCTAGATCTCCCCTCCCCTTCCCCACTGTTGTTGCCGCCCCCCTTCTAGATCCCCTGTGCGAGATCCCCCGCTGCTGGCCCTTCTAGAGCCCCTCCCAGATCTCCAATGTTATCGAAGATGGCTGGTGAAGAAAGCTACGATGCCCATAAGAACCAGAGCCAATGGGAATGGGAGCAGAGATGGGTGCTTAGCCTTGCCCGGTCCTCCTCCAGTTCTTCCTCTCTTATCCCTCCCCTGCTCTCTCATTTTTCTGAATTTTGGTCGTGGCGACGAGGATGCCCAATTTTTTTGAGCGCCTGGACGCCTAGGCGACGACTTAAAAACCATGACCGAAATTGACTGAAATTTTTTGAAAATCATTCAGTATAACAAGAAGCTACTTTGGGCGAAGCAGTGTGGCTAGATCCACATGTGGGCCCCACGTCAAGAGCCAGACCCTAAAACTAAAAAACCTCACGTTTACACCTTAAAATTTAAGCGAAATCTGGAATTTGTAGGTAATGATTCGGTATGACAGGAAGCTACTTTGTGCAAACCAGTGTGGCTAAATCCACATGTGGCCCTCACGTCAAGAGTCGACCCTAGAACTAAAACGTCGCATTCACACCTTAAAATTTTAGCGAAATTGACTGAAATGTATTAGAGATGACTTAGTATGCATGATAGGAAGCTACTTTGTGCAAAGCGGTATGGCTAGACCATTTGTGGGGCTCACTCAAGAGCTAGACTATGGGGCTTAAACCTCGTGGGTATCCATTGTGTGTTGGCACTAGAGCTAAATGGGGCCAAAGGGGCGGGGTGGGTTTATTAGCTTAATTTTTGGGTAGGGTTGCGTTGCCATGCATGTATAGCTAGATGCGGATTAGGGGCAGGTTTGGACCCACTAGCAGGCTTACATGCGTCCCTGTATGAGGTGATACAAACTTAAGCTACCTTCTTATGCTGCTCATGCTCAGTATTAGCAAGAGGTGGTTGGTCTTAGACCCAACCATAAGCTAGAGCTAACACGATATAAACGGAACGTAATTGTTTTTAACGTAGCATCAGTTACCCCAAAGTAGGGTGACAGAACGTAACCAGGGTATACAACATTTTCTTAGACAAATACTATACACTCAGTTTCTCAGCAACCGCATCTCTCTCTCTCAACGCGTGGCGGCGGGTTAACATCGGCGAGGAGACGCGGCCTCCTCCTTCTCCTTCGCGCCTGCCCCACTCCCTTCTTCCCCAACTTCAGCGGGCTTAGAAGAGAAAAGACTGTGGGGAGGCACGGCGGAGGGCGGCTTTAGGTCCTGGCGGCAGAGGAGGTGACCGGGCCAGGTCATAGCGGGGGCGCCCATGGCCATGACGGCGGCACGAGGGTGGGGGAGAAGGAGCCCGCCATAGACCCTACTGCACAAAGGCAGGGCGGTCGGTAGTGGGCGGCAGTGGCGCGTCGGGAGGAGGAATTGAAGAAAGTGACGTGAGCCGTTGGATGAGGAGTTCGACAGTCCTGAAATCAAGTGTTGGGAGAGGGGGAAACAACTGTTGTATAGACACTTCCTACCATGAGATATCCCATGCATTCATTGATAGAATTACAAGGCTTATTATAACATAAAAACTATAGATTATCAGGACTCGAGGATCAAATTTTACTACATAGAAGAAAAACAGCTCGTTGGCTAGAGCTTTGCATGATAAAGGCCTCCCTCGAGCTTTGCCGAAATTAAGCGCTCGAATTCCTTCATGTGTGCAGCCTCCAAGCACGCCATGACGCGGATGGCGCTATCTGCGTCTGGCCCATCCCTCACGAGGTGCATGTACCCGCGGTGGACCGATCCTGCCCGAGACACCCTCATCGGCTTCCCCCATCCAAAATCCGCGTCGTACATGGGCATGCCAAGCCAGCTCACCACCCGCATCTCCGCGTCTCCCATGAAGGCTCTCTTTGGCTGAAAGCCGCTCTCCAGTAGCTCATGATGGTAGTCGATCGCCGACCGCACCAGCTCATCATCCACCCGGTTAATCGTGGTCCGGATGCGGCTGGCAACGTGTTCCAACGCCCCAGAGGCAATGTCCCGTGCCACACCCGTCGCATAGACCATGAGGGCGCCGTTGCCCATGTAGCGGACTGGGATCATGCTGCCGCGGCGGCGGGCGTTCACCGAGAAGGAGATGCGCGCTTCGGCGTCCGGCGGCAGACGCCAAGCGGCGCAAGCGCATTGCCACACGAGGGCGCTCAGGGCGCGGAATGTGCTTGCGCCGCCGCAGACGCGCTTGAGGGAGGCGAGCTGGTCGTTAGAGATGACGAAGATGCTGGCAGCGATGGCCGCCGCTCCGCCGGATGGCTCCGAGGTGTTTTTTATCATCTCAGGGCTATACAATACCGAGAGTGCATCGGGGTGGACGATGGGAGGGGACCTCGCGCGGAGGAGGGTGCGGTCGTGGCAGGGGAGCTCCACCGCAGCGCCATCACCGTCCCTGGAGAAGGCTGACCACGTTTGCATGAAATGGAAATCGCCCGAGGCATCGACGGCCAAGTGGTGGAAGGCCGTCCCTAGCGCCACCCCTCCACACTTCATAAAAGTCACCTGGAAGCAGCACGCACGGAGTGAATGAGCTGGCCGGAAGTAAAAGATTAATTCCCTTTCAAAATTACAATGAAGATTAATCCTCTTTCAAAATTACCTGTACAGCTAACAAGACGGACGAAGGCTCCACGCGAGGAACAAACATCATGGATCCCCTTAGCTCTGGAAACGGCATCAAGTCATCAATCGAAAGTTTGGAGCGAGCGACAACGAAGAGGGCCCCCTCGCTGTTGCAGTCGATCTGTATCCGGCCATCGCCGTCGACGCCGGCGCGGCCAGCGAGGGGGTAGAAGGCCACCAAGGCCTTGGCCATAGACTCCTTGAGCCTGCTCAGATCAAGGAAGTCGTCGTCGTCGTTGGAGCGGCGGAAGAAGTAGACCAGTGGCGTGTGGCCTCCTCTTGCTTTCGCGAGATCCAGGGAAGAGACCCACAGGCCATTCCTCGGTGTTGGGGTGCTCGGCGCTACGAAAGACTGCTCTACCACTTGTATCTCGGAACCCATTGATTTTTCCTTTAATTTGTTCTCTCTACTTCACAGAAGAGCAATTATATCAGAGCGAGCGGCAAGGGACGGGACATCCTATTCTATATATAGCGAAATATTCTCCGACGGGCTTTGCCAGGGTACACCCAAATAATTATGGACCATCGATTTGAATATCGATTAGCACATATTACCTCTAGAGGGTAATAGAAGAAATAGAAAAAATCTCATTTATTAGATATAATATACACGTATGATCAAACTTTCCTACTCTTTTTTTTAAATCAAACTTTCCTACTTGATGTAACATGACATGCGGATAACATCTAAAGTTTCTTTTCTCTAACATGTTTATTTTGTAAAAAAAATCAAACGTGATTTTTTTGTAACACTTATTGAAAAAAATGACATGATATACGGAATGATTATATTTTGACGCAAGGTGTAGCTGCTCTATTATATACATGGAGCATGTTTGGTTCCATGGGACTAGACTAGAGGCTACTTTTTAGTTTCTTTTAGTCCCTTTTAACCAAACAGGAGGAACTACTAAAGTGACTTTTAGTCTCTAATCCACTGGTTCCTTGAGGGAGGCTTTTTGGGACTAATGGATCAACTTGACATCCCATGCCCCTCTCTCTCCTCTTTCATTGCGTCGAGACCATCCCAAGCCACGAACAGCTCCCTGGTGCTGCGCCTCCCCACACCCCGTTGGTGCCGCGCCGCCTTGTCGGCTGCAACGGCTCGCCGGTGCAGCCCCGTCCCCGGCGAGCTCCGCGCGCCGCTTGAGCCCTCCGGCCGCCGCGCGCGGCCTGCTCTGCCATTGCCGGAGCGCCGTCGCGGGCGACCTCCCTACCTCCAGCAGATGCAGCCTCCTCCCTCCAGTCCTCCCCGTTGGCGCTCGTCCCTGGTGGCACGGCCTACCTCTCCCACATCCGCGCGGGCCTGCCTCCCTCTGTACGGCGGTGGTCCTTGGGCTGCCAGATCCGACGAAGTGCGGCTAGCCACGGCCGGTGAGCGCACCTGCTCCGGCAAGCTACGGCGGCGGGCACGAGCTGTGGCCGGGTCAGGGCTGGATGCGAGCATGTCCGACATGGGCACGACCATGAGTGGGATGAGCAGAAGCACAGCGAGGGGCTAAAGTCAGGGGTGTTTTGGTCTTTGTTCAACAACTTTAATGTCCTTTAGTTCCTTTTAGTCCCTGAAACCAAACAAATTATTAGTCTCTCTTTTAGTCTATGTTTTAGTCTCAAGTCTCTGGTCCCTGAAACCAAACAAAGCCCTGAATGACAAACTTCAGAAAAATAAAATACATAGAACCCTATCATATGACTGATGTTTGTTTGTAACGAAAGGTGTAACGGTTGTAGTTCTTCACAGTTTTGATCACTGACTTCAGGAGTAAGAATGAAATTAGGGCTTGTTCGGCTGGCTGGAAAGCCGCTGGTGCTGATTTATATGGCTGGTTTTTTTAGAGAGAAAAATATTGTACTATGTTTATAAGCCAGCGAATAAGCTGGCTGATAAGACCAGCCGAACAGTCCCTAGCTCTGTACTATGAGATTTGTTACTGTGCTTAATTATCTTTAAGGGTAGTTTAGTACTTTTCTTATTCTTTACACGATCGCTAACTCTCAAACCTAATTTCACGTCAGGAACGGGGTGCCGATCTCTTCGTGTCACGAGATCTCGCTGCTGTCGGCCGGTCTCGCTGCTTCAACTCCCTGCGTCGCCACCCGCCCCGCCAGCGGCCGGACTACGTTGGTGCGCCGCCATTCGCCTCCCTAAGGTCGCCGCCGCCCTCATCGCCACTCGTCAGGCTGCTGGAGCAGCAGGCCACTCCGCACTCCCACCCATGTCCCATGTATCACCGTCATGTTGCCGCCGGTGGCTTCTACCTTGACATCACCGGCAGCTTGCTGCCATCCGCACCACACGCACTCACTAGCACACAGAAAAACATAGGCACATGTCGCTGGCCGGTGTGAGGGGATTGACATGAGGAGAATCAAGTCCACACAAGATCCAGCCATGGCGTTTTGCCACAGCCGTAGAAAAAGCACGGGCGGCCACAAGAGTGATTCTTGACTTCTGGGGCCCCACTGACCCTAAATCCATCTAAAAGTACGATTATACCCTTTTACTTTAGGCTTGGTTTAGTTTCGCTCATCATGCGACAAACAAGGATGGGATTAATTTACCTGATCATGTTAGCGCGTGTTCAGTTCCACCTCAAAATCCTAAAAAGTGCTACAGTACCTATCACATCGAATGTTTGCGGTCTGTGCATGGAGTATTAAATGTAGACGAAAAAAAACTAATTGCACAGTTTGATGAGAAATTACGAGACGAACGTTTTGAGCCTAATTAGTCCATGTTCGAACACTAATTGCCAAATAAAAACGAAAATGCTACAGTAGCCCAAAATTACAACTTCTTGGAACTAAACACGCTGTTAGTGCAAACAAGGAAGGAGAAGACAAAAAATATTTATTAGCATGAGTGATGCTGAGATCTAGGAGTTTCTTTATTTAAAATATTTAATTGTTTTAGCTTATGTAAAAATTAACGGCTGTGATTTCTTTAAAATTTTACCTCCTATGGCAAGTAAATAGGGTACCTTAGCATTGTCATTCTCGTATAGTTAAGATTTACAGACGTACTTTCTCCTTCTCTGAATAAATCAATTTCTAAAATCTGTGTAAGTTTGACTGACTTTATAAAAAAAATAAAAACATATATGACATAAAATGAACATCTTATGAAAATATATTCGATGATAAATTCAATGATACTAATTTGATATCCTTAATAGTTTTTTTTAGAAATTCGATCAAAGTTTAAAAAATTTGATTTAAGATAACTCTAGAAATATATTTATTTAGGGACAAAAGGAGTACGTGGAGGGAATGTAAATTTGAATAGATGTATATATACCAAGATATTGTAGCATATATAGGGCCACTCCATATCATTGACAGATCGATTAGCTAGTGGTACGATACCCACCGATTAGCCCGCACTAAAGGCCCAACAAATAATTAATATACAGCTTGCATGGTTGGTAGGGATTTATAATGCTCATAATAAGCTCATGGAGGTGCATCATGCAGAAACGCCACCAACCACATCTTTGGGTGTAAAAACTGACAAGGCTTCAGTGGAGACCATGCTATAAGTGACGCCACCAACCTCATCTATAAGTGACGCTACATGATCCTTTATCTTGTTTTTTTATAAATCTAGTACATGTGCATGTTTATTCCGACGAGAGCTCATAGACTTGTAATGTAATCTATAACTCTGATAAAGTAAAACTCCTCTATATACTTATCTTACACCACAGGGTTCCACGTCATCAAATACCCCGTCTCCTCTCCCCACATCAATTTCACCGAGAACCCCAAACAAACGATTCGTTTACTCAGGTCATGCCAGCCTAGCCATCACGTCAAATCCGGAACAAGCAAATGAAAAGTCTGACTGCTGAACTCCCTCTTCCTGTTGTCTCCCACTCTCATATGTATATAGCAGCAAAAAGAAAATCGACTCCTTTTTCTTCCAATCTCCTGTGGTCGTGTTTAGTCTCATCGCCGGCCCCTCTCCATGCTGCCATGCCGCCACGCCATTGGGAGTTCTCTGATTTCTTTGCAGGGTATGACGCATACTGAATTCTAGAAATCCCAAAACACGTTGATCCTTGATCCTCTCCTCTCCACCTCTCTTGAATGGAGTATTATGGTTTGTGTGCAAGGTTTTACTGCTACTGGATTTAGAAAAACCAAATCAGGTTCATCCACAATCTCCTCCTTCACCTCCATGTTTTTGACACTGCTTATCTAAGATTTTTTATGTTTCAATTTCACCATATATGTACCAAAAGTTCAGGTATAGACCTACGTTTGAGTTTGACTATGTCAGATCAACGTATATATTGACTACCTAAAAAATAGATCTGAATGTTTAGTTCGCTTACTTACAATAATAGAGACATTTCCACATTTTGCTCATACCTGTTCGGGCAAGATAACATATATATTCCCCAATTATATATACACAAAACATTCGCTTCATGGATCCACATTCTTTTTTCTTCCCAATTTAACATGAAAGTTTCACAGCAACGCACAAGGTATCTAAATTTCATGCTACATAACGTCATGCAAATACCCAATACTAATAAGGTACCTACTCATCAATCATATAGTAAAAATAGAAGCAAATGATTCGATTGCATAATTTCAATCTTCAAGGACTATATGTTATACAAAAGAATATTTAATAAGAGACAAAGTCCTATTGTTTGCTGCAATATTTATTTAATAAATATACTATATCATTTTTAATGCATGCTTTGAAGAAAATACCCAGATTTGTTTTTGTTATGCATGAATGTCAAATTAGCCTACGCTTAAGAACTAAAGAAAAAGAAATATATCTGTCAGAGGCTATGGTATTTTTTTTTGTTTATGCATGTGTTTGTACACTGACTTTTTACTTCATATTTTCAGTAAGAGTTTGACCTAATACTTTACCTCATTAGTATTTATCCTTCACATTTCAATTTTAGTTCTAAATCCCGTGGCAACGCGCGGGGAATTCATCTAGTATATGTTAAAACATGAACTAGTAGAAACATGCACGAAGAATACTTATAATATATGTTAAAACTTCCTCTTTATTGTCACTAGCAAACGTGCCCGTGCATTGCAACGGGTCGTTATTTTCAGTCTTAAGTTAATTATTAACATCTTCCTCGCGCTCACAATTCTGTTATCTTTGAATCCGTCGACGACAACATGTATCAACACCCTCGGCGACAATATGTATTGATGGACTTTTTATTTGATTGTTGTTCGGCTGTCATGGCTCACTGGTAGAGAACAGAGCTTTACTCCCGGTGGGGAACCCCCTCTAGTCCCGGTTCCCCACCCGGGAGCAAGCATCCGGGACTAAAGGGGGGTCCTTTAGTCCCGGGTCAGGAACCGGGACTAAAGGAGGACCTTTAGTCCCGGTGGGTAACACCAACCGAGACTAAAGGTGCCTCCTGACATGCCACGATGGCCGGCACCTTTAGTCCCGGTTGGTAATACGAACTGGGACTAAAGGTTTTTTTTTCTTTTCTTTTCATTTTTTTATTTTCTTTTAAAAATAGGTTTTCGAAGTCGTATTGTACGCTGCTAATTATACATTTATACGCGCGTATAGTATGTTTCGGTTCAAGCACAATGAACGTATTAAATCACACAATTCAAGCATAGAAATATATATATATATATATATATATATATATATAGTATGTGTGTGTGTATGCATGCATCATATATATATTTACATGCATGCATGCATATGTGTATTTTACGTTATATTATTTCATGTGCATATATTACAAAAAAAGATTGCATTACAGTTGTTGTGATATAACAAGTTTTCTCTCATCCTCTAGCTTGGCTTCCATGGCAGTGTTGGGTCGAAGTAGAACTCGCCCTTGGAATCGATGACATGCTCATTAAAAAATCCGGCTATAGACTCTTGAATTGCTTTGATTTGGTCTTGCCGTATGACCTTTTCCTCCAACCATCGAGTCTATAGGTTTGAATTAAAGGAAAATAAATTAATATATGTACATATATATATATAAAGATATAGTAACATAATCAATAATAATAATTAAATGAATATATAGTGTATTTTTAATATACTTTTAGTCTCTCTGTAGGAGTTCTTTGGGAGACCACCTTGATAAACTTGCAAACATAGTAACCACAGTAGTTGTTCCCCTGTTCCTGCCTCAGACACCACTTTACGAGAAAAAGATTTGTCATCCAATCTGGTGATCCGGTGAAAGCTATATGTTTAATTAATAAAGATGATGCGATTTAGGGGACTTACTTTCAAAGGGATTATATTCAGTGGCGCTTTGCATTTTCTTATGTTGCTTCTCAATAAAGGTTTTCCAAACACTACCCAATAAAAAATTTGCCACGTCATCAGATATAGTTAATCATCATGTTTGTGTGTATATATAGTTGCTAGAGATACCGAAATTACCTCTGGATAATATCTATCATATCTTGGTAGTCTTATTGTGGTTTTCTCATCGAGTCATAGATTATCAAGTGACTTTTCACTAGATCGATGTCCATCAATATCTAGTGATTGCTGCATGTGTTTATAAGATATAACGCATAACACTCATTAATTGACTAGAATCAACATATGAGCCTTTAAGGATGATCGACATTATTAACACTCACTTGAAGTTGTAGGGAAAGAGTATATCCTTCTTGTGGCGTTGGTTCACTAAGAAGTTCATGAGGTTACTCTCTGACTCAGACTTCCAATTAGTCTTTGGAGTAACTGGGTCTTTGAATACTATATGGGGATCAACAAAACCAATTTCATTGCAGCCTTCCTTTTTGAGCTTTGTCATTGTAAATCTGCATATATATAGTACTTGTTAGGATAATTTATATGCATATACACACATATGATGAGTTTAATAATATATCGAAAGAATTATTACTTATAGGCAATAGCAGCTAATGATAACTTTGTCCAGAGAGGTCAGGTGGCATAGTTGATGAAATTCTGCAAAGTCAATATACATAACATCATTGCCACGGAACCAATGTTCGTCTCTAATTCTGACACCAACACAGAAGTCTCCACCGGTAGACGCCTGCATATACCACTTGTTTAGTAGGTACATTTGCATCCCCAGATCAGATAAGGCTTGAGGGTTGTATAGACTCTGGCCTAGTACAAATTTTTTCTTCCAAATATCAACCTCCGCCGCACTCTCAAAGTTTCCATCACCAAACATCTGGTAAAGGTCGAGACCAGTCTCATCAATAAATTCACCAAGGTGATCCAAATCGACATCCGGAGGTATGTTTGCCTGATGCATTAATCCTAAATTCGAACCATATTTATTACCAACAACTAGCAGGGGGACTGATTGGTGCGCTTGTTGTCCGAGTTGGGCAACTCCTTTCCCTGCCCGCTTCTTTTTCTGTGCCGCCTCAATTGACTTGGTGAGAGTGCGGTCATAGTCCGTTAACGTTGATTTGGACGGCTTACGAGATTCCCGCTGTTGTTGCTGGTAAGAAGCCACCCTTTTTCTTAGAATATCTGGAGCTACGAAGAAGTACAGTTTCTCCGGGTTTCTCCTTGCTTCTTGATTCTTTTTAAGTTTGTCATAGAATCTAGACATATCTTTTTTATATGCATCAGTTCCTTCTTCCTTCTCTTCAGATATTATTTTGGGAATAGCCCTTGGTTTCACGGTGGCTTTCTTTGCCGGCGGGGACTGGTTCTTCATTTGCGGGGCTGGCCTCTTGCTAGGCTTCTTGGTAGGCGGGGGCGGGGGAGGCGTTGGAGACCTCCTTGGAGGTGTTGGTAGCGGCATTGGAGACCTCCTTAGAGGTGGCGGCTGCGGCGTTGGAGACCTCCTTGGAGATGGTGTGGATGCAGCCTCGCCTTCCAACACAATGTCATCGTACAGAGCACTATGATAATCTGGCGATTGAACAATTGGATTTAGGTTGGGGGAGGATCTGCTACAAAAAAAAGGAATGACATATTATTATGAGCAGATTGTTAATTATTTAAGCCAATACAAATTAATGATGTAGTGTTTTCATCCGCACGTACCTATGGTGAGGTAGTTCAGGAGGAGGTGGAGCCGACATCCCGGGAATGATGATGTAGCGCTTGCGCCATAGAATGAATGTCTTCTCTGCTTCTCCTAGAGTCTTCTCGCCATCACCTCCAGGAATGTCAAGAGGCAAATCACTAAAACCTTTTTCAGCTTTATCTACCGAGATGGTAGCATATCCTTCTTGGATTATATTCCTATGAATCCTTGGTGTCTTGGTTCGGTCGATAGGATTAACAAGACCGATAGACGTCATCCACAGGGAAGCGCAGTCCTATGTCCCCTTGATTTGGTATCTCCGTGGAAGCGCAACTACTTTTCAACTGAATAGATTGGCTAATGTTGATTCCTGGCTCTGATGCCTGCTTGCTTGCACTCACTGCTATTTGCACTTGCCTTCTGATTTCCTCCTGCATTCTCGCTTCAAGGTTTTTTTCCCGCTCCTGTGCTTCACGCACTGCTTCCTCCAACCTCTGGAGCCGCTGTGCCTCTTCTTCCTTCTTTCTCTGGCGACTTCTGTAGGAAGGTCTGTCCTGAGGGAATCCATGCTCCCACGAGACACTTCCTTTGCCTCTAGTTTGGCCACCATGTTCAATAGTCCCGATGGCGTATGTCAGCTCATCCTTCTCTCTGTTGGGCCTAAACGCACCACTAGCAGTAGCTCTTTGAGCATAAAACAATCTTTCTGCTGCTTCTTGCAGTCTTGCGCCATAAACGCACTTCCCTATCTCCTGGTCCAGTGTTCCCCCATAAGCGAAAAACCAATTCTTTGCATGTTCTCCCCACTCGAGTGATTCTGGTGTGATACCCTTGGCAAGAAGGTCTGCTTCCATTTTGTTCCACTTCTTAATGGCAGTCGGGTAGCCACCTGATCCCAAGTTATGGTGGTATGTCTTCTGTTGGGCATTACGTTGGTTCTTTATCACCCGACTCACACCCTCTTTCGAAGTCTTGTACTGTACAAACTCATCCCAATATGGCCTCTGCTTTGAGATCGGGCCTGGGACAGTAAAATCCGGTGCTATGTTCTTCTTGACATACGTCGTGTATAGGTGTTTCTTCTAAGTCTGAAACTAGGTGGCCATCTTCTTCATTGCCCAATCCCTAACTCACTCCTTCAATTCATCACCATCTATTATATCATCATAACAATCTGTTTGGAGCGTGAAATGTACCAAGACATCTTTCCAAATTAACGTCTTGTCACGATCGGAGACAAAACTGATATGAGGAGCATTGGTCTTCTTCTTCCATTCGCGGGTACTGATCGGAGCCGGTCCCGTACAAGGTAACCATAGTGGTGCACGAATTTCATTTTATTCACCCCCCTGGTTCTCCTGTATCCACATTGAACTCTGAGATGATGAAGCGGCCCTCCAATGGCTTTTTGGGACCTCGAACATTTTTACTCTTCGTTGTAGTTGTTGATGTTGATCTAGAGGGCTACAAAACATAAACATTATTTTTAATGTCATGGGCACACATAAGACATATGATAATATATATAGCTAACAATAAAAAATATATACTTGGCCAATATGTTGTTGCTCATTTTGTTCAAGAGCTAAGTACTGACTCCCGTCATCTACATCCTCTTGCACGTTATTTTTAGCACCATCATCGCCGGCAACTTGAGTGCTAGTGTTGATCAAATTCATCATCAACTCCTCCTCATCCATGTTTCTTGGGTCGGCCATCTAGCTTCAAAAAACAAAACCAATATATAGTACGTCAAATCTTTGCTTACATGCATAAAATCTTCCGCCGTATAAACCCTAAACCCTAAATGAGTAGGTTTTGACGGGTGAAGGTTGGTTTGTATGATAAGAAGAATCAGGAAGCGAGTAGGTTTTGGCAGCGATCCTGCCTGAAACAAAAGGAGGGCGTCGCTACGCATTAGGTTTTATTAAACGGAAAATAGTGAGCCTTGCCTGAAAGAAAGAGGGCATCGTTGCGCATCAAGTTTTTGAGAACAATAAACGATGAGCCTCGCCTAAAAGAAAAGGGGGGCGTTGCTGCAAACCAAAGTGACAACAAAATCGCACTGCATCCTGACTCGTCGAGTAAACAGCTCCAAATAATGTTTACAATGATTGGAACCCTCGAAGAGGTTCACAACAACACGCCAAATTTACAACAAATACAACAACACACGTTACATCGATAAAAAATAGACATCAAGTCGACCCTTGGCGTTGGAACTCCCAAACATCGGGAGCATCCTCTTCAAAACACACCTCGCATGCCATATCCCTCGCCATCTCCATAACTATATTTTCAAGCACACTCTCAACCACTTCATCTGCTACACCCTTCATAGACTCAGCTATATCATCCACAACCACCTGCAAACCAACCTTCACCCACCAAAAATGATCGAACGAGGGTAGCATAACCCTAAACCCTAGGGCGAATGAGGGCAGCGGTGCTCCGCTGTACAAACCCTAGTGCAAACGAGGGTGGCGGTGCTCCGCCATATACATAGAAACGCATGGCGCTTATACATAGAAACGCATGGCGCTTATAGATGGCGTGTATACACTGGAATTTTTTTCGATCTGTTCCTTTGGCGCTTTCTTTCTTATAATAGTTAGCGCGACAGAGAATAATGCCCATCTAAACACCGTGTGCGACGTGCCATGAAAATTAGCTAAGTATACGTTTGGGTTTGTGATCGATACACACATTTGTTGACGTACGTACGTATGCAAGTGACAACCAACAAAGTTTCGCTACTGTATCAAAGCATGCACGTAGGAATAAAAGAAAACGTGAACAACATGTACGTACGGTTACCATGATCGTTGCCTAAAACATATGTAGTGTTTCATGCATGGAGATCGATGGAATAGGATCGGAGCCAGCACAGCTAGTGTACCTCGGGGCGGCCGACGGTGTGGCCGCGCGTCTGGCTGGGGCGAGGGTACTGGCGGTGTGGCTGCGCATCTGGCCGGGGCGAGGGTACCGGCGCGGTGTGGCCACACGCGCGCGTCTGGCCGGGGCGAGAGTACTAGCGGTGTGGCGCCTTGCGTCTGGCCAGGGCGGCCGGGCAACAGCTAGCGTCGCGAGGTCGTCGGCACGCGGGGTGGCGCGGGGACCGCAGACGCGTGCGAGGCGGTGGCGACGACCGACGTCGGGCGGGGTGGCGGCGCGGCGTCCTCGATGTGGCGGGCCGAGTGGTGTGGGCGCAGGGGAGAGGAATCGGCGAAGAACGCAAGGAAGAAGATGGCACTGGTATATATATATGCCATGCCCCTTTACTCCCGGTGCCATCCCCCCACCGGGAGTAAAGGTCCTTTACTCCCGGTTGGTAGTAAGCACCAGGAGTAAAGGTTTTTTTTGGCGGGCTACGAAACTGCAGGCCACCTTTACTCCTGGGTGGGCTTCCAACCCGGGAGTAAAGGTGGGCTGCAGTTTCGTTTCCCGCGTGTTTTAAGCAATAGTCTTGTTAAATACAATAGAAATGCAATAGTTTTTGTTAAATACATAGTAAATTAAATAAAAGGCATAAAATTATTTTGTTAAAAATATGGATTTTCTTTTTCTTTATTGCACATAGGAAAAATCTATAACCTAACTTTTTTATTTTTTGTTACAATTATAAAACATAATGTAACTAATATTTATTATTTCGTTAATGCAAAAATGTAGTGTTTAATTAAAGTTATTAAAACTATTGGTTTTGGACAGGAAATTTGTTTTCACATCATTTTAACGTTAATATTTTAATTTTTCATCACTCAATATCCTAATTTGCCTTTTTGAGAGAGAAATCCCACCAAATCAAACATTGATTTAATTTGAAACATGACATAATAAACATCTGAATTCACAATTATTACATAATATCTCAAACACACACTACATTAAATCACTTATCATCAAGTGGGCACAGCAGTGAACTTCTTCTTTATGTATGTCCCTTGGTTATGATCGCGTCGTAACCATGGAGTGTCCTCATCATTTACCAAGATGCTAGGGTCTTTGTTCACTTTGAATGGTGGAATTCGGTCATCCTTTTCATAATCTTCTGAGATGTCCGACTTGTCCTCAATTCCCACGATGACTCTTTTCCCTGAAAGAACTATGTGGCGCTTTGGCTATTTGGTTGAGTCATTATCGTTTTTCCCTCTTTTTGGTTTGGTAGACATATCATTGACATAGAACGCCTGATTCACATCCTTGGCAAGGACGAATGGTTTGTCTTTGTACCCAATATTACTAAGGTCTACTGGTGTCATTCCATACTCGTTATCTACTGTTACCCCGCCTCCGGTCACCTTGACCCATTGGTACTTGAACAATGGGATCTTCAAAGTAGGTGCATATTCTAGTTCCCATATTTCATCTATGCATCCATAATATGTCTGCTTATTCCCATTCGGGTCTGTAGCATCTATGCGGACACCACTGTTTTGGTTGGTACTCCTTTTATCTTGGGCTACTATGTAGAATATGTTCCCATTTATCTCATACCCTTTGTATGTGATGATATGCCATGATGGTTGCATAGCCAATAAATACAGTTGCTCATGGATGCTCTCATCACCTTGACATTTTTTTTGCAACCAACCGCCGAAAGTTTCCATGTGCTTATGCGTAATCCAAGCTTCAGTCTTCCCTAGAAACTCGGATCGTAAGAGATCCTTGTGTGTCTCAATATACGGATCTACCAAAGAGGAGTTCTGTAGAATTGTGTAGTGCGCTTTATTGAAATAATCATCATCCATACCAATATATGTTTTCCTCCCTAGTGTCCCCTTTCTGCTTAGTCTCCCCTCATGTCTCGATTTAGGAACACCAATCGAGTCAAGGTCGGGAATAAAGTCAACACAGAACTCAATGACCTCTTCTGTTCCATAGCCCTTGGCGATGCTTCCTTCTAGGTGAGCACGGTTGTGAACATATTTCTTCAGGACTCCCATGAATCTCTCTAAGGGGAACATGTGTAGGAACACAGGACCGAGAATGAAAATCTCCTTGACTAGGTGAACTAGGAGGTGTGTCATGATATCAAAGAAGGAAGGAGGGAACACCAACTCAAAGCTGACGAGACATTGAACCACATCATTCTGTAGTTTAGCTAGATCAGTTCGATCAATTGCCTTCTGAGAAATTGCATTGAGGAATGCACATAGCTTCACGGTGGCTAGACGTATATTTGGAGGTAGAATTCCTCTTAATGCAACTGGAAGTAATTGCGTCATGAGAACGTGACAGTCATGGGACTTTAAGTTACAGAATTTCTTCTCTGGCACATTTATAATACCCTTTATATTCGAGGAGAATCCAGATGGTACCTTGATGTTGTTTAAGCATTCAAACATGATTTCCTTCTCCTCTTTGCTTAGAGTGTAGCTGGCAGGACATAAGTAATGGCATCCATCATCTGTCTTCTCTGGATGCAGGTTGTCTCTTTCTCTCAAACAACGTAGGTCCTGTCGTGCTTCAAATGTGTCCTTAGGCTTTCCATACACACCCATGAAGCCTAGCAGGTTCACACAAAGATTCTTCATTAGGTGCATCACGTCGATCGAGCTATGGACCTCTAGGACTTGCTAATAGGGTAGGTCCCAAAATATGGACTTCTTCTTCCACATGGGTGCGTGACCATTAGCGTCGTTCAAAACAGGTTGGCTGCCATGTCCTTTTCCAAAGACGACTTTCACATCATTGACCATATCGAGTACATCCTCACCGGTTCGGTTGCGAGGCTTGGTCAAGTGGTCTGTCTTTCCTTTAAAATGCTTGCCTTTCTTTCTTACAGGGTGATTTGCAGGAAGAAATCGACGATGGCCAAGGTACATGACCTTTTGACATTTTTTCAAGAATACACCTCTAATATCACTGAAGCAGTGTGTGCATGCATTATATCCCTTGTTTGACTATCCTAAAAGATTACTTCGAGCAGGCCAATCATTGATTGTTACGAACAACAATGCTCGCAGATCAAAGTGTTCCTGTTTGTACTCATCCCACACACGTACACCTTCTTTATTCCATAAAATGAGAAGTTCGTCAATAAGTGGTCTTAGGTACACATCGATGTCATTGTCAGGTTGCTTCAGGCCTTGGATGAGCACAGGCATCATAATGAACTTTCGCTTCATGTATAACCAAGGAGGAATGTTGTAGATACTTAGAGTAACAGGCCAAGTGCTATGACTACTGTTCTGCTCTCCAAAAGGATTGATACCATCTATACTTAAAGCAAACCTTAAGTTTCTTGCGTCATTTGCAAACTCCAGGAATTCTCTATCGATTGCTCTCCACTGGGACCCATCAGCAGGGTGTCTCAACATATTGTCTACCTTACGGTCTTCTTTGTGCCATCGCAACAATTTTGCATGTTCTTTGTTTCTGAATAGACGTTTCAAGCGTGGTATTATAGGAGCATACCACATAACCTTGGTAGGGATTTTCTTCCACGGACGTTCGCCCTCAACATCACCAGGGTCATCTCGCCTGATCTTATACCGCGATGCATGGCATACTGGGCATGCATCCAATTTCTCGTACTCTTTGCCATGATATAGGATGCAGTCATTAGGACATGCATGTATCTTCTTGATTTCTAGCCCCATAGGACAGACAACTTGTTTTGCTTCGTAGGTAGTGGCAGGCAATTCATTGTCCTTCGGAAGCATCTTCTTTTGGATTTTTAGTAACTGTCCAAATCCCTTGTCAGATACACCATTCTTTGCCTTCCATTGCAGCAATTCTAGTGTGGTTCCCAACTTTTTCTGCCCTGCATCACAAGTTGGGTACAACAATTTCTTGTGATCTTCTAGCATCCGCTCGAACTTGATCTTCTCCTTTTCACTTTCACATTCTCTTTGTGTGTCACGAATGACCTGACAAAGATCATCAGTCGGATCATCTTCTTCGGCTACCGCTTCTTTAGCTTCTCCCATTGCAGTATCATTGAAGCACGCACCATCGGGAATAATATCATTGTCGTCCCATTGTTCTTCTTCACCTTCTTCCATTACAACACTGGTTTCTCCGTGCTTTGTCCAACAAATATAGTTTGACATGAAACCCGACTTGAACAAGTGTGAATGAAGAGTCTTTGAGCAAGGATATTCCACCGTATTCATACATATGGCACATGGGCAGCACATAAAACCGTTGCGTTTGTTTGCCTCGGCCGCACGTAACAAAGAATGCACGCCGTCAATGAACTCTTGGGAGTGGCGATCAGCATTGTACATCCAATGCCAGCTTATCTGCATTACATGACATAAATACCATATTAAAACCTAGATCATAATTAATTATTTATACAACATGCGTGCCACCACAAAAGGTACAAATTTATGAAAGCATCGCTACAATGTAGACAATCCCAGCTACTACTAAAAGAACTAAAGCTAAAATACATTTCAGGAGCACAAGGATTTCACGACCAATCTCAACTAAAACAGACAGATCCCTCGATTGTGCAACATCTTTGGGCTTCTTTGGCTGGATCACTGCCTCATTAGCCGCCGTATCTGCCTGTTGTGCAAGATATTTTTGCACGAGTTCAACATACTCTTCCTCCCAGTAGAAGCCTGAACATCGTCCACTGCCATCCCACTGAAATTAAAACAAAAAATTAGAACTTTAATCACAACCATCATGAAAATAGGAATAAACTAACCATAATCATTAAATACGATAAAATAACTCACATTGCGATCCGGACACTTGTAGAAGATACGATCCTTGTTGGGACCCTCCTTCTTCACTCGGTACTCCATCACAATCTTTGTCTCATCACGACACTTGCCGCATGGAATGAGAGGGAGGCCCGGCCTAAGTCGCTTTGGAAACCCATGAGAGGCTGAGGACCCAAAAGCAGTTGCCATCTACTCTCTAAACTCATTTTTTAATACACTATAAATTTCTCATTTTATAAACAAATAAAATTAAGAAACTATAAAATTATCTATATCTCTAAACAATGATATTTTTAATGGTTATTGTGTTCTCGTCTTTTACTGCGGCAGGCAAGTAATTCACATGATATTTCCACAAATTAACAGAAGAATGGGAGTGTACACACATAACAATCGATTATCGTTTATATTTATATATATACTATGTTTGGGTACGGTGATTGATAGACTACTGCGATGATATTGGGACGTGTGAATAAATAACCATCCGTACTAGTTGACCTTGCTTACGTGATCATCTCGGCGAGCATTTCTCCACCGGACAGCACCGTACTTGGCCACGGAAGAGCTCCAATTCTACGAGGAAGGGAACACGGTCTTCCACGACCGTTGCCGCTCTCCCTCGTAGAATCAAAGCTCCTCCTTGACGTCCGTTACCGCTCGGCAGAGAACATGCTCGCCGAAATGAACACGGTCCGCTAGTTCAACTAGTACGGATTTTCTATAATTTTCTAAGTTTTTCATTTCATAAAAAGTTAAAATAAAAAGTACGGTGATTGACAGACTACTGCGACGATATCGGGACATGTGAATAAATAACCATCCGTACTAGTTGAACTTGCTTACGTGATCATCTCGGTGAGCATTTCTCCACCGGACGGCACCGTACTTGGTCAAGGAAGAGCTCCGATTCTACGAGGAAGGGAACACGATCTTCCACGACCATTGTCGCTCTTCCTCGTAGAATCAAAGCTCCTCCTTGATGTCCGTTACCGCTCGACAGAGAACATGCTCGCCGAGCTGAACATGGTCCGCAAGTTCAACCAGTACGGATTTTCTATAATTTTCTAACTATTTTCTAAGTTTTTCATTTCATAAAAAGTTAAAATAAAAAGTATGGTGATTGACAGACTACTGCGATAATATTGGGACATATGAATAAATAACAATCCATACTAGTTGAACTTGCTTACGTGATCATCTCGGCGAGCATTTCTCCACCGGACGGCACCGTACTTGCCATGGAAGAGCTCCGATTCTATGAGGAAGGGAACACGGTCTTCCACGACCGTTGCCGCTCTCCCTCGTAGAATCAAAGCTCCTCCTTGACGTCCGTTACCGCTCGGCAGAGAACATGGTCACCGAGATGAACACGGTCCGCAAGTTCAACTAGCTACTTTAACCTTCTTTCATGTAAATATGCAAGCTTGAAGTGATTTTGAGCTCAAATTGCTTACAAATGAAAAAAACCACAATAAAGAACCATATATATAGTGAACAAAATGAGATAAGACAATGGTGAAAAATGAGAGTATGAGATTGGTAACCTTTACAACTGAAGAATCGATGGAGAAATCAAAGAAATCGACGGAGGAATCGAAGAATGGATGGAGGAACAATGGAGGGAGGGAGGAAACAAGAACACTACTGCAGTGAGCTTCAAAATGTGCTGAGCTCGGGCTCAGGGAGGAAGGAGATGGCCGGGATATAAAGGAGGGACCTTTAGTCCCGGTTGGTGGCTCCAACCGGGACTAAAGGTAACTTTCCAACCCCGGGCGCAGCCACGGCCCGGGAGTAGACCTTTACTCCCAGTTGGAGCCACCAACCAGGAGTAAAAGTATACCTTTAGTCCCGGTTGGTGGCTCCAACCGGGACTAATGGTCCCTGCCACCTCTGTCTGGCGTAGCAGCCGTTGGGCAGGGACCTTTAGTCCCGGTTGGAGCCACCAATCGGGACTAAAGGTATCTCTAGTCCCGGGCGCAAAAAAAATCCTTGACTAGAGCCCATTTTGGCCGAGGATCAAATGTCTATTCTCTACTAGCTGTGACCTGTTAGTATCTTCATGATTAGTATATGGATTCAGAAGAAGGCATGATGAGCGGTGGGAGATTGGATACGTGGTCAACAAACTTTAACTGAAATTAGCAAGTCCCAGTGTTGGAGTTCGCCATGAAGGGAGGCTATGTATCCAGAAGTAACGTACCAGGATTTTGCAGGTGGATCACGATGGAAACTTGAAAAGGTGCTGATTTTTTGGATGTGCAACAGCAACAAGCGGAGGTGTCTTGGACTCTCAATAGGGACGTGCAGGATGCGATTTTTATTATTATATCCTTTTTCTAGGTCTAGGAGCAATGTTGGTTTAGGAGGAGTCTTACATCTTCACGGATGATGGAGGGCTTATATACAACGATGTCTAGATCAAACGGTTATTATAGCGGGAGAGCTCTCTCAAAAAACTCACTCTTTTATAGTGTGATGATGATGATGATGATGATATGTGATAATGCTGAACATAATTGCTAAACGGTATGTGTGTGTTTGATATTTGGCATTGTTATTATGAACACATACGAAGGATTACGGTTGGGATGTTGCTTTCGTTTTAATTGAATGCATGCCATAATGTTTGTTATTTTGCCATGATGTATTCTAAGTTTGGTATAGCCATTATGAGTTTCTTGGGAGTTCTTACTAATGACGCCCCTTTTTCAGATATGTGAACTACTTTTCAGGTCTCATGTCAGTAATGTCGCTAGCAGAGGTATATTTGACCATGATTCTCAATTTGATTTTGTAATTAGTCCATGTCTTGTGATGGTGATGTAAGGTTAATGGCACTAATGCATTCATGTGCAAGTAGTGAACTGCTTTTGCATGCATTCTTGCTTTAGTGCTTGATGCTCTTTTCAGATGTTTGTCTTTCGTTTATTTGCTTGTGCTAATATATGAAGATTGAAAATCTCATTGACACAGTTTGGAAGCAAAAATGTTTGTGCTATTATCAGGTCCTACTGAAAGTGTATTTTCATAACCATGGATAGCTATAGAAACATGTTTTTTTTTCAAATAGTTGCACTATTATATGAATGCCTAGCCCCACTATCGTGCTCATTGTCTAACTATGCCGAGTGGGCACTCGATAAACAATTTATCGACAAAGACCTCTTTGCCGAGTGCATTTTATCGAGCACTCGGCAAAGCTTCTGTCGAGTGCTAATCTGACACTCGACAAAGAAAAGTCACCGTGACGGTGAGCGCCACTGTGACGGTGAGCGCCACCGAGATGGCGGCTTTACCGAGTGTCAAGGTCAAGCACTCGGCAAAGGTCACCGCTTTGCCGAGTGCCGTTGACTCAGACACTCGGCAAAGGTGGCCGCTTTGCCGAGTGCCACCGGCAACACACTCGGCAAACAGGCGACCTTTGCCGAGTGCCTTTCCTGTGGCACTCGGCAAATCTGTGATGTTTGCCGAGTGCAATGGCCTTTGCACTCGGCAAAGCATGTTCCCAGGTAGTCACTTTGCCGAGTGTCATGGCCATTGAACTCGGCAAAGTGACTGAAAACAACCTTTTATTTGTTTTTTACATCCCATCCAAATAAATAGAAGATATATATAACAAACATCACCAACATCACATATATATCATCAACAGCACATATATATCACCAACACCACATATATATGACAAACGTCACATATATATCACAAACGTCACATGTCTCACAATATATCACAAATAAGTTAGGAGAAAAAGTTTGGAATACCAGGTATTGTATGAGGACTGCAGAAAAAGTTTGGAGGTCAAAAGTGAAAAAAATATGATTTGCCGAGTGTCAAAAAATGACACTCGGCAAATCAGCGCTTTGCCAAGTGTTAGGAGAAGACACTCGGCAAAGGGTTAACGGCGGCTATCAGCCGTTAACGGCGGCAGCCCTTTGCCGAGTGTTCTAGTTTGCCAAGTGCCCGACACTCGGCAAACCTTGTCTTTACCGAGTGCTCGGCACTCGGCAAACTACCTATTTGCCGAGTGCCAGTTGTTTGCCGAGTACTTTCTCTCTGGCACTCGGCAAAGTCTAGGACACTCGGCAAAGAAGCCATCTTCGGTAGTGACTATAGATAATATGTATTTATGATTCATGTGCATTCCTTCTAAAATATCCTATCCTATCCATATATATAGCTACAAAAAAGGCTCTGTTAAGATAACTGCGCTGTGTGTCAATGCCTAGCCGTGCTATCCTACTCAAGGCCTAGCTCTAGATAATTCTTGGATCTCAAATGTTCAGTGGATCAAACAAATGAATATGCCTATTCGACGATAATAGTCTATTACTCTGCTCGTGGTATCTTGCAGAACCTAAGACATTGGACGTGTTCACCCTGTTCGGCTGGTTGGGGCTAGGCTGGAAGTGGCTAGAGTGGGCCAATCATTTTAGCCCAGACCAGCTGGTATATATACTAGCTAGGCCGCCGTTGGTCTCCCTCTCCCTCTCCCATTCACTCACGCCACCCTAGGGTTCCTCCTTACCAGCCACCTCCTGCAAACACCGGCATCGCCCCCTCCCCTCCGATCTCACGCAGCGGCCGCCCAAAACCTCACGCCATCCCATTGGAGCTCCCCCATCCACCATAGCCAAGCTCAGCCCCTCCTATCGGACCTCCCACAGTCGCCACAGCCAAGGTCGGCCCCTCCCATCGAACCTCCCGCATCTTCCACCTCACCCATTGCACCTCCTGCATTCACCGCCTCCAACTCCGACAGTCAGCCTCAGTCGTTTCCCCAACCACACTCACCCTTTAGATCCACCCATCTCTGAATCCGTCCTCGACGTCGTGCTCCTCCAACTAGCTCCGCCTGTTTATCGGTCACCGCCAGGGTTGTGGCCGCCAAGGTCATCGTCGTCTCCACCGCCACAACCGGTAAGACTTCTAGATCTGTGTGCATTTCCTTTGTGAAATGGTCTGCTCGAGGATGGAGTATGGGGTTACGATGGAGATTCACATTTAGGTCTAGGGATTTTACAAAGTTATAGTTCTGGTACATTTATTTATCTTTTCATTGGATTGTAGAACACTAATTCAAATTGTGTTTTGAGAACTATTAAACTCGGCTATGTATGCATGCAGTCCAGTAGGAAATCATCAGGGTGACCTTATGACTTACATTAACTATAGTAATAAGCACCATTACTATTAACTAATCTAGATAGTAATATATACATTCTAATGAGGCTGTACGGTAGCAACATGATTAGTGTCATGCTTGGCCTATCTATGGTTTACAAAGCATTTTCAGTTAGATAGTTAATATGGTGCCTTTGATCAGACAAGTTAGAATACATATAATCATGTTTTCTAAATATTAGGTCTCGTCATTTGAGGTTAATCCTTGTACGGAAGAATATGTGTGTAAAAATATTGTTTTTATTCAGTGCTATGAAGCCGTGCACTTGTGTTGCCTCTGTATCACATGTTCATACATTTCATAACTTACTTTGTCGTATTCCTTCGTTGTAGCAACCTTTGTGCAGTACCATCTGCGCACCGCTCCCTACGCTGGCACTATCATCCTCGCCATCCTACTCGCCTACTGCACGACCGTGGTACATCCTACGTCCATGGTCATCCAATCGTCCATTCAAGGTGAGTTCAACTCCGACCCATTCTCGTTGGAATTAGTTTTTGTGTGAGCACGTACGTTTCTGCTTGCTACTCAATCCATGGTCCTACTATACACAACCGATGCGTACATTGCTACCATTCAACAGATGCATGCTCCATGTGCAAACTGGAAAACAACGCATGCCAAACTGCTGCTCGACATCTATCAAAATGAGAAGAACCAATACAACTGGTGTAAACAGGGTCCAAGTAAGGAAGGGTGGAGGAATGTGTACCAGGGTTGTAGGAATGCGGGGCTATCATACGACGAGAAGTAGATCCATAACAAATTCACTAACATGAAAAAGAATTTCCTCAACTAGCAAACCCTATAGAACAAAACAGGCCTCGGGCAAGACCCAACCACAGGCATAGTTGTGGCCGAGGACTTGGCACCCAACCACACTGAAGGAGGCAGCCACAAAGCGGTAATGCCTCTTCCCTTTCCTTTGTCATTATGCACTAATCCCAACATGTGGTCTTATTTGTCCTTTTCCCCTAATCTCAACATATGGTTACCATTATGCAAGAACCGAGTGTAGATGCAGGAAACTTTGGAGACCTCCCCCCCCCCCCCACGCCCACTTCGATGAACTATGGGCCCTTTTCAGGGATCATCACCGAGAGAGGGGAACATTCAATGCTGCGAGTGGTGTTCAAGATGTAACATGCACTCCCCCTAGGACACCCTTCGTACTATTTGGCCATTCCAGTGCTGGAGCCTCCTCCAAAGGGCCATGACAGACAATGAAGTCAATAGCCCAAAGAAAGCAAAGAGGTTGAAGGAAGTTGGAGAGTCCTTGGCTGACATATCTGACAACATCAGGGCTAGGAGTGCAAAGCCCACTGAGGCAGAGGAGATGGCTGAGGTCATGCAAATGCTATGTGATGACGGTGTCTCCCAAAAGTCAGAGCTGTTCCTTATGGCATGTGACCTTTTCTAGAAGAGGGGGTGTTGTGAATAGTACAAGAACATCGATGACAGAGAAGATCGTCACACTTACATCACCTGGACCTGGAAGAATGGCAGAAATGCTGGCAGCAAATAGCGTCCCCGATAAGCAGTCGCGTGTTTGAGTGAAGCCTACCTAGTTTGCTTTCATACACCATTTGTTTTAGTTGTCACTATGTAACGAGCCTTCTGTTGGGCACATTTTTGTTTTCATTTGACCTCGTGTATGTCGGACATGGTTTGAGTACCTGTGCTGAATGTTTGATGTGGTTTCAATCTAATCTATCTATGCATTAGTGTGGCTTTATAATGTATAACTATTGTAACTAACTTGTTCCATTTGTTGGTTTGTAGGTTGTTGTAACGGCTGGGCATCATCGTGAGAACTGGTCAGCGGTGTTGTAAGATTAGTACTTCTATTCGTAAACTGGAAACTTCAGGATGATGACTATTTGTTTGCAGGACTATGCAATTAATATGAAGTTGTTTTGTATCAGGGGACCAATTGCAAGGAGATTGAAGAGACATGTCGCGCAGTGACAGCGCTAGTGAACATTCAAGTGATTCCAGTGCTAGTTACTGGGAGGATGTGAGATATGCTACGATTGTTGACAGATACGTAGTCACTATAGTAGCTGATGTCCCGATACCACCTCCTTGCTTCAGTTGGCAAGAGTTGAACAACAGTCAGTGGGTACGCAAGGTTCTTTCTTACCCAAAAAGGAGCGGTCTAAATTTTCGTATGGAACCTACTACTTTTTTTGAACTGCACGAAATGCTAATTAGCAACCATAGCCTATGAGACTATGGGGACTTTGATACATAGGAGGCTTTAGGGATGTTTCTTTGGGCACTAGCAAAACAAGTCGGACAGCGGGAAATGGGAGAACGGTTTAAAAGGGGTCTTGGGATGGTTAGCGAGAGGTTTGGTCAAGTGTTGTAATGTGTCGCTAACTTTGCAGATGTGATTTGTACACCTAGGCACATAGACATGTCAAAAGTGCATGATAGGCCACACAAGTACACACCTTTCTTTGACGGCGCAATAGGCGCTATCGATGGGACACACATTAGGGTTCGTGTTGATAGGGTGTTCTATCATGATTACATAAATAGGCATAGTTGGCCTAGCCAAAATGTGGTCGCAGTTTGTGACTTTGATGGGTGGGTTACATTTCTTGGTGTTGGCATGGCGAGGGCAGTGCATGATATGAGGGTCCTTAGGGAAGCTTGGATGAAACCTAGGTTCCCACACCCACCGCCAGGTTAGTTGCATTTACTGTTATAAAATTGAACTCGATGTTATCATGGTAATACATATGTTTGATGTGCTGATAAGTTGAAGGGGTTGTCATGTGCAGGTAGGTACTATCTGGTGGACTCAGGGTATGTAGGTGAACATGGTTATTTGGGGCCACACAAAAGGCATAGGTACCATTTGAAAGAGTTTGACGATAGGCCGGCTCAAGGTCCTAACGAGGTGTTCAATTTTCACCATGCTAGTTTGCGTAATGTGGTGGAAAGATTATTTGGGGTGGTCAAAGCTAGGTGGCACATGTTGAAAGGAGTGCCACACTATCCTAGGGAGAAGCAGGATAACATTATTAAGGCAGGTCTTGCCCTTCATAACTACTTGAAAAAAGATGAAGTAACTAAGCCACTCCATCCACTAAGCCCACTATCAATGCAGTGGCTTGCTGCAAGTGCAAATGATTCCATGGACAATGTGAGGATGTGGATTACCCATGGACTGACACATTTGGGGTACAGGTAAGCCAATGGTGCCAGTGGCAAGTTGATGATTACGCGTGCAAATGGACATGAATTTGACAATTGTCACTTTGTAGGTGATGGCTGGAGGTGGACGTTGGGGTGGAAGGGGACTGATGGCTATCATGACGAGTAGACGACGGCGAGCGGAGTAGTGCATGCGTAAGTGATTATTGTGTTTGTACCATGCTGTTGCTGGTGATTATGTGTCTAAGGAGGGTATAAATTTTGTGTAGTAGCACTGAGGTCATTGGAACAACTACATGTGTTGTATAATGCTCTAGTAATCCATGTGTACTAGAGTACTGTGTTGCACAAATGTACTAGAGTACATTGTCTATCTTGCTGATGAACAGTACCAAGCCTGGTAGTTGTTAATGGACAACTTTGTATTTGTATGAAATGTATGCCTTGTAAATGGTGGGTTCAGTTTACTATTTATTGGCACCAAATGTGTAGTGATACCTAGGTTGTTAGCGCCAGATTTTGAATGAGACTATTGAATTCAAATTAGCCATGATCCAACCAGCCTAATAGGGATCAGCCCACTCCAGCCCCAACCAGCCGAACAGGGTGGTTATGTGTGAATCCTACATCAAGGATGTCAAGGTATTATTTCTCTTGCATAGCCATTTTGCTTTGCTTGTCCTCTTCATATGCCTGTTGAAATTGGGAAAGTTTTTTTTGGTCAAAACTAAGATGTTAGTACTCCCTCCGTTCTAAATTATAAGTTGCTTTGACTTTTTTGGTACATCTATTTTACTATGCATCTAGATAAATAATATATCTAGATACATAGCAAAATGGATAATCCAAAAAAGTCAAAACAACTTATAATTTGGAATGGAGGGAGTATTATTTAGACTCTTGATTGTTAATTTAGTTTCCCACTTTCAGTTCTCCACTAAAATCTACTACAATTCAATTGATAGCTCAAAGCCTCAAATAGGTCATATTGATTCCTTTATTTCATGGGGTATGGTAAGAAAGGATTGTGGTTGATTGTGCTACTGAATATTAATCACCTTATATTTAGTTGCTTCTTGTCATAGTTCATTTCCCCCAGACCCCAATGAATGTTATTGCATGTTGTATATAATTCCACAAGATGGATGAAAAAACATGTGAATTCCTTGACACATGGGCACACTAGTAGAGAAACGACTTTTGATCCACTTCGAAATTTGACTTTAGTCTCGGTATTTTTCGCTCCCGGGACTAGAGAGACATTTAGTCCCGGTTTGTAGCTCCAACCGGGACTAAAGGTCCCTACCCAACGGCTACTGCGACTAGCTTTTGCTGTAGGGGACCTTTAGTCCCAGTTGGAGCTACCAACCAGGACTAAAGGTTAACTTTTACTCCCTATTGGTCTCTCCAACCGAGAGTAAAAGTCTACTCCCGGCTAGAGGCTCCGTCCAGGACTAGAAAGGGACCTTTAGTCCTAGTTGGTGTCTCCAACCGGGACTAAAGGTCCCCTCCTATATACCACTTCTTCCTCCCCGAGCCCGAGCCACTTCGACCTCAGTGTTCTTGCTTCATCGTTGACCTCTCTTCTACCTCATCACCGGTAGTCACAAGATTTCGTCGATTGCTCCATCGATTCTTCGGTTCTAAAGGTTACCAACTTTATACTCTCATGTTTCATCAGTAGCATATCTCATTTTGTGGACTAGATATATGTGGTTTTTTATGATGGATTTTTTTTATTTGTAAGCCATTTAAGCTCAAAATCACTTTAAAGTTTGCATATTTGGATGAAGGAAGGTTAAAGTAGTTATTCAAAACTAGTATTCAGCTTTCATTTCTAGCATGCATAGCACACTTCATGGTTTAGAGATATAGAGAATTTTAGAGTTTTTTTAATTTTATTTGTTTATAAAATGGGAAATTTATATTATATTAAAAATGAGTATAGAGAGTAGATGGCAACTGCTTCTGGGTCCTCGGCCTCTCATCGGGTTCCAAAGCGATTGAGACCGGACCTCCCTCTCATTGCATGCGGCAAGTGTGAGGAAAAGATTGTGATGGAGTACCGGGTGAGGAAGGAGTGTCCCAACAAGGGCCGTATCTTCTACAACTGTCCGGATCGCAATGTGAGTTATTTTGTCGCATTTGATGATTATGGTTAATTTATACTTATTTTCATGATGATTATGATTAAAGTTCTAATTTTTTTTGTTTTAATTTCAGTGGGATGGCATTGGATGTTCAGGCTGGTACTGGGAGGAAGAGTATATTGAACACGTGCAAAACTCTCTTGCATAGGCGGCTACGGCGGCTGATGAGGCAGTGATCCTGTGGAAGAAGCCCATAGATGTTGAATAAACGCATGGTCTGTCTGTTTTAGTTGGGATTGGTCACAAAATCCTTATGCTACTGAAGTGCATTTTAGCTTTAGTTTTTTTAGTGGTAGTTGGGATTGTCTACATTGTAGCGAGACTTTCATAAATTAATACCTTGTGTGGTGGCATGCATGTCATATAATTAACTAATTATGTTCTAGGTTTTAATATGGTATGTATGTCATGTAATATAGATGAGCCGTCATTGGATGTACAATGCTGATCGCCGCTCCCAAGAGTTCATTGAGGGCGTGCATTCTTTCTTCTGTGTGGCTGAGGCAAACAAACGCGATGGTTTCATGTGCTGCCCATGTGCCATATGTAAGAATTTGAAGGAATATGCTAGCTCAAGGAGTCTTCATTCACACTTGTTGAAGTCGGGTTTCATGCCAAACTATATTTGTTGGACGAAGCACGGAGAAACCAGGGTTGTAATGGAAGAAGGTGAAGAAGAACAATGGGATGATGATGACATAATTGCTGAATATGGTGCCTTCAATGATACTGCAATGGGGGAAGCTAAAGAAGAGGTAGGGGCAGAAGATGAGCCCACTGATAATCTTGGTCAGGCCATTCGTGATGCACAAAGAGAATACAAAAGTGAAAAGGAGAAGATCAAGTTCGAGCGCATGATAGAGGATCACAAGAAATTGCTATACCCAACTTGTGATGCGAGGCAGAAAAAGTTGGGTACCACACTAGAATTGCTGCAATGGAAGGCAAAGAATGGTGTATCTGACAAGGGATTTGGGGAGTTACTAAAAATCCAAAAGAAGATGCTTCTGAAGGATAACGAATTGCCCGCCACTATGTATGAAGCAAAATAGGTAGTCTGCCCCTTGGGATTAGAAATCTAGAAGATACATGCATGTCTTAATGACTGCATCCTCTACCGTGGTGAGGAGTACGAGAAGTTAGATGCATGCCTGGTATGTCATGCATCGCGGTATAAGATCAGGCGAGATGACCCTAGTGATGTTGAGGGTGAACATCCCACGAAAAAATCCCTGCCAAGATTATGTGGTATGCTCCTATAATACCATGCTTGAAATGTCTATTCAGAAACAAAGACCATGCAAAGTTGTTGCGATGGCACAAAGAAGACCGTAAAGTAGACAATATGTTGAGACACCCTGCCGATGGGTCCTAGTGGAGAGCAATCGATAGAGAATTCCTAGAGTTTACAAATGATGCAAGAAACTTAAGGTTTGCTTTAAGTATGGATGGTATGAATCCTTTCGGGGACTAGAGCAGTAGTCATAGCACTTGGCCTGTTACTCTATGTATCTACAACCTTCCTCCCTGGTTATGCCTAAAGCATAAGTTTATTATGATGCCAGTGCTCATCCAAGGCCCAAGGCAACCTGGCAACGACATTGATGTGTACCTGAGGCCACTAGTTGAAGAACTTCTACTTTTGTGGAATAGACTAGGTGTATGTGTGTGGGATGAGCACAAACAGGAGCACTTTGACCTATGAGCATTGTTGTTCATAACAATCAATGATTGGCCTGCTCTAAGTAATCTTTTAGGACAATCAAACAAGGGATATAATGCATGCACGCACTGTTTCGATGACATTAAAGGTATATTCTTGAAAAAATGTCAAAAGGTCGTGTACCTTGGCCATCATCGATTTCTTCCTATGAATCACCCCTAAGAAAGAAAGGCAAGCATTTTAAAGGTAAGGCAGACCACCAGACCAAGCCGGGAAACCAAACTAGTGAGGATGCACTCAATATGGTCAAGGATGTGAAAGTAGTATTTGGAAAGGCACATGACAGTGAACCTGTTTCGAACGACACCAACGATCACGCACCCATGTGGAAGAAGTCCATATTTTGGGAGCTACCCTATTGGCAAGTCCTAGAGGTCCATAGCGCGATCGACGTGTTGCACCTGATGAAGAATCTTTGTGTGAACCTGCTAGGCTTCATGGGTGTGTATGGGAAGCCAAAGGACACACTTGAAGCACAACAGGACCTGCGGTGTTTGAAAGAATGAGACAACCTGCATCCAGAGAAGACATATGATGGATGCCATTACTTAAGTCCTACCAGCTACACTCTTAGCAAAGAAGAGAAGGAAAGCATGTTTGAATGCCTAGCAAGCATCAAGGTACCATCTGGATTCTTCTCAAATATAAAGGGTATAATAAATGTGCCAGAGAAGAAATTCCTAAACTTAAACTCCCATGACTGCCACGTGCTCATGACGCAATTGCTTCCAGTTGCATTAAGAGGAATTCTACCTCCAAATGTACATATAGCCACCATAAAGCTATGTGCATTCCTCAATGCAATTTCTCATAAGGCAATCGATCCAATTGATCTAGCTAAACTACAAAATGATGTGGTTCAATGTCTTGTCAGCTTTGAGTTGGTGTTCCCCCTTCCTTCTTTAATATCATGACACACCTCCTAGTTCACCTGGTCAAGGAGATTAGCATTCTCAGTCCTATGTTCCTGCACAACATGTTCTCCTTTGAGAGGTTCATGGGAGTCCTAAAGAAATAGGTTCACAACCGTGCTCGGCCAGAAGGAAGCATCGCCAAGGGCTATGGAACAGAGGTGGTCATTGAGTTTTGTGTTGACTTTATTCCTGACCTTGACCCGATTGGTGTTCCTGAATTGCGACACGAGGGGAGACTAAGTGGAAAGGGGACACTAGGGAAGAAACCATATATTGGTATGCAGGACAATTATTTTAATAAAGCACACTACACAGTTCTGCAAAACTCCTCCTTGGTGGATCCGTATATCAAGACACATAAAGAGTTGCTCTGATCTGAGTTTTCAGGGAAGTCTGAAGCTTGGATTATGCGTCAGCATATGGAAACTTTCAGCGACTGGTTGCAAAAAGAATGACAAGGTGATCAGAGTATTGATGAGCAACTGTATTTGTTGGCTAGGTAGCCATCGTGGCATATCCTCACATACAAAGGGTACGAGATAAATGGGAATACATTTTACACAGTAGCCCAAGATAAAAGGAGCACCAACCAAAACAGTGGTGTCCGCATAGATGTCACCGACCCTAATGGAAATAAGCAAACATATTATGGCCGCATAGAGGAGATATGGGAACTAAACTATGCACCTACTTTTAAGGTACCTTTGTTCAAGTGCCAATGGGTAAAGGCAACTGGAGGCGGGGTAGCAGTCGACAACCAGTATGGAATGACAACCGTGGACCTCAACAATATTGGGTACAAAGATGAACCGTTCGTCCTTGCCAAGGATGTGAATCAGGTGTTCTATGTCAAGGACATTCTACAAAACTGAAGAGAGGGAAAAACAACAACGACCTAATCAATGAGCCAAAGCGCCACATAGTTCTTTCAGGGAAAAGAAACATCATCGGAATTGAAGACAAGTCAGACATATCAGAAGATTATGAAAAGGATGACCGAATTCCACCCTTCACAGTGAACAAAGACCCAAGCATCCAGCTAAATGATGAGGACACTCTATGGTTACGACGCGATCATAACCAAGGGATATACGTTAAGAAGAAGATCATTGTTGTATTAGACCTATTATGTAATAATTGTGACTTCAGATTTTTCTGTCGTGTATTCATATTTTCTACGATTTAAATGAATTTTCTTCTTGACGGTGGATTTCCTATGGAGAATGTGTGATGAAAAAACAAATGATCAACGTCAATAAGATGTGAAAACTAATTTCCTGTCAAAAAGCAGTAGTTTTAATGATTTTAATTAAGTAGTACATTTTTGCATGGTGAAAATTATGATTATTATTTACACTATGTTAAATATTTATACGGTAAAACAAAAGAGTTTAGGTTACAGATTTTCTTATGTACAATAATGCAAAACTAGGTCCAGGAATTCTTTTTGTAATTTTTTTGCTAATATTTTATTTACTAGGCAATTAACAATTCTCTGCATATTTATATAAAAGAAATATATAAAAAAGGAAAAACTTCTAGAAACTGGCAGGAAGCCAAACTACAGCCCACCTTTACTCCTAGGTGGATCAACCACCCAAGACTAAAGATGGGCTGTGTTTTCGCGGCCTGCCAAAATTCCCTTTACTCTCGGGCTGTGGCTGCACCCAGGACTAAAGGTCAGACTTTTAGTCCTAGTTCTAACCATCACCCGGAACTAAAGGACCTTTAGTCCCGGTCTGTGGCTTCACCTAACCATCACCTGGAACTAAAGGACCTTTAGTCCTAGGCTGTGGATTCACCCGGGACTAAAGGTCCCCCTATATACCGCCTCCTCTCTTTCCCTCTCCATCATCTCTTGTTCTTCGCCAAGAGCCACCGCGCCGCCACTGCTCCTCATCACCTCCAACACCACCTCCACACACGCGCACCTCTCTCACTGTCTCCACCGGTGGCCCGGCTCATGCCTCTCCCGTCCGAGCGCGACATGCAGATCCAAATCCACCACCGTCGTCCTCGCCCTCACCCAGATTTGATCTGGAACCACCTTCGTCGTCATCGTGTCATATTCACCACCATCATCTATCCTCGTCCTCATTATCGCTAGCTCCACGTGCCTACCTCTAGCACTACCTCGTCACGCGCGCGCTTCGTCCCTAGCCCGCACGGGCGTGCCTCCTCTCTCTCGCTAGCCGCTTGTCCCTTGTCCTTGCCGAAGTGCCTCGTCCTCGTCATCACCACCTTATCATTCGCTCATTGTCCCCGGCTCCACGCGCACGCGTGCATCGCCGCGTGCTCATCATCTCCCTCGCTGGAGTGCGTCTTCCGCGTCTCATCATCTCTAATCGATGATCCAGCACTGCCTCGTCTCCGTGCCATCCCCACTGGATTTGTGAGACATATGTATAGCTACCTTTCCCTTTATATTATTTGTTCTTGATCTAAATTTTGGTCTGCTCATGTATATAGCCTGTTGTGTAGTCACTTTGGAGTTTGGACTGTTTGCGCCTGGAGATCTATTCAACAATAGGGTCATCTGTATGCATTGGACAGCTCTTAGGCAGCAACATATTCTCATAATACATATACAGTTGAATTTGCTTGTCGAGGAAAGAATTTACCAATTGATCTAGTTGATGTGCACATGCTTAGCGGTTCTTTCAATTTGTGCAATACAAATTTGGGCTGCCCTTTACTTTTCTTTTTTTCTCGAATACACAAGCAATGCGTATCATTGTATTAGGTAGAAAGAGTTTGAGCAATACAAGCTATTCCATGGCCGCGTTACTTTTCAACTTCTGAAATAGTTATAGAGAATAGGTTGACCAGATCATGTAGTGAGGTGCAATGTGATCCCATTCTTCCTCCTCCTGTGTGTAGATGTTCATGCTGATTTATTCATTAAGGTTTTCATTTGGATTGGATTTACAACCATCCACCAGTTTGACATTATACTTTCTGTACATATATCCTCCCCCAATCTTGCTTTTTTAACACAAAAGGATTTCATTTGGATTGGATTTACAACCATCCAATAGTTGTTCCCCCGAACCTCATGCACCATGTTAAACAATGGGAGATCATTAACTGAAATGACATCCTGGTAATCAAGCAAATATGTTTATCCACATAGAAGAAATGTCATTATTACATAGAGTTCATAGCTTATTTCCAATTACCAGTACAAAGTTCAGAAGTAAATATGGATTTTATAGTTCCACATTATTCGCATCAAACTAAACCAACCAACAGGAGTCCCGATGTTGAAAACAGATCCTTGCTGCTGGTGATACTCTTTCAAATTCTTTGAGCATTCTTGATGCATCTAAAGCAGAATTCCTATGTCCTTTGAAGTTTTCCACTGAGGCCATTTGTAGATTTCTTGCATAGAGGAGAACATGTTTGATAAAGTGCATGTCATTTGGAGAGCATGAGATACTTTTCAGATGTAGACGTTCTAGATTTTTCACCAAACTACAATTCGGCAATGTCCTAAGAAAGTTTTCAGTAAATGCATCCACTTCCTTATTGATTTCATGTTGAGAATTGTCCAGTATGAAAAAAGTTTTAAAGGGACAACATATCAGTATATTTTTATGAACTTTACATACAATATCATTGAGTGGTGATAAGATAGTATGAACACTCAACAAGATATCACCGTACTTTAATTTCAAGAACCTGAAGGAAGGGAGCTTGATGAAGCAGAGAAATAGTTGATAGCATGGTTGAAGCTTCGTAAAAATGTGTATGAAGTTTCAAAATCCTTAGATTCTCAAATATGCATGAAAGAACTAGCATCACGGTAGTTCCATCAACCTAAAGAGGATAGACAATTTATTTTTGCATTGGTATGTAACACATATTGCACCCCGCCAGCCTCGCCTCGAGCTCGTCACGCCCCACCGGCCTTGCCACCGTCGTTCACGCGTGCCGTATGTCAGCATCCTCTCCTTCCTCGTCCTCACCGGAGTTGGTGAGTATATAGTGTATATATGTGTGATATAATGATGATCATGTTGTACATGTATGTGAGTGATGATCAGTAAATTTTGTGTGTAAGTGAGTGAGTCAGAGTGAGTGAGTGTGTGTGTGATGTGCATATTTTTTTTGGCATAGAAAAAATAAAAAAAAAATTGATAGAGCACATGACTTAGAGTGAGTTATGCTTTGGAGACTTGAATTTTGAGTGTAGTTATTTAATTAATTTTAAGCACATGACTCGATCCATTTTATAGATATATGGTTTTTATTTTTTATAGATATATCTAGTGGTGCAAAAGCTAGATGGCTGCCCCGAGAGACAACATGGATGAAGAAATGATGGATATTATCAGCACTGGCACTCAATTTGCCGATGGTGACCAGCAGGATGTAGATGACGGGAGTCAATACCTGGTTCTTGAAAATAACCAAGAAAATATTGTGCAAGAAAATACTGGCGAGGTATATATATTTATATATATATATTTGAATATTATATATATATATATTTGAATATCTATCATCTATTATGTGTACACATGATATTTATTTATTCTTTTTTTATACATAGCCCTCTGGATCGACGACCACAACGGCGAAAAGCAAAAATATTTAAGGCCTGAAAAAGCCATTGGAGGGGCGCTATATAATATCGGAATTCAATATCGAGACAGGCGAACCACTTGGTCCACATGCAAGGAAATTCATGCAACACTGTGGGTACCTTGTAAGGGACAGACTTTCGATCAGTGCCAATGAATGGAAGCAAAAGATCAACGAGCCTCATGTTAGTTTTGTCTCTGATCTTGATAAGAATTTAATTTGGGATGATATCCTTCAACATTTCACATTGCAAGCGGATGATTATGATGATATCAACGATGATGAATTGAAGGAGCTAGTTCGAAAGTGGGCTATAAAGAAGATGGGCACACAATTCTAGACTTGGAAGAAATCCCTATACATGAAATACGTCAAGAAGAACGTAACACTCAATTTCAATACTAGGGGCCCGCTCACGAAGTTGAGGTCCTACTGGAATGATTTTATACAGTACAAGAATCAGAAGAGGGTGAGGAACGGGTGAGAAGGAACCAAGAGAATGCTCGACAGAAGGTATACCACCATGGCATGGGATCAGGTGGCTACGCGACTGCCATTCCCAAGTGGAAAAAATGGAAGCGGGCATTCTTGCCAAGGGTATCACACCAGAATCACTCAATTGGCCCAAACACGTGAAGAATTGGTTTTTCGCTCATGAGGGAAGACTGGACCTAGAGACTAGGAATCTAGTTCATGGCCTAAAACTCGAAAGAGCAATACAAAGATTTTCTTATGCTCTACAAGCTAAAGCTATTAGTGCGTTTAGGCCCAATAGAGAGAAGGATGAACTAACGTATAACATCGGGACTACTGAACACAGTGGCCGAACGAGAGGTTTAGGACAGAACATTTCTTGGGAGCATGGTTTCCCTAATGACAGAGATACCTACAGAAGCCGGTAGAGAAGGAAGGATGAGGAAGCAGCGCGGATCAATAGGTTGGAGGAATATGTTCGTGAGTCACAGGAGGCGTTGCTTCAAGCACAGGAGTGCGAAAAAGACATGCAAGCTAGAATATAGGACAAAATCATAAAGCAAGTGCAAATAGCAATGGGTGCCCAAAGGCAGGCATCAGATCTAGGAATCAACATTAATATTAGCCCCCTCTGATCAGTTGAAAAGCAGTTGCGCTTTCACGGAGTTACCAAATCAAGATGACGCAATGCTACGTTTCCCCGTGGATGACATCACTACACTGTTTACATCATGTGAGCTACATATTCCAAAAGGGAATGCCACAATCATGGTGGCTCTCGGTGTTTTTTTCTCCTCTAGATCCTACCAAGACACCAAGAATCCATAGAGCAATAATACCACCTAGATATGTTAGCGTCTCAGTGGATAGAGTTAACAAAGGTTTTAGTGATCTGGCTCTTAACATTCTAGGGGGTGGTGGGGAGAAGACTCTAGGAGAAGCAGAGAAGACATTCATACTATGGTGCAAGCGCTACATCATTATTCCTGAGGTCTCTAGTCCACCGCCGCTTCCTCAACTGCTAGACAATAGGTGCAGACAAAAGTGAACGAAATAAATTTTTCACTAATTTTATATTGACATGCATGATTAATAATAACAATTTCTTATACCTAATTATTCTTTTTTGTACTCACACAGTAGGGCCTCCGTCAACCTAAGTCCAATTATTCAATCTCCAGATCATCATAGTGCTACGAGCAATCAGGTGGTAACGCCGCCACCGCCGCCACCTCCAAAGAGGTCTCCAACGTCTGCCCCGTCTCCCTTGATGACCAAGAAGCAGCTAGCTCCTAAGAGGTCCACCCCGCAAACGAAGCCATTGGCCCACTAGCCGGTATAGAAGAAAGCCTCCTCTAATCTAGTTATTCCCCAAAAACTGTCTTACGAGAAAAGTGAAAAGGAATTAAATGCTACAGTATAAAAAGATGTGAACAGTTTCTTTGAAAAAGTAAGAAAGCAACGAGAAGCGAGGGAGAAACTATACTTCTACCTACCTCCAGATCTTCTAAGAAAGAAGGTGGACCAGAAAAAGCAGGAATCTCAAAAGACCCTGCCAAAATCGTACTACGACCGCTCTCTCACCAAGTCATTTGAGGCGGCGCAGAAAAAAACTAGAGCAGGGAAAGGTGTTGCACAACTTGGACAACAATCGCAATAATCAGTCCCCCCTCTTGTCATTCATAATGAATATGGTTCAAACTTAGACTTATTGGACATCGATTTTGAGGACCTGGTTCGGTTTTATGAGGATACTGGTTTGGACCTTGCCCAAGTGCTTGCTGAAGGACCATCTGCTCTGAAAGTGGATCCTTGGAAGAAATTTGAATATAGAAAGAGTCTATACAACCCTGAGGCCTTAGGTGAATTGGGAACGCAAATGTACTTACTAAACAAGTGGTACATGGCAGCGTGTGAACGGGGAGAGACCTTTGTTTCTGTCAGAGTTAGAAACCAACATTACTTCTGTGGCGATGACGTTATATATGTCGAGTTTTTAGAATTACACCAACTATGCCACCTGGACTCTCTCGACAAAAGTCTCATTAGCTGCTATTGTCTGTAAGTGTGATTATTTTCTACTATTAAAGTGTATATATATAAAGCTACATGTATATATATATAAATTATATATCCTCACACTATATTTTTATATATGCAGATATGAGATGACAGAACTCAGAAAGAGAAAGGATAATGATGTTGGTTTCGTTGATCCAAATGTCGTATTCAAACACCCTAATCCCTCGCCTCAATGGAAAGCTAAACTCGAGAAAAATCTCATGAGGTTCTTAGTAAACCAACAAAACAAGGACATACTCTTCCCCTACAACTTTAAGTGAGTGTTAAATAATTAATGTCGATCATATGGACATTTGTTTAGTTATTTGCTTACTAGCTAAGCTATCTCCCATATATATATATATATATATATATATATGTTGACTCTAGTTAATGTCGATCATATTTGTGTATAAAAATATATGTAGCAATCACTGGATATTGATGGTCATCAATATGGCCAATAGTCGGTTGAGCATCTTAGACTCGTTAAGAAAAGAGCAAATAGAGTATCAAGACATGATAGATATTATCCAAGAGTAATTTGATCTCTCTAGCAACTATATATACCCCGATCTCTTAACTGCAACAATTATTAAAGGCCAAATTAATTTTTTATTTTATTGGGCGCAGTGTTTGGAAAAGTTTCATTGAGGAACACCACATGAAACATTGCAAAGCGCCACTGGATGTAATCGCACACAAAGGAAGTACTAGCTACATTTATATATATATAATTCAATTAACACCATGCATGCTTTTAATTCGCCAGATCTTTTTTCTCGTAAAAGTGGGTTCTAAGGCAAGAATAGGGGACCAACTACTATGGATACTATGTTTGTGAGTTCATCATGACGTACGCAAAAAGAACTCCTGAAGAGATCCTCAAAGTACGTTATATAAATATATTCATATATTCACAATTTCTTTTATTGCTCATATATATAAGTAATCACATGACCAACACACATATATATATTAATACTTTTCCTTTAACTTTTATTGAAGACTCTATGGTTGAAGGAAAAAGTCATACGACGTGACCAACTGAAAGCAATTCAAGAGACCATAGCAGGATTTCTTAATAACCAGGTCTTAAACCCCGCTGACGAGTTCTACAATGACATGAACAAAACATGGAAGCCAAACCAGATGGAGTGAATTTATTATCCCAAGAATATGATAGAATATACCATGCAAGCTTTATTTGTAATATATATATATATATATATACATATTATATGTACATAAAATAACATACAGTATATGTATATGCATGTAATATATACGTTAGTTTCATACTTTAGTTTGTACAAAATGTTCGAACATTATAAACATGTAGAATACGTATATTATTAGCAACATAGAATGCGTATTCAAAAACCTATTCGAAAACCAAAACGAATCATCAATTGAAAATAGAAACAAAAAAAAAAGAAAACCTTTAGTCCTGGACGAGAAACCGGAACTAAAGGAGGGGCCCTTTAGTCCCGGATTCGTGCTCCCGATTGAGAAACCGGGACTGAAGAGGTTTCCCAACCGGGAGTACAGCCTGTTTCTGTACTAGTGGCAGTTATTTGGTAGACTGGAGTTCGCCCTCCAAATACTATATATGGGCCTTTCTTCAAATGGATTTCACTAATCAGATACCTAGGTCCTCTCTGGATTCATGGGGCTAAAGTTCAGCCCACCTCTTTTAGTCAACTTTTAGCCCTCATTGATCCAAACACGAGGGCTAAACTTTAGCCCACCCCTTTTCTATTAGCCCCTTCAAAGTGGGTTTAAGAGGGCTAAAAGTGGTCCTATGGGGCAAAAGACACTGTGCATTGGTATTAATTAGGGGCAAATGGGTCATGGTAGGGTGCATAGCTAATCTTTAGCCCCTGGATCCAAACAGCCCAATGGGCTAAACTTTAGCCCCTTCAATTTAAGGGCTAATCTTTAGCCCTCGACTAAACTTTAGTCCCATAGATCCAAGCAGGGCCTTAAACCATACTTTAGGCTCCAATTCCTTGGTGTTGTCTTTTGTATGCAGGTTGAATTGAAATAGCTACGACAGTTGGTGGAAGACATCCTATCTTTTTGAAGATCTTAATCTAAGGTTGATGTTAAAGATCCTAGACACAAATGTAATGATAGTTCTGTGATGTATGCATGATTGTGGTGGCCATACAAATTTAAACCATACTATATGCGGATGCTTCATTACTTGACATGCATCTCTTATGTTGTGCACATTCTTAGTCAATTTGTTTCTGCTCCCACTCAGCTCCAGTATAGTCATCTTCTTCATGTCTTGTGTTACCTGCGTGGGACCATTACTCGTCGTTTGTTCTTTCCACGCTCTAGCTCTTTTCATCTCCAATCTTACTCTGATGCTACTTGAGCTAGCGACTCTTCCGGTCGTTGCTCTCTTTCTACCTATTGTGTTTTTCTTGATGGTTCTCTTATTGCTTCGAAGACTAAGAAGCAAAATGGCTCTTGTGATAGAGAGGTTACTTGGCTGCGATGGTTACTTGAGAATTTTAGTGTTTCAGTTTATGTACCAACCCCTCTCTTCTCTGACAGTATTAGTGCTACCAGCATAGCTCGTGATCCGGTGAAGCATGAGCTCACCAAGCATATTGGTGTTGATTCATTACTCTTTGTTACGTGCCTTCGGAGCTTCAGTTGGTTGACTTCTTCACAAAAGGCATACACGAGAGCTCAACATTGTTTGTTTATCTCCAAACCCAGTTTTCATGATCCACCGTGGGTTTGAGGAGGGGTGTTAGATGTATATGTTGTCTAGCATATTTCCTTATTGTGTAAGGGCATTTATGCATTATGTCATGTATACACTGTGGGCTTCGGCCCTGTGTTAGATGTATATGTTGTCTAGCATATTTCCTTATTGTGTAAGGGCATTTATGCATTATGTCATGTATATAGTGTGGGCTTGGGCCCTTACTCTACTTATAGTGTAAATATGTTGTCTATATAAGTGAGCAGCTTAAGAGGTCCTCGTGCTTATCAGTCGACGTCGGCACTTCACATTTCATATTATTATTATTGTTATCATCAACCGACGTCGGCACGCATCGATGGGTTATCAGTCGAAGTCGATTGATGGCGATGTGACGGCCCCGATGATGCTACACGGGCGCGTGGCCATTGTCACCGGTGGAGCCGGCGGCATCGGCTCCGCCGTGTCGAAGCACCTGGCGTCCCTGGGTGCGCGCGTAGCCGTGGCGTACATCGGCGACCCAGCGCCTGCTCTGGAGCTGGTGAGCACCATCAACAACAACTCATCATCGGCCGGGCACGCCGGCGCCGGCGAGGAGGGGGAGAGCCAGCAGCCGCGCGCTGTCGCGGTGGAGGCGGACGTGTCGGATGCAGCGCAGGTGAAGGCGCTCTTCGACGCGGCAGAGGCAGCGTTCGGCGGGGAGCTCCACATCCTGGTCACGGCGGCGGGGTTGCTGGACTTCTCGTACCCGACGCTGGCGGAGACCAGTGAGGCGTCGTACGACGCCATGTTCGGCACCAACGCGCGTGGCACGTTCCTGTGCTGCCGCGAGGCCGCGCGGCGCCTGGCCCGCGGCGGCCGCGGCCGCATCATCACCTTCTCCTCGTCGGGGGTCGGGTCGCTGCGCCCGGGCTACGCGGCGTACGCGGCGAGCAAGGCGGCGGTGGAGGTGATGACCAAGATCCTGGCGCGCGAGCTGCGCGGCACCGGGATCACCGCCAACGTGGTGGCGCCGGGGTCCACGGGCACGCCCATGTTCTACACCGGCAAGACGGAGGAGGAGGCGGAGCGGTACATCGCGGAGGCGCCGCTGGGAAGGCTCGGCATGCCCGAGGATATCGCGCCGCTGGTTGGCTTCCTCGCCAGCGACGCTGGCCACTGGTTGAATGCCCAGGTTCTGCGCTGCAACGGTGGCACCATCTAGCATTCCATGATGCATGCGACTGCATAGTTAATTTATTTTTCAATAACGAACTTGTTTGATGGTTGGTTTCTGAACTAATAAGCCTAGCTGATACTGGTTTGTTGGAAGAGAGAAAATACTGTTGGCTGACAGATAAGCCCTGGTCGAAACCAACAGACGAATAGGCTGAATAAATTTGATCTCCTCTTATGAAAAGATTTCTATGACCTCGATCTGCAATGACTTCTGATCCATCATCCGGCAGGCAGAGCCGGCGCCTTCAAGGCATTATTAATGGAATCGTTGGTTACAGTGATCCAAAAAACAAAGATCGACAGTCCAACAATTAACTGAAAATGAAATGAAATGCATGGTTACAGAGACCAATTAATAATCTCTATGTTTAATGGACTTCTCCATGAAATTGTTTTTTTTTAATTTCTTCTCCATGAAATTGTTAACAAAGCTTCTGGTAAATGATCAGCTCCAGCAAGATACTGTATCTATCAATAGGTTCATCAGTCGAATAAAGAACAATAAAAGATTGTTTTGCTCCATCTGTACTGCTTAATATTAATTGAGTAGTACTACGCTACCGAATAAACAAACAAAGCAAAATTAAGAAGAAAATATCCTGAAGCTGCTCCTGAACACTGGGCGGGATGGATAAATAATTTTCCAATCATTCAGCGTACGTACAAATGACAACTTGCTGGTAACGGAGGCATCTACTACGCCACAACTGGTATGCTTATATTAAGGGCAGCGGTCGAGTGTTGGATGGCGCATGGACAGTCTGATTATTGATAACACAAGTTTTTATCCATACAACACTCGATTGTCATGACTATTGAATATAGATCAAATCTCCTACAACTAAAAAGAACAAAACAAAACGTGGACACTTTTTGGTCTGACATTTGTTTTTGGTTTGCCTCTCCACCCCTTGCGACCGTGACTTCCCTCCAGCCACCGCGACCTCCCCCTGCGATCCCTCTCCGCGCCGCCCCTCCCTCTCCCTCTCCCTCTCCCTCTCTCTCCTTCCCTCTCGCGATCGATCTGATCCCTCGCGTCGTCATCCGCCTCCATCGCGCACCGTCCGCCTCTTCCCCTCGCGCCGCCCGCCACCTCCACCACACGCCCTCCGCTTCACCCCCGTGCCGCCCCTCCCTCTCCCTCTCTCTCTCCTTCCCTCTCACACTCGGATCTTGCTCAGCACTCACGAAGGCGCGCTGCGATGGGTATCACAGCGGGCCTCCATGGCAGAGCACAGCAGCAGGGGGACACCGTCGCCACACCCTGGGAGGAACTCGGGACCCCACGCCCGTCGTTGCTGCTCGGTAAGAGAAACGGGGTCGTCACGTTCCTCCTCTGATTTTCCTCCGACCTTTAATAGCCCTCATGCAGCTCCCCACGCCACCCAGCTCCGCAACTCCCCGAGCGATAGATCGCCGCCGCACCCGCCATCGCTCCCCGCGTCGTCGCCCTCAACGTCGCCCTCGCCGTTGCGCACGCTGGCACGACGTCTCCGCTGTCGCCGCACTCATCGTCTCGCTGTGCCTCGCCGAGCAGGGTTTGGGGTCACCGGGGGTGTGGCACCGGCGGTGGCTACCCAGAGATCGACGACGCCGTGGATTGCCCCTCTCCGCCCTTCCTCTTGCCTGGCCGGATCTCCTTTTGTTCCTCCTCTCATCGACAAGAACCCACTGCCGGCGGCAAGGAAGCCACCCAGGCTGCCTGCCCGCCCGAGCCCACAAGGTAGGTAATATACCTTCTCTTTTTGCATCCAATGCATGAGGTTTCTTGTTGGTTATTTGTTTCTCTCGCGATTGTTCTTGCTGTATACTTAGTTTCTGAATTTTTTTATGCCTCTTCATCTTCTTGATTAAAGAGGCAATGCTATCGGAATGTTACAATACCATCCATCAAAGGATATCTGACTGCGTGTTCGCAGTACCCAAGCATGTTGTAAACTAACTTGCTGTGATGGCATTTAATCAAGCAAGAAAATATGTAACAATGCAAAAGAGGGGTTGCTGCTCAGTAATTGAGTTATGCTTGGATAAATGGATACAATGTTCACTCCAGGGAACACCATCTAAATATTTGTGAATGTCAATAATATCAGTAATATACAGAGAAGACTTGTTGAAATAACTGCATTTGTCTGTACAAATCTTGCCTATTGGTTCATGCCCCCATGGAGCAAAATAATTATTTAGTAATTACAACATTATTGGATAATGGCCGGCCTGCAAGCATTCCATTTTAGTTGTGTGAAACAACACGTGAATGGTTTGTTCACTTTAGGATTGCCGCCAGCCGAGCATACAATGCTAGATTTTGTTGGCATACCAATTTTTTCTGAACTGTAGCCTTAGCAGCAAGTATGGTTTACTCTCAAGCAAAATTAAATTCATCCACACAAAACTGATAATACAATTCAGTGGCATCTAAGCATGTTCTCATCCTATGGCGAAGATGGAGAACCTTCTAAGAACATGTTCGACAGTTACGGATACTATTACCACAAATTCAGTAAAGCTATACTAAATTCCCTGGAGATGCCTGGTTGTAATTCAACACTCTTGACAACTAGCCGGCTAGCCAACTGAATTCTCTAGCGATGTCTGGCAGTATACAATTGAATCATGCGGCTAATAACTTTTGTACAAAGCATATTAGCTGCCTTATGTCTTACCTCATACTGGAGCAACACAAAGAAAAAGGTCATCCACATGTAAATATGAACTTATGTCAGGGGTACGACCCCGGATACCCACGGCAGACCACATGGGCTGCGCCCTCAAGGGCGGCCCAGCCCACAAGACGAAGCCTTGCAGGGCACGATTTTGGTCGGCGCCTTCCGCAAGACATCTGGAAGATATCCTGAAGATACTACGAGATTTGTTAGGATATGTATGATCCCAAGATTCCTATAATCAGTTATTACTTTCCGGTTATCTCTCAGATCTAACCGACTTGTAACCCTGCTCCCCGGACTATATAAGGCGAGCAGGGACCCCCTCCAAACACACGCAATATCATACGATAGCTAATACAAACCAAAAGACCACAGGAGTAGGGTATTACGTCATACTGACGGCCTAAACCTGTCTAACTCGTGTGTCTCTATTGCCTTCTTGTTCTTGATCTCACGCTCCTCTGCCGATCAATCTACCTTCATGGGATACCCCTCAGAGGACTGCCGACGATATTCTGTCGACAATTGGCGCGCCAGGTAGGGGTGGGCATGATGTTTCCTTATCGAACAAGATGGCTTTTTCCGCAGGCTCTTCGTCCCTCCAGCAGCCCGGCCAGATCTTCACAGTCGGATCGATCTCATGGACCATCAACGCTGACGGAGTCGAAGAGCTCCTTGAGCCAGTGTAGATCGATTCTGCTCTGATCATCCCCGCACCTACGACTGCAGATCCGATCTCAGAACCGCTTCTGAGGCCTCCTTCATCAACAACTCGCCTCCCACTTCCTTGCTACCAGAGGAGGCATATCAACAATGATGATCTGATCGAATCCATCGATCGGGTCAGTCTGAAGCTTGCCGATTGTATCTCCATCGCCAAATCAGCTCTGGACGCTTTGGTTCAGCGCCGACCACCCTCTGATCCAAATCTATCGGAGGCTGCCCAGAAAACTCCAGGAGTTGCAGCTCTGCCCTTCGGGCTCACCAACGTCGCTACCACTTGCCAAGACACCTGAGGGGCAAATTCATCGACCAGGTGGAATGCGCCCATCTACTCGCCGACCAAATCACCGTCCAGCCTCCGCCAGCCGTCAACATGCTACACTTAGGCCGATGCCCCGGAGTGCCCCTCCAGACCATCCCGGAGGAAAATCTGGGCTCTGAGTCTTAGGGCTCTATGGAGACCCTCGCCGAAACCTTCTCCGAGCAACTCCTTCTCCCACCCTTCTGAGGTGGTGCGATCTTCAACGTCAGCGTCCATAGCCCTCCTTGGAATGGCGAAACCGAGGAGGAGCGCATTGCTCAGGAGAACCAGAACGTCAACCGCGTGCAGCACCGAGAAAACAAGGCAGCCATTGCGAGGGGCGAGGTTGCTCGGAATAATCGGCTCGATTCACAGGGAAGACCGCTCCTACTCCACCGCAACCTCGATGAAGAATTTCTCCGTGTTGATGGCCATGACGTCTTCAAGACTCCAAGCGCTAATCTAGCAGTGGCTGCCAATGAGCCCGCTCGCCTCTCGTAGACGCCCGAGCTCGCCAAGGTCGCCGCCATGCTTAAAGCGGCACACTGTCAGGTTAATGAGATTCGCGAGGATCAGAGACCTTCGTGCTCTACGAGCACGATTCACCGATCAGCTGCGCTGAGATCTAATCGCTGCCCTAGCTAAAGCTATTTCACCGACCAGTCGCTACCTCTCTAGGGGGGAGCCAGGGGCCACCATGCCAAACACCATCGCCAACATGACCAGGAGGTCGAATAGGATGCTCGAGTGCACCTCAGCAACCTCTGAGATGCGGGATGGCGTATCAAGCAACGTTGCTTCGGTCGCCATGAAGACAAAGTACGTTGCTGCCTGGAGTACGAGCAGGAGTATGGCAACCCGGACTCAACCCTCGAGCCTATCGCTGATGGCAACGCTGCAGACGACGGTGTCGACAACCCTGAGGGGCCTCCAGCTTTCACAAGGACGCTCCAAATACTTTAGTGGCCCTGTGGTTTTAAGACCACTAGGGTTGAGCCCTATGAAGGAAGGATGAACCTGACACAGTGGCTGCAGGCTTACAGCACTGCTGTCCACATCACCGGAGGAGACACCAGTGTCATGGCAAATTATCTCCCCGTCAAGCTCATGCCACCCGCCATGAGCTGGTTTACCAGCCTTGCGCCGGACTCCATCGGATCCTGGGAAGAGCTGAAGAAAGTCTTCACTGACAACTATATGGCCACATGTACTAGACCTGGCACTAAGCATGATCTCAACCGCATCAACCAGAAGTCGTCCGAGCTCCTCCGTAGCTACATTCGACGTTTCTCCAAGATGAGGAATTCTATTCCCAACATCATGGAAGCTGAGGTCATCACCACCTTCATCCATGGACTCCACCATCGCGAGCTTCGCTCCCAAATTCAACCGCAAGCCACTGACCGGCATCAGCGAGATGATCACTATGGCCAACCAGTACGCCGACGTCGAGGAAGCCGAGGTGCGCTTCAACGAGGATGCGGGCACTCATCGCCCATCTCGTCGCTATGACAACCGCCCCCAACGACCGACGCCACAGTGACCGCCACACTAACAACTACAGCTACCATCACGACAGCGGCCGTGATCGGACAGAAGGACCTAGGCCTGGTCAAAATCACCGTCGTCGGCCAGACCACATCATCGCCACCGTCAGTCAACCTCGCGCCAAGCGCAACTACGATGAACAGTACCAAAAGATCCTCGATGGCCCATGCCCTCTTCACAAGAACGCCAAACATAAGATGAAGAACTGCCTCGGTTTGGCTAAGGAGTTCTAGGACAAGAAGCTAGACGACGACGCCAACGATGGGGCTAGAGGTCGCCGACCAACCGGGGGCAACAACAATGCCTTCTAGGACCACGACAAGGTGGTCGCCACCATCTTTGGGGACCTCGCCTCCACTAAGAGCAGAACCACCGCCAACCCCAGCTATTGCCGCACTACGGAAGCTCACCGCACGGTGGGTGCTCTCCGTCACTATGGAAGACACCACCGCCAACCCCAGCTATCGCCCATGGTCCGAGGTCCCCATTGCCTTCAGTAGGGCCGACCAGTGGGCGGATATTCCCTAGACAGGGCATTTTCCCCTCGTCCTCGACGCAACCGTACAGAAGGTGCTCTTTAGAAAAGTGCTCGTCTATGGTGGGAGCACTCTAAATCTCCTCTTCGCCGGAGCCTTAAAAGAACTGGGCCTCGATTTGTTAGATCTAACACCCTCTGACTCCTCCTTTTGGGGTGTGGTACCTGGCAGGGCCTCCAACCTACTTAGAGAGATTACCCTACCAGTACAGTTCAGCACGGCCAGCAACTACCGCGTCGAACACATCAACTTCTACGTCGCCGACTTCGACACCACCTACCACGCCATACTTGGTTGGCTAGCTCTGGCCAAATTCATGGCCATGCCGCACTATGCCTATCTGGTGTTGAAGATGCCTTCGCCTACTGGAGTCTTGGCCCTACGGGCCAACCTCTCCATCGCCTACGCTTGCAAGACAGAGAGTCTCACCCTTGCCGAAGCTATCGACCTCTCCATCTAGATGGCTAGCGTGGTCACCGAAACCAAGACGATGCCTACCAAAGACATGGAGATCCCATAGCTGGAGCCTCCTCGCGCCTTCGCTAAGTCAAAGGAAGTCAAGGAGGTCAGCCTCGGCCTCGATGACCCCTCCAAGACCGTGAAGATTGGGGCTCACCTTGACCCCAAATAGAAAAGCGCGCTCGTCTCCTTCCTATGTGCCAACGCCGATGTGTTTTCTTGGAAACCTGTAGACAAGCCAGGGGTACCACGGGAGAAGATCGAGCACTCCTTGAATGTATCACCGACCGCCAAACCAATCAATCAGAAACTCCACCGATTCGCGCCAGACAAGAAGGAGGCTATTAGGGTAGAAATAAAATGGCTCTTAGCTGCCAGATTCAAAAAATAAGTGTATCATCCAGATTGGTTAGCAAACCCTGTTCTCATTCAAAAAAAGAATAAAGGATGGAGAATATGTATTGATTATACTGATCTTAACAAACACTGCCCTAAAGACCCCTTTGGCCTGCCTTGGATAGATGAGGTTGTAGACTCCACCGCTGGCTACGAACTACTCTCCTTCCTTGACTGTTACTCTGGCTATCACCAGATTTCCCTGAAGGAAGAAGATCAGATCAAGACATCGTTCATCACGTGTTTCGGCGCTTACTGCTACACAACTATGTCCTTTGGACTCAAGAACACCGGAGCAACCTATCAAAGGGCCATCTAGATGTGCCTCGACCAACAGATCGGCCGCAACGTCGAAGCCTACATCGATGATGTGGTCCTCAAGACCAAGGCCGCTAACAATCTTATCACCGACCTTGAGGAAACTTTCACCAACTTAAACAAGTACCGATGGAAGTTGAACCCTTCAAAGTGCATCTTTGGAGTTCCATCAGGTATACTGCTAGGCTACATTGTTAGTGCTCGAGGCATCGAACCTAACCCTGACAAGGTCTCCACCATCACTAACATGAAACAGCCGACATGTGTCAAGGATATATAGAAGCTTATAGGCTGCATGGCTACCTTAAGCTGCTTCATACCACGCCTCAGCAAAAAAGGGCTACCTTTCTTCAAGCTCCTCAAGGCCTCCGAGCGCTTCTCCTAGTCAGAGGAGGCAGACACAGCTTTCAAGCAGCTCAAGTTGTTCCTAACAAAGCCTTCGATCATGACGGCGCCACGACCAGATGAAACTCTACTGATCTACATCGCCGCCACTTCTCGTGTCATCAGCACAGCTATTGTCATCGAACATGAGGAAGCCAGGCAAGCCTACAAGGTGCAACGTCTGGTATACTTCATAAGCGAGGTACTTAATGAGCCCAAAACTTGTTATCCTCAGGTACAAAAGCTATTATACGCAATTTTGATTACATCGCACAAGCTCCGACACTACTTCGACCACTACAAGATCACCGTGGTCACTGAGTTCCCTTTGGGGGACATTCTCCACAACAAGGAGGCCAACGGCCACATCATCAAGTGGGTTGTTGAGCTCAGCACTTACTCCATCGAATTCAGAAGCAGGCCTACCATCAAGTCACAAGCGTTCGCTGATTTCATCGCTGAGTGGACCGAGATCCAAGAGCCTATCACTGCCACTTGCCCCGAGCACTGGGTGGTGTACTTCAACGGTGCCCTTAACATCAACAATGCTAGTGTAGGCATTCTGTTCATTACGTCGACCAAGGATAAGCTTTGATACATTCTTCGGATACACTTTCTGGCCTCCAACAACGCCGCCGAATATGAAGCATGTCTCCACGGACTCCGTATAGCCGTCAAGCTCGGCGTCAAATGCCTCATGGTGTATGGGGATTCCACACTGGTCATCAACCAGCTCAGCAAAGACTGGTCTTGCTCCAGCGAGAAGATGGATGCATATTGCGCCGAAATCAGAAAGCTTAAAGAAAAATTCTACAGCATCGAGTACCACCACATGGTACGCGACCAAAATCAGCTCGCCGACCACTTATCCAAGTTGGGCTCTTCTCGTGCCGTGATCCCGCTGGGGGTCTTCGTTCAAGATCTCCTGGTGCCATCCATTAAAGAAGATAAGGAAGTTTAGGAAGTTCCACCTGTCGAGTAGCTGGTACTTATAGTACCTTCGCCGGCCACCGATTGGAGGGGGCAATTCATCAAGTACCTGACCAGCGTCGAGGTACCCACCGACAAGACTGAAACCGAATGCCTAATTCGTCGAAGCAAGCATTACGTGCTGGTGGATGACAACTTGATGAGGAAAAGTGCTAAGGAAGGGATACTGCAGAAATGCATTACCCAAGAGGAGGGAGTAAAGCTACTTCTCGAAATTCACTCTGGTTCCTACGGCAACCACGTGGCCTCGAGAACACTGGTCGACAAGGCTTTTTGAGCTAGTTTCTATTGGCCCACAGCCATCTCTGATGCAAAAGACCTCGTCCAATGTTGTGAAGGATGCCAATTTTTTACCAAGCAAATACACGTGCCGGCGCAAGAGCTGCAAACCATCCTAGCTTCCTGGCCCTTCGCATGCTGGGGACTAGATATGATCGAACCTTTCAAGCCAATGCCAGGTGGTTTCCAGTATGTATAAGTCACCATCGACAAGTTCTCCAAGTGGATTGAATATAAACCGCTCGTCTCGGCTACTACAAAGAAAGCAGTCGAGCTCTTCGAAGATGTCATCCACAGATTTGGTCTCCCAAACAGCATCATCATCGACCTCAAAACTACATTTACTGGCCATCACTTCTGGGACTTCTGCGAAGACCATTGCATCTCCATCAAATATGTCTCTGTTGCCCATCCTAGAGCCAACGGCCAGGTCGAACGAGCGAACGGCATGATCCTTAATGCCCTCAAAAGGCGACTATATCAGAAAGAAGAAAAGCACCCGGGCAGATGGCTCAAGGAGCTACCAGCTGTAGTCTAGGGACTATGTACTCAAGCTAGTCGCAGCACCGGCGTGACTCCATACTTCTTAGTCTACGGCTCAGAAGCCATACTACCAGCGAACATTGCCTTCCGAGCACCTAGGGTGGAAAACTATGATGAAGAGCAGGCCGCAGCTGTTCGGACAGAGGACATCGATAGGGCCGAGGAAGAATGCCTAATCACCTGCGTCTACACAGCTAAATATCTAGAAGGCTTGCGGAGGTACTACAACCAAAACGTTAAAGGTCGTTCATTTGCTGTCGGCGATCTCGTTCTCTATAGAAAATAAAAAACTGAAGGGATGCACAAGCTCTCTTCCCCTTGGGAAGGGCCTTACGTCGTCAAAGAGGTTACCCGACCAGGGTGTTATCGCCTAAGTGACTTAGAAGGAATTGATGTCCCCAACTCATGGCACATCGAACACCTTATACGTTTCTATTCATGAAATGCTCCGGATATGTACTCTCCACTTTTACGTTGAATAAAGTTTTAGTCTCCATAACTTGTCTCCATTTTGTCTCTATTATGGTTTAACATCCACTCGCAGTCGCCGAGCTCTATGCTACTTCATAACGAACTCCAATATGAAATCGCCATAATTGCACCGACCACGTTTCTCCAAATCTCCAATGTTATCGCCGAACCATTTTCTCCAAAATCGCCGAACGATTTCTCCAAAACGCCGATGCATTATCGCCAAAAATCGCCGAATAAGTTTTCACCAAAATCGCTGAACACGTTTTCTCCAAATCGCCGAACACGTTTTCTCCAAAGCGCCGAATACGTTTCCTCCAACTCACCAACGTATTTTGCCACACGTTCTCTCCAAAAATGCCGAACACTTTACTCCAAATCTACAAAGAGATTTTGTTGATCGGCGAGCAGCATACTCTCTCTTCTGTTCTCTTCGGAGAAGACCCAGTCTCCGATCTCTCCCTACACATGCCACGGGCTCCGCACTCTATGTTATGGGTGGTCGGCTATGGTCCCTTGGTCACGCCTATTCCTCCTACACATCCACGGGCTCCGCGCTCGACGTTATGGACTACGGGCTAGCCAAGGCCGAGAGCTCAGCAAAGAAATAATTGCTCAGATGCCGCTTATACTACCTATATCTCCAAGTTATTTCGATAACCGTCGAGCAGAACATGTCTCGCCCTATTCTATTTGGAGAAGACCAAGTCTCTAATCTCTCCCTACACATGCTACGGGCTCCGCGCTCTACGTTATGGGTGGTCGGTTGTGGTTCCTTGGTCACGCCTGTCCCTCCTATACGTGCACGGGCTCCGCGCTCGACGTTATGGACTATAGGCTAGCTGAGGCCATAGGGGTTAGTGGCGAACTAACTGCTCGGACTCCACTTACACTCCCTATAAATACGTCATGTTCAAAACTATGAAGATCTTTTCGCTGAAATACAATTTAACTGAATACACATGCACCTTTTAACATTTATCATATACATAAGTGTTTTTTGCATTTTCGCGCGTTCTAACTACACCGTCCAGATGTTATAGATGATAATCTCTGAGCAGGTCACCGCGCACCATTTTCGTCGTCCGTCTCACCAAACAAGTCTATATCGCCGGCCAGCTTCTTCGTTGCATCCTCCACCTCATCCTCCAGCTACTGGGTCTCCGCATTGCTCAGTCCTTCGGTGAACCCACCCCCTATCGACTGAAACTCAATAGTTGGGTAATGGGACCGAACCACCATGAGGACATGAGTAGCGACGGACATAATGGCGTCACGGTTGAAGCTCTTAAAGTTCTCCCACGCTGCCTTGCACCTTTGGATGATGGTGTCCGAACATTGCCGCCTACCATCGGGCTGAGTAGCCATTTCTATGTCGATGCAGTCAAGCACTAGCTTAATTGCAACAACTACAGTGTCGAAGTTCTCCCTTTGGGTCTTGGCCTCCTGCACCAGCACATCAAACTGCGCCTTGGTTTTATGACGGTAGCCTGCAAGTGTTACAATGTTCCATCATATATGGAAGCTACTTCAACAGTAATTCCGACCAGGAGGTATTCACCTTTTAGCTCCTCGGCCAGTTTGTCTACTCACTCTGACTCCTTCGCCTTATCCTAGCAAAGTGGTTTGACGGCCTAGCGCAGTTGGCCGAGCTCCGCGTCTTGCTCTACAAGCGCAATAATTAACACAAAAAATATGGCTGTTCAGCAATGCAAAAGTACATTCGCCGATATACCATACCTACTTTCTGCTCGGATACGCTTTTAAGTTGTTCAGATTTCTTCTCCAATTGCTCAGAGGCACTCTTCAATTGGCCGGAGACAACGGCCAATTGCTCAGACCAGCTCCGCACCTACCCGGACATAGCCGTCAGTTTTTCGGTCAGGACCCCCTTCTGGTATTCCAGGTCCTGCGCGTTGGACTCTGCAAGGTCTCGTTCACATCAGGCCCTCTGGATATTTCTCTCCGAGGGGTTCATCACCTCTTTGAGTTTTTCATTCTCCTCAGTAAGGGGCTCCATTCGCTTTATCATCTAGCAGCGCTGCTCGACAATCTGAGTTATCTCCTGCGCATGCACAATGACAACATCGAAATCCAATTCCTAACATCAAAGAGGAGCACTCCAAACATAGTACTAACCTTGATCTACTTCATCACCCCGGTAAGGGAGGTCTCTAGTCTCCTGAACTCCCTGGTGGTGTCCTCCTCTTCGACAATTACTATATCGTCATCGCGCTTTTGGAGGATTCAGACAGCTTGAGCTCGAGGTTCTTCATGCTTGATCTCCTCCACCTTGTCATCTTCTACTACAGCTGGAGGCACTACCTAGGGGCTCGGTGGTCAGATGGTGGGTCCGACCATGCCCTCTGATGCCTTAGGGGATGATGTCTGGTCCTTCGGTGTTGTAAGATTTTCCACTCCATATCCCAGCGCGATGCCGGTTACTACAGCTTCTACTCCCAAGGACCCGGTAGTGCCCGTCGTTGCCGAGGGGGCTGTCGCCAACTCATTCGCCGTTGATGATAACTATTCATCGCCACCAATTTCGCTAACGGCAGCGATCGGCTCCCCCACGCGCACCCGAGCACCTAGGGACTCCGGGATGGGGTCCAACGACATCTCCCTCATCCTAGGGCCAGCCTTTGGCTACTGCTCAGTCTGGACGGGTAGGATTGGATCCATCGTTCGCCTTGCACTACATCAAAATAGTTCGTCAGTCACCACAAAAAGTTAAGAAACTATAGCAAAGTAACTTCAATACAAGGATACTTACGGCTTGGTCTGCCGATTCAATTTCTTGAACTGGCGGTGACTACCCGAGCCCCCAGGCATAGTCGTTGGGTCAACTCCCGTGCTCTGCGGGGGAGGTCTCGGCTCCTCCATGGTTGACCTCTATTCTGCCTGCCTCTCTAGGGCCCTCTCCATCTGCTGCTTCGGGTTTGCCTCCGCCTATTGCTCGGGGACTTCTGTCGCCTGCCTCGTAGGGACTCCTGTTGTTTGCTGTGCGGGAACTTCCCTCGCCCGCTGCTCGAGGACTCCCCTCGTCTGTGGTTTAGGGACTTCTTCGCCTTCCCCTGATTGAATCCCCATGCGTGTGCTTAGCGGAGGCTCCTTCATGCTCAGTGAAGGAGCTGGCAGAACTTCATCGTTGTCAGACTAATCGAACACCGTGGTCCTTCACGTTCGAGTGGTCTGATCATCACCAAGCGAGATGCCACCTGGTTTGCAGGGAGCAGCAGCTATCATCTTCCTCTTCTTCTAAGCTAGCTTGTCTGCCGTTGCCCTCTTTCCTCGGGTTTTCTCTAACACCGGGGGAGGACTCTCTGTCTGACCAACATCCATACCACCGAACTCCGAAGAAACACCGACAGAACTTTCTTTAGGTTGAGTTGGTGGTTGTGCATCCACCGTTGGCGGCCAATCGCCTCTCGGCACGCCCGAGAAGTACGCAGCCCTATCCTACGAGTGGATCTTCGCATGAGTGAATTAGTATACTGCTCGGCAGTGATAAAAGAAAAAAGCTTCTAAAAAACACACAGCTATGATATTTACCTGAGGAGGTAGATTTTTGTAGTTGAAGGGCTTTGTATACCCTGACTAGCTGAATGAGGCAAGTAGAGCGAACAGCTCTGTAGTCCGCTCTTCAACAACATTCCTTGATAGTATCTCTGGCCTCTCCTGGGTACCGTTAGTCTCCCCTTGAACTCGAAGCCTGGGTGCGCTCTCTCCTTATAGGGCTGAATGCGGCGCACTATGAAACTCGCTACTACCAATCCGCCATTGGTCCTTACGCCCTTTATTAAGCCGAGGAGTTCCTTCACTTGCTCCATATCATCACTGCTCGGCGTCTCCGACCAACTCCTCTAGTTCTCCGGGATGTGGTCGACGTCACAGCGGATTGCTGGGTGGCTTTGTCTCATGTAGAACCACCTGGCATTCCGCCCCTTTAGTGACGTGTTTAGCAGCATAGTAAGGTACTCGCCCGCCATCCCATCGCACAACTGGAGGTACACCCTACCGACCACCTTAGAACCAGGGCCGCCTCTCTTCTTTAGCCAGAATAGGTGACGAAAGAGGTTGAAGTGGGGTAGGATTCCAAGATATGACTCACAGAAATGGATGAAGATTGAGATGTGAAGAATGGTGTTGGGATGGAGGTTGCACAGACTAACCGCCCAGAGCTCCAATAGATCCCTCAGGAATGGATGAACAGGGAATCCCAACCCATGCCAGAAATAATCCTCAAATACCACTGCTTCATCAGTATGAGGCGTCGGAAAGGACTCACTGAGGGCTGGCCGCCATCCGGTGATGGCACGGTCAGAAAGAACGCCAGCTTCCACCAGTCTATTCAGCTCCACCTCTCCCATTTGCGATGGCACCCACTCTTCATCACGTCAGGCGCCGGTGCTCGCCTTCTTGGGGCTTGTTTTCTTCAATTTGGCCGCTCCCTTCTTCGATGCCATCTCTCAGATCCAATTAGGGTTTGGCGGTGGCTGCAAGTGTGAATGTGAAGTTGCAAATGGGAGGACTGTGGAGGAAGATGAAATGGCAAAGTGGCAAAGGTGGAAACTTAGGATGCGGCGGCGCAGTTATATAGCACTTTCCCCACCTCTTTGTAGTTAAGGGTTTTTGGGAAACCGTTCCCACGATTTGCGCCTCTCAGAATCCTCCACAACAACAAGGTGGGCCATAACCTAGGCTTTTGCGCAACAGCAGCCCATGTCGCCCATTTATCGCCGCCATCAGTTGCTACTCGCCGAATAATCACTGACTTCTTCACCATTTATTGAGGCTCAGTAACTGTCATTGTACAGCCATTACTCCAGTTTTTTCTCCATGGTTTGATTTCTCTGATATCTTCGCTTGTAGCTTAGGGGCTGGCTGCCTGCTCGGTTGGTTTTTAACTATTTCTCTACTTCTGACCCTGGCACCACGTGACTGCGTCACCTACTGTTAGGCTCGGGGACTAAGTGGGCACACTTCACCTTGCGGTGAATGTGCTTTATTTCTTTTTAAGGCCACGCCCGAAGACTGGCTGCCTGCTCGACTGGTCTTCTACTATTATTCTACTTTCTGACCCTGGCACCACATGACTACGTCATCTACTGTCAGGCTTGGGGACTAAGTGGACACACTTCACCTCGCGGTGAATGTGCAGGATTTTTTCTCAAAGACTACATGCCTCTTGAAGAAGATTGACTCCTTCTCCCATGGTCTGACTCTAAGTGGGCACACTTGGTCCACTATGAGGAAATTTTCTATTCTAAACTTAAGCTCCTTACACCCTTATGGCAAGCCGTGCTTGGATCTTACTGCTCGGCTGTGGTCCTCGCTGCTCGCAATTGCTTGCTACTGCTCGGCAACTCATCATGGTGGTCGGACCATGAGTTTGACTGCTCGGCTTTGTTCGCACCCGCTCGGACAAGCACAAGACGGCATTGTTCAATGGGTACAAGGCGCTCGGGGACTAGCTGTGGGGGGTACGACCCCGAATACCCATGGTAGACCACATGGGCTGCACCCTCAGAGCGGCCCTACCCACAAGACGAAGCCTTGCAGGGCACGATCCTGGTCGGCACCTTCCGCAAGACATCTGGAAGATATCATGAAGATACTACGAGATCTGTTAGGATATGTATGATCCCAAGATTCCTGTAATCAGTTATTACTTTCCGGTTATCTCTCAGATCTAACCGACTTGTAACCCTGCTCCCTAGACTATATAAGGCGGGCAGGGACCCCCTCCAAACACACGCAATATCATACGATAGCTAATACAAATCAACAGACCACAGGAGTATGGTATTACATCATACTGACTGCCTAAACCTGTCTAACTCGTGTGTCTCTGTTGCCATCTTGTTCTTGATCTCACGCTCCTCTGCCGATCAATCTACCTTCGTGGGATACCCCTCGGAGGACTGCCAACGATATTCTGTCGACAACTTAGGAGCCAAGAGGTTAATATAACATAACATGCATAAGGAATAGATAAAAATACTCATATGAAACATTGGTGCAACCCACAATATTTCTGCTCAAAAGCGCTTATATTGCAGTAGAAGGAACAGATAAAAAGTAAGATGCTTGACACAACGGCATAAGTAAGAGATTCAGACAAAAGAAATTCAGAACTGTCATTTTCTGTTAGTAGATGAAGGTGCATTACCTTGTTGAGTTGCAGTGATCAAAGGATAATGAAAATTTATATCTTTGTCAACCAAACTATATAGCTCAGAAATCAGGACTGTATTATATTTTTTTCTATTCCGGTAATTTTTCTGTGACCATGATATTGTTGTTAGCATGCTGTGAGCCTGAATATTCTTTTGGAACCTAAATAATGTAGCTTCTATATATTTTTCTAAAAATTGATTATCGTTGTGCAAGCTATGACTTCTCTGAAAATGTCACAGTGCAAGCTATGACTTCACTGTGCAAACTGAATGTCAGTATGATCTTGTTTGCTTCCCTGCATCTTAGACTTATTATTTTTTGCCATTAGTCTTTACTAATTCAGCCTTATGTATCCTTCTTTTCAGATAATGTCAGGTGCTGTAACATACACTCTCCTTCTTTTTTGTCTTGCTTTTCCCAATTAACCATCCAGTCCAAGGCCAAGTACCCTGTCGTGTTGGGCATTTGGGCTAAGAACATTGTGATACAACATTGTTCCGCAGAAAGGACGGTAGTGCCAAACAAGAGTCCCTAAAGATTTTAGAAGAGGCAGTAAACCTTTGCTAGAAGATCAGCTGCTAACCTATTTTCATTTCTAACTTACCACCTGTATCTCCGGAAACAAAAACCAGAAATGACAATCCTTTCAATTGTCTGTACTAAAAACAGTATAGAGGTCTGCAAGTATCTCTCTCCAGTCCAAAAAAGATTTGTGTCATGTGCACCAACAAAGATAATTTCTTCTTTAATTGTACACAGGCTGCAGAAATTTAATTGGATTCTTTAAGTTTTTTGCAACAAAGTCCCCCACAGATTTGAACTCATCCAAAGATAAAATTGCCATTGTTGGTTACAGGCACATTTGCCTACAGATAAACACCTGTGCTTAGGAAAAGGCACATTTGCTGACATAATTCAGATGCCTAAATCTCATTCAAAAAACCATCTAAATCTCTATTTCTCCTATAGCTGTGTGATCCACACCTAAGAGCCTCATGGTGTGATCTTACATCCAAATTATATGTCATCTCATGATATATTTGTTGCTGTGGTCTTTTTTCTACAAGGGAGGAATCAGCTACATTCCAATCTGCCAGGCAACGAGTTCCCAGTCAATACAGGAGTCACCAGCAACCCCTCCTCTCATGCAGGTATTATGGGAAACAGAAAGATGAATGATGTCCTTAATGATCATTCAATGCATTTGATATAAAAATAGCTAGAGAATAGCATATTGTAATAATAGGACACTGGAGTTGGGTAATTAGTAGTTGCTTGAATAAATAGATTTCCTGAGTTGTCAACCGCAATATCTAAATGATTCACTGTTTTTTTGTACTTTAGAAAATGCCCAACTAAATCACTCTGCTTGAACTAGATATGCACATGAAAGCTATTATGCCATGTCAAGTGTACATTCACCGGTAAATATCAATCAGAACACCACAGGTCAACACCATGCATTGAATTAGCATTAAACAGGTTCATAAGGTGTATGTGTAGGCGGCACTAATATGCTATTTTAAAGAATTTGAAGTCATTGTGTTGCATAGACTGGATATTAGAAATCTAAAGAATTGATAAGGCAAAATTATAACAGGCGAAGGTTGTTTAACGTTGCATGGAGGTAAAATAAATTTTCAAAAGTTGCCATCTTAGACACCTTTCTCTGCATATATAGTTAAGCAGCAACAACACCGTCCTTAGTTTAAATACTGTTGTTAAGCTTTGCTACTTTGGAGATGTTATAAAAACTGTACAGACAGGAACATGAATCCAAAGTGTGTATTACTGCATACTAAGCATTTTTGTTAGCAGTATAAACTGTCTATACTAACAATAAAACTATTTTTAGTTAGCAGTTTTTGGACAGATTTAGCATCTTAATAGGATGCCACCTCTAAAGACCTTTTTTGCATCGTGGAAATATATTAGTGTTCCTACAGTTCCTAAACTTGTGGAAACAATTGACAAACCTTTTTTTGCATCGTGTAAGTTCTCCAAGGCCACCGAGTTTCAGGACATGGTAATCACATTATTTTGTTCTTAGGAAGTTTTGGATACTCCTTTGCATGAACATATGCATTTTAATTATTTGATCTTACATGTTGGACCAGACTTTCTGATTTGATGGTTGTGACGAAATGTATTGTTATTTCAATCAATTTTTGTATACTTTTTTTTTTGCAAATTATCGGTTTTCATTCTATAAAAGAGTTCTCTCATTGATACATATTTTTTTAAGATAGTCAACAATACTTTAGCTTTAAATATTAACAAACAACTTTTATGCAGAACACTTCCAACACAACATGGAGAACTGCAAGTGACTACATGACTCGTGCTCGCTGAGTAAATACCCTTAGGGTGTGGTTAAGAAAGTGACTACATGACTGGTTCTTACGATATAAACTTATTGTTTCAGTCGCATCAAAACTTGAGTTATATTTTAATTGTCTATCTTTCATGAAGAGTTATGTAATATTGATATTTCACACATCACGCTCGCAATATCTTTTTGGGTAACAATACGATACAAGTTCATGCATATGTTATCGTGGTATTACTTTTTCCTGTTGCAACGCACAGGCATTTACCCTAGAAAATTTCCCCTGAAATGGCATTATTTACTCTATTTGTGCATTTATTTCCATGTGTATTAACATTTGCTTCTATTTTCATTGTAATCCATTTATCTGAACAATGTTTGAGGTGAGGGCATGGTTACAGTTTTTAGTAGCTTTGCGATATTATCCGAAGCTATGAGATGATTGATGGCTTGCAATGATCCTTTTATTAATTTATTTTTCTATCTATGTGTTAATTGTTTATTCAGTCTATTTTATAGGCACGCCGGTAGATAATGGATGACAAAATTCAAGCATCCATAATTTATCTCTTTGACTTTAAGCATGAGTTTTGTTTTATTTTTTAATTGAGATGTTGTCCTTTTATTTTTACCATAGCGTTAGCATGGGCATGCATGAAAAACGAAGATGTCTTTACACTGCAGAAATCTTTCAAGAAGAACATGCATAGATTATTCTTGTATTGAATATTATATATACAATCACCTAAATATTCTAATTAAACTACAAAAATTTGAATGAGGATACGAGGTAAGACATGCAAACAGATATTTCAAAACTACCTGTAGAGTCCAAAAAACTTAATAAATAAATTCTTCTGGAGGCTATGCAAATTCTCTCTAATCTTTTATTTGGTGTAGTTAGTGTTATCATAGTACCTGCATGTATTCATGGAAAATAAATTGTATTATTAGGGCGGTACAAGGCTTCCTCCAAAGATCAGACAACTCCTTCAACCCTAGAAATTATATCAATTGATTGCTGAAGAGAACGATGTAAGGTAGAGATGTCAATATCCTTGAGGCAAATCACATAAAGGATGAAAGTCTCTCTATGAGATTGCTCACAAGAGACTCAAACTTATATCTGATCATGGTAATGTTAAATTGCTTTGCATCAAAAGCATCGCAATGATAAACGGGGATGTAGGTTTTAGTATGCATAGTGGAGGAAAACTCAATCTTGACCTTCTCAGTAGCTTTCCTAAGCCTTTGCAGTGCTAACTTGTCCTTACTCAGATAGTCAAGAGGTGCACCATAAAATTATGCACCACTAACAAAAGTGTCACCATTGGTTGCCTTGACCTGAAAAATGTGTCGAAATTAAGAATTACAACACCTAATTCAATATCTTAGAACAGACACTCAAATGAATACCTTATTCTATAATATATACCTGTGTGGAATAGTCCTAAAGCCACACATACTTATACGATTAGTATAACATACTTTATTTTAAGATTTTGTGAGAGATTTTTAAGGCACACAATATTATCCATGTGACAGACACTTATATTTACATATATACTCGAATATGTGTGTACAGGATTATATGGAGATGCAGCGAAACTTATTCATGGATTTATTGGCGCATGAAATAAATAGATATCAGAGAATTCTTTCTACCAATATAAAATATTATCTTAGCCGTATCACAGCTATATTGTACAGTTTGTGAGCCTGTGACGTCGCGCTCTCCGTGACTGTGTTAATTTCACGAACTTTGCTTTTTGAATTAAGTATCACTTTAACGTCGGTATTTAATTTTACAGTATTGTTATCTTATCATTTAATCTATGTGTTTTTATTACAAAAAAAATTAGTTGTCCCGTAGCAACGCACAGATACACTACCTAGTGAATAAAAAAATACAAATAATGCACAAATACTCACTAAACAAAAAAAATAGCCAGATTATTTCTATGAAAACCGCCAGAAAATTTTAAAAGAGAACCAGATAAAGCATACATAAAAGTAAAAAATTAATAATCAAATAGTTGTTTGAGTAATTCTGACTATTTTTTTTACAAATAATCAATTTACATCAATTCAACGTAGAACTTAGGTAAAACAAAAACCGTAAAATATAGCCCAATACGTAATCTACCATACGAGTACAAGAAAAATCTGCATGCAGTTCACGAGGTGATGGGACATGTCAGCAGGTCCCTATTCTCTGGATGGATGTGACGTGACACGACACCACACAGCACGCCGTAGCATCCACATGCACCTTGACCTGCGTTTCCCGCGCCATGCATGGTCTCCGTCGGCATGCACTGAACACCTACGCATGGTCTGTCCGTTCAAGCGCAGCATCAGACGGATGCCAGATCGAGCGCTGGGCGCGCTAGAAAAACCCGACGCCCTGTTCGCACATAAGCAGTACTTTTTATCTAATAAATAATATTTTTTTCTATAACAAATTAGTCAACAGTACTTTTAACCATGACTTATCATGCCACGAGTGAGCTACAGATTTATCGTATATTAAAGGCCCTCCTTAATGCATTTGCAAATCGATATTGGCCCTGTTCGCTGGTCTGTAACTTGGCTGAAACTGACTGAAAAACACTGTTCTGGACACTGTTCTGGCTGAATTGTTGGGAGAGAAAAACACTGTTCCGGCTGAAAAAACAAGCCGAACAAGCCGAATATGGGGTAAGCCGAACAGGACCATTATGATGAATATGACTCAAAATGAATGAATTAAAGATACAAATCGATGCTAGTGAGTACGTGCATGAAGATCGTACATGAAAGAACTGGAGCTGTGGTAAACACCATTATTAGGTTTACATATAGAAGTAAACACCATTATTAGGTTTACATATAGAAACAACGGGCTCCCAGTCCCTCCCAGTGCAAAGGTACAAGAGGAGGCAGGCTTTGTAATGTAAACACACCAAACTTTTTCTTACATACATACTTAGGAAAGAAGATTAACAATGGGCTGAGAATATATACGAGCACGATGCGGACACGGACCACACGGTATGGTGTTGGGCCAGGAACGCAGAATGAAGATACAACCCGTGATGCTGAGCTGCACTGCCGATTGAGTGCTGCCGCAAATATGGCACATGGCCTGTTCCAAACACACGACAACGACATGAAACAAATAAATGGTCCCATCCCATGCATGTCTGGCTGCCCGAATGAAGCAAATCCACACCCTAGAGTCCAAGATTCATGCATTGCACCGCTAGATTGCCTTTAGAGAAGGCTAATAATACGACTAACCGCTCGTTGTAAAGGTTCTTTATAGCTTTCTCTCAGTCCATCCATATAATAGTTACATTTTTATTATTAATATATAATCCACTCATATCTCTTTCTCGATTTTTGTGTATAAGTCGGGTGCAAGCCTATAACCTCTTATTATACTCCCTTTGTTCCTGAAAGAAAGAATTCCTAGCCCAAATATATGTCCCTAAAAGAATCAATTTCTAGGGTGGAACATCCATCGACGCATGTTAATCTATCTCGTGGTCGCTGCCGCATTTAACAGAGCCCATCTATGGCGTGTTTGGAAGCATGGCCCAATGGCCCGGCTACGCTCCTGGGCTGCAACGCTCGTGTTTGGGCCCGCTGGCCCACTCTTAAGCCTAGCTGTCGTGGTACAAAATGGGCGCGTCCGTCTGGCTATGGGGAAACGAAGCTAGGGTTCATTTACTGGGGGCGCAGCTGCGAGCCGCGCGAGGCAGGCGATTTGGCGTGGCAGCGGGTGGCTCACGTGGGCTCGCACGGGAAGGGGGAAACCTCCGCGCGCCCTCCCAACTGGCGAAATCTGTCGCCTTTATAAGCGATCGTTGCCGCTGCGTTTCCTGCCTTCGTCTCTGTGCTCTTGGCCCTCCCTCTACCCACATGAGAGACCGGTGGCAGTGGAGAGCTGGTGTCCATCGCGGCGGCATCATTCCTCGACGGGCTTCGTCTTCGTTCCACCGCCTTAGATCTGCTTCGACGCGGCGCCGCTCCGTCGACTGCGGGGACCCCGTGGAGGCGGCCGTCTTCTTCCATCTTCTTATGTTGCTGTGGTGGTGCAGTTGGTGTTCACCCAGTCGGATCTGCTTCCTCTTCGTCTAGATCTGCTTTGTCTTCGTCACCGGTTCTTCTTCTTCTCCCAGCTGTGCCGCTCCTTTGCTCCGACGACCACCCCGAGGTGAAATCGACCCCAATTCCCCCTCTCTCTTGATGGCGATAATGCTAGGGTTTGTTATCGTAGTTGTAGTTCACTGTTTGTTCATATATTCTGAGTAGAAGCTGCTGTTTCATGATGGATTAGGGTTTCATTTGTTATTGGATTGATGCTAGTTGTTACAGTAGCTTGTTCTATTTGATGATGCCCTATCTGTTTAGTGTCCGTTTTGCACCTGATGCATTTCATGGTTGTGATGGTTGCCATGGATTGCCATGTATTTTGTTCTTACGGTCGATGATGTTGTCCTAGGCACTTGGGAGGCATGTTTTCACATGTAGCTGTGCTAAATATGCTTCTTTAATCATTGTACAATCATGTTGAAGCCAGGCAGGGTATGATGATCTGAGTTCCTATTTCATTGTTATATGCATGTAGATGGATCCCTCTGATAGTCGTGAGATGATGTGTAAACAAGCAGCTGCCATGGTTGTTGTCATGGTTTTCTTTGTGACCACTAGGCTTAAAAGGAAAAAGTCTGAACCTGAATCTGAACCTAACCCTTTACTGTATGCACATAGAAATTAAGTTGAGCAGCATAGGCAATAAACCCTAAATGCTATCTATAACTCCACTAATGGAGAGTGCCTTTCCATGCTTAGGATGACTAGAGCTCCCTTTTTTGCTTTATGCAATCTTCTTAGAGATAGGAGCCTTGTATCTGAAAGGGAAGGATGCACAGTAGAGGAGCAGGTTGCAATGTTCCTTTATGTGGTTGGGCACAACCAAAGGTTTAGAGTTGCCCACCAGTCATTTAGGAGGTCCATAGAAACTGTCCATAAGGTCTTGTATGCCATTGGTGAACTTAGGAATGAAATGATCAAGCCTCCTAGCACTGCCATTCACCCAAAGGTATTTGAAAGCCATAGGTGGAATCCATTCTTCATGGTAATTGTGAAGCACATGTTCCTACATTAGGTAGATGTACATATTCACATGTACTGCTATCTCACTTACATGGTTCATAGGAATGCATTGGTGCCATTGATGGCACACATGTGTTGGTAAGGGTGCCTAGACACATGCAAGCTGCTTTCAAGGGTAGGAAACATAACCCCATACAAAATGTCATGGCTGCTATGGACTTTTACCTAAAGTTCACTTATGTCCTTGCTGGCTAGGAGGACTCTGCCCATGATGCACTTATCCTGGCTGATGCCATTGAGAGGGGTGATGGGTTCACTGTCCCACTAGGTAACTACACTACCTAGTCAATGCACTTATATCCTTACAATTGCCACACAGACTCACAGTAGATGTCCACCAATTGTAGGTAAATTCTACCTAGTAGATGTTGGTTATGCATGCCACAGTTGCTTCTGTGGTAGAACCGCCCGAAATAGCACACTTACGGAGGCGCTCGTCTTCAACTAGACACTAAGCACCCCGAAAGCAAGCTACAACGGTGGTATCCGTCGAGCACACCCCAAGAGAGAACCCAAAAGATCCACATTTTTTTCCAAGGATCCAATAATGAGAACGAGTTACAATACCAGTCCATTTCATACACCAGAGTTTCTTAAAAAGTACATTATTACAATACCAAATACCAGAGTGCGGAATGATAAACAGCGGAATTTAAAAGTAACATCTAGCGATAAGGGGTGAGGATCCGTCTGAGCCCACCAGAAGACTCCTCCACATAAAGGTACTCCTCAAGCATCACCTGCAACAGGGGTAAATAAACCCTGAGTACACAATGTACTCGCAAGACTTATCCGACTAGTGGGAATAATTTCTCGACTCCAAGGAATATGATAGGCTTTATGGGTTTCTGGTTTTCTTTAGCAGAAAGCAACACTAATAGTGAGTCCTTATTCATGTTTTATTATTACCGTATTAAGTTATCATCTAACCAGTCTATATAAGCATATGTTCTATTTTCAAGCAAGAGTTGAGCAATCAGTTCCATTTCTTCTCTTTTCAACTTTCAGTTCTTACTACGGTGCTAAACCACAGACAAGCCATACCGGATCGCCTGATGATTCACGAATCAATGTGCCCAGCTAGGTGCCCCAAAAACACACACCCCGCTTGTACCCTAGGCACAAGCAGGACTAACCCATTACTCTCCTGTCCTAGGTGTCTAGGTCCCCGTCCAAACTTGGACTCCAAGCCCCCACTCCTGAGTCCTGGACTCAGAGTGGTGCAAGGACCTCCACCATCTCAGCCTCCAATCAGTCGGTCCGGAAAGAGCTGGATCCACGATAAGAGAGCAACAAGTCTTCCCTACGCCCATACCCAAGTATGTGCTCGGGACAATAAATCTATGACTTGCCTAGAGTCATATGCAATGACCGGTCCTTAATCAACACAGATAGGAAAAAAGTGTAACCGAGCTATACCCTGTTGGCCACAGGACACAACCCCTTACACCCACCAATACCCAAACCATATCCCTACCCAGTCACCATTTACCTTTACCATTTTATCACGAGTGATCATGTTTATCACCTACTTGTGAGTAATGGCAGGTTACTCGTGCTATCGATATCCTGAGTATAGCAGCTACTCGCCCTGTACTAGTAGGACTCATGGGTGGATATATTTATGCATGTAGTTTCCATAAAATGCATGTAACGTAAATGCACATCACATATATATATATATATATATATATATATATATTCAGTGATCATAAAAATAAGGGTTATGCACTGGGGCTTGCCTTGGGCAGGCGACGGGTTAGTAAGGTCAGCACCAACAGGCTCCGGAGCTCCCTCCTGTATGAGGGTCTTCTACTCGTACTCCTCAATCATCTCGTCGTACTCCTGTTTGTCGACAGGTATGAATTCTACCAGCTCGCGATCTACATGAAATGATGATGCAATGTTTAATAATATGACAACAACAACTCTTAAAATAAAAGTACATCGATTTAACTACTAAGCTAGTGCTACCGACCACGGTGCTAAGCTATCTATTGTTACCGATAAGTTTGAAATATGGCATTCATTATTACTATAGCAACTACAGGTGTTCTTACCCCTAATGCTAATTTACGCTATATATGATAAAGCAAGGGTAATAGCTACTCTATCTAGCAACTCATTCTAAGGCTACAAAATTTACAGCAGGTACATAAAGACCTAGGGAACCTACTGTAAAATTTTTATGTTGATAACTCTCACCAATTGTCCATAAATATTCCTACCAATATTAATCTACGTACTATTAGCTCTCTAGTTTTGAATTTATGCCCAATACTTGCCACAACTAACTGCAATCTAACTGTACTAACAAGTCGATGATATTTTTTTGCGAACCTAACAAAATTAGTCTCACTATTTTTGGACCACTACACAATTTACTATAAATTCTCAAAGTTCAGCTTGAAAACTAAATTGAATAAGTGTTTCTACTTCACTAGAATTTGAAGAAAACAATTTCTAACCCGCAGCCCATCACATGCGGCTCGGCCCACAACGGCGCGATGCGCGCGCGGCCCAGCCGGACGACGGCCCGCGGCGGGAATGACCCGCGCGCGACACAATATGCAAAAGAGCCCTCGGTTTCCCAACAAATGATAGCGCAATCCATTCCACTATTCCCTCCTCTCACTGACTCTAGCACTTAACCCCTTCGTTTACTTCAAATTTACGTCGTGACGCCCCTGGCCGGACTTAACAGAGTCACGGCCTCTGGCCAAACGCCGGCACACACTAGCATCCCCACGAGCTTCCACGTGCTACATGAAACGGATTGAGGTAACATGCGCCCAGAATGGCGCACCCCACAGGCGTGGCCACATGCCGCGGCAGTGACTGGCTGCGGTAGCCCACGCCGGTGAAATCACCTATCCGCTCGCCTCAATTACTACTTGGTGACCACCAGTAGGCTACGTTGAACAAAGTAGCAGTCCTAATTGGTTTGCTACTACCCTCAAACTCGTCGGCCATGAATACAGCATCTACCGACGTCCGCCGAGGACGACCATGCGCACCGGCAGATTCCTGCCCTAATTGAGTCAACTAGGTACTCAAGGAGTAAAAGGACCTCACCAGCGGTGTGACGGATGGACTGGGCGAAGGCACAGGGCTCGGCAAGACAATTGGCCATGGACACGGGGTGACGCTGGTTCCCGGCGAGCACAGCGACGGCGTCTCCGGTGACCCGCTGCTCTGCCGATGAAACCACTGCACGATTGCGATAACCAAGTCAACTATTACTCAAAGCACAGCCTAATTGAAATGACAAAACACCCCACAACGCTCTGGCTGTGCGCCCACTTAGGCGGCCAAGGCGGACCGCCACGAGGGAAATGCCCCGTCCTACCTCGCTGAAGACCGAACGAAAGCCAGGACGGCTTCACTCACACGCTAACTACTTGGGCTCGCAGTGGGCATGGTTAATTGGAAAGCAGTGGAGTGGTTGAGGCCAATTCAGTGGTGACTCCTAAGGACTTATGGCGGCCGGCATTGACAAAATTCCAAATTTGTGTCATTCCCTTGTACCACCGCCATAGTGGCCAGTTTGTCATGACGTCGTCCTTCCACACGACCACCATACGTGCACGGTACACAGAAATGGGCAGCGCATTGATTTGGTTGCTTGGCGTGGCTCGGCCGGCCGACGACCTTGCAGGCGAGGTGACCAGCGGCTTTGGCGTGGTCTTGAGCGCAATCATGAGAATGCGACAAGCCAGATGAGCCCATGCACGCGCACAACCGGCATCAACGGGAGCAGTACCCGGATGGCAGTGCCGGATAGCATGCCAGGCGAGCGACGCGACACGAGCAGCAGCTACGATGGACGCGCTGAATGGGGAGCAGAGCCGCCCGGACCTAGGCGCAGTGCTCATGCGTGCGTGCGTGCGAGTGCTAGGCAGAATACATTCGCCTGCAGTAGTAGCACGGGACCCGGCGCGCTACCGGCCAGAGCAGAGTAGGGAGCGGTCGGCATCCTAGACGCAGTGCATCAGCCGCGGCGACTGAACTATGCGCCAGCGCATGGCAGCAGGCAGCCGAGGCAGTAGCGCTAGGACCACGCGCGAGATGCTAGCATAGGGCGGTAGTGAGGACGCGACCGACACTGCAGTGCGTGTTGGGCGAGCCAGCAGTGGCGCCAACCCAAGCAGTGGCGGTGACCACGGCCGGCGTGGCTCGGTTAGAAATAGGTGACGCGCACAGTTTTTAAAGCGGTCACCAAAACCCTACCCGAAGATCCAAATGCCAAACTACTTCTTCCATACTCCATTGGGTACGTAGAGCTATCGACCTAAGCCGCGACACCACTCCACTTCTTAAGTCGATCTCTCTACAAAAATTACCAAAAGTGGCTTCGTCGTCCTATTTTTAAACTTATGCGAAATGACGTAACTCCAAACGGTTTCGCGTTGAATTCCAATTCTGACCTATTGGATGTACTAGCTAGCTATCCTCATCCTCGACCACACATATTTCATCATCGCCTATGAAGTATGTGCTACAACTTTATTAGAGTTTGTATAAACATGCTACATCATTTTTATTCGATAAAAATTCGCTTAGAATACTAAACGATATAAAGCGACATGAAACGAAAGATTTGTTTCTTGTTTCGGATAAACGTTGCAAGTACCGTACATTGATTTATACTTTATAGTACACACATTTGCACATAAGTATGATGCTCAAGCAATGTTTTAGCAAAAACTGTACAATGTAACACCGAGGGTGTTACAGCTTCCTCCCCCCTTTAGGACAACAAGGGTCACTCATCACTAAGACACTCATCACTAAGGGTCACTATAGAGAGGGCTTTTGGGGCTTTGAAGAACATATTTCGTATCCTAGACAATAAGCCCTTCCACCCATACAAGACACAAGTGAAGCTTGTATTGGCCTATTGTATTCTGCACAATTGGATTCTAGGTTTTGGGATTGACCAAGTAGTGCCACCTGAGGATGGTTTCACTGGCACCCAACCTAACCCACTTGACACCCTACCTTTTAGTGAGAGCCAGTCTCAAGAGTCCAATGCCATGGTTGTTAAGAGGGATGCCATCTGCAATGTTATGTGGAAAGGGAGGGGTACCTCTAGGATCTGATCATTCATTAACTATGTTCTTGAATTCAATTTGAATACCCTGCTATGGAACTCATGATTGTGTAATGGATGTGTAATAATGCGTGGGACATGGCTGAGCCTAAGATAAATTTGCCTTAATTGTTTCATGTTTCCTCATTGTTCATGCTATGCTTAATTACTTCATGTTTCCTCATTGCTCATGCTATGCTCTATGACCATGAGACACATCCATACTGTCCTTGCATCGTGCAAGGAATATGGTGCTAGGACTGCATGAGTGTGTCCCATGGTCACACATTAAGTCCTAGCTATTTCCTATTAACCATTCTTATCTTATTGTACATATGTTTACTTGGGAACCAATATAGGATGGCTTCACTCCCTGTGCATATGCTTGGTGGTCGGGGGGGTTGTGGCAGCTGCTGATGTAATGAATGGGTTGGTGGGGGGTGGTCTAGCTGGTGTTGTTGCAGTTGGTGCTGGTGCTGCTGTTGCAGTAGCTGCTGGTGCCGCTACAGCAGCTTAGCTGGTGCTAGTGCTCTGGCTGGTGCTAGTGCTACTGTTGTAGGTGCAGCTATTGGTGCTGTTGCTGGGGGTGCTAGGGCCATGAGGTGGAATAATAACACCTCTGGTTTTGTTCTTAGAAGGATGGCTCGGCTTGTTAGTGACGGTAGTAGGCCTAATAAGGTCTTCAAAGACAAAGATATGGTGCTAGGACTGCATGGGTGTGTCCCATGGTCACACATTATGTCCTAGTTGTTTCCTGTTAACCATTCTTATCTTATTATACATCTGTTTACTTGGGAACCAATATAGGATGGCTTCACTCCCTGTGCATATGCTTGGTGGTCGGGGGGGGGGGGTTGTGGTAGCTGCTGATGTAATGAATGGGTTGGTGGGGGTGGTCTAGTTGGTGTTGTTGTAGTTGGTGCTAGTGCTGCTGTTGCAGTAGCTACTGGTGACGCCGCAACAGCTTAGCTAGTGCTAGTGCTCTGGCTGGTGCTAGTGCTGCTGTTGCAGGTGCAGCTATTGGTGTTGTTGCTGGGGGTGCTAGGGCCATGAGGTGGAACAATAACACCTCTGGTTTTGCTCTTAGAAGGATGGCTCAGCTTGTTAGTGATGGTAGTATTCCTAATAAGGTCTTCAAAAACAAAGATATGGTGATAGGACTGCATGGGTGTGTCCCATGGTCACACATTATGTCCTAGTTGTTTCCTGTTAACCATTCTTATCTTATTGTACATCTGTTTACTTGGGAACCAATATAGGATGGCTTCACTCCCTACAAATGTGCTTGGTGGTTGGGTGTGGCAGAACCGCCCAAAATAATGCACTTACGGAGGCGCTTGTCTTCCACTAGACACTAAGCACCCCGAGAGCGAGCTACATCGGGCGGATTCCGTCAAGCACACCCCAAGGGAGAGCCCAAATCATCCACATTTTTTTCCTCAAGATCCAATAATGAGAACGAGTTTACATTACTTAGTCCATTTCATACATCTAGAGTTCGTAGAAATACATTATTACAGGACCAAATTAAGAGTGCGGAAATAAAACAATGGAATGTAAAGAAACATCTATCGATAATATACAAGGATCCGTCTGTGCCCACCAGAAGAAACCTTCACACAACAGCTACTCCTCAAGATGCACCTGCAACAGGGGTAAATAAACCTTGAGTACACAATGTACTCGCAAGACTTATCCGACTAGTGAGAATAGTTTCCTGACTCCAAGGGATATGATAAGCTTTATGGTTTGCTGGTTTTCTTTTTGTGGAAAGCAATACTAATAGTGAATCCTTATGTATGTTTATTATTAGTAGTCAGGATTAGTTTATTATCTAGCCATTCTATGTAAGCACCTGTTCTACCTTCAAGCAAGAGTTGAACCAGCAGTTCCATTTCATCACCTTTCATCTTTCAGTTCTTACGACAGTGCTAGACTGTAGACAAGCCATATCGGATCACCGGCGATTCGTGAATCAATGTGCCTAGCTGGGTACCCCAAAACACATGCCTCGCTTGTACCCCAGGCACAAATAGGACTAACCCACCATTCTCCTGTCATGGGGTCCAGGTCCCCATCCAAACATGGACTCCAAGCCCCCGCTCCTGAGTCCCGGACTCAGTGCGGTGCTTAGACCTCCACCATCCCTGCCTCCAATCAGTTGGTCTAGAAAGAGCCATAACCCACGACAAGAGAGCAACAAGCCTTTCCTACGCCCATACACAAGTATGTGCTCAGGATAATAAGTCTATGACTTGCCTAGAACCCAATGCAACGATCAGTCCTTAACCGACACAGACAGAGAAATAGTGTAACCAAGCTACGCCCTGTTGGCCGCAGGACACAACCTCTTACACCCACCAATACCTAAACCATATCCCTACCCGGTCTCCATTTTCCTTTCACCATTTTAGCATGAGTGATAATAATAATCACCTATTGTGAGTAACGGCAGTTTACCCACGCTACCAAAATCCTGAGCATAGCAACTACTCGCCCTATGCTAGTAGGACTCATAGGTAGGTATATCTATGCATGTTGTTTCCATAAAATGCCTGTAATGTAAATGCACATCATATATATATTCAGTGATCATTCAAAATAAGGGTTATGCATCGGGGCTTGCCTTGGGCAAACGGGGTGTCAACAAAGTCAGCAGCTGATGGCTCCAGGGCTCCCTCCTATACGAGAATCTTCTCCTCATATTCCTCGATGATCTCCTCATACTCCTGCTTGTCCACAGGCACGAACTCTACCAACTCATTATCTACATGCATGAAATGATGATGTAACACTTAATAATACGGCAACAACAACTCTTAAAATAAGAATACATCTATTAAGCTACTAAGCAAGCTCTACCAACTAAAACGCTAAGTTACCTATTATTACCACTAAATAGATATGAAACATTGCATGTATTATCTTAGCTACTAAAGGCATACCTACTCTTATTATCGATTTAATTTATATACTACAACAAGGAATACTTAGCTACCATATTTCTCAATATATTCCAAGGCTACAAAAACTACAGTGAGTGCCAAATAATGTTATGAGTCTACTTTAAAATTTTCAGAGCTAGCACTTCTATCATTTCATCATGAAAATTCATTCTCTAAATAATCATAATGGCAACAAGCATTTTAAAAAAAATAACCATAAGGATACCATAGAACTATATGAACTAAATACATTAAAAGATAGATCATGAATTTAGGAATCTAACAAAATTTACTTCACAATTTTAGGACCCTTACATAATTTTATATTAATTATCAAAGATCAGTTCATAATTTAAATTAGAAAAGCATTAACTAATTCCTTAGAAAAGAAAAGGGTGAACCCGCCTAGCGTGGCCCATCGCGGCTCGGCCCACGCACGCTCGCACGCGCGATCCACTAGCGTGGCCCAACCGTGCGGCAATGGCCCGCGACGGGGAGGCCCGCACGCGCCGATTACTTATGCGAAACCCCCCTTGACCTACCGGTGAATCACCCTAAGATCCATGATGCTATTCCTATAGTCAGATCTTTTACAAATACGCCCCTCCCCCTTTTCTTCTTTACCATGGGTGGGTCCTTCAGCCACACCCGCGTGCACCGATGCGGCGGCGACGGCATAGGGCGGTTACGCCAGCCAACCTAGCCGCTTCGTGGCCCCAATAGTGAGTTGATGCTCACCTAGATGCAAACGCGAAATGGTGGATGGTAAAGCGATGAACGGAGACATGGTCCAGAGCTCCCTCCATGGCGGCGGACACCCTACGGCAGTGGCAACCCGGTTCCTGTGAGCCAAGGCACAAATGAAGCGAACGAACCAAAGGATGGGCATCAACAACTCACCCCGAAGCTACCTGTGGCGGTGGCTTGACTAGGGACGGGCCGGGTGCGTCTGGCCATGCGCACATGACAAGCTCCGTGATAGCCTGTGGTGGCGTGACCGTGCCAGTGGCACCGTGAAGGCAGTAGCAGCGCAAGTGGGGTGCGCAGGGGATGGAGGGGATCAAGGCAAAGACAGAGTGCCTCAGAATTAGATGGAGGTGGATGGTGCGAGGCGAATTGGATAGGCGTCGTCGTTTGGTCTTAGGGTGGCCGACGGTGGGGGAAGCTTCAAATTGGGACTCGGCTCGGTACGGCTGTAGTAATGGGTGGGCTTAGCACGTAGCTAGGATTCCCTTCAAGCTTCTAGCGTGCGTAATTACTTGGATTGGACCAGCACTGTGAGCTGGCTCAGGTGCGGTTTAGTGATGCCGGCGCGATGCCATTAAAGGCGGAGGTGGATGGGGAGCGAAGCGTGGCACTTGCCACTTAATAGAAGTGGACGAGGGCACACAGAGGAGGCTACACGTGCATGTACAGGGTTGACATGGCTTGTGCAGTTGTAGCGCCTTAATTGGCAAACCGACGGTGACACGGCCATGTGTCGGTGCTGCAGGCACACGCAGCAGCGGCAGTGGCGATGCGATGCAAGCGGCGTGGGTGCACGTGGTGTGACGACGCTACGCAGAGCGAATGTGTGTGTGCTGGTGATGACAGCTTTGGCCCTAGGATGCCACTACACCTAAGCGGAACGGCGACAGCATCTGGCAGAGCAGAGCCAACAATGGAGCGACGCGGGTGGCCCTAAGGGCACTAGCAGCGACGTCAGCGGCAGCGCACACTACGGCAGTGAGGAGGAGCAGCTGCACGCTCGAGCAGCTGGCCACCGTGACTAGCCGAGCGTGGCTAGACAAGCGCGCGCACTACCGGCACGCCGACGACGGCACAGGAGCATGGTGACCACGTCAACATGAGGAACCCGACCCAAAACGTGCCATGAACGCTTTTTAAAGCGTCCCAAAAATCCAATTTGATGATTCAATAGCCAAACCACCTATGTTATACTTAAGAGGGCATGTTAGGCTACTAAAACAAGCCCTAATATCCCATCACTCCTTAACCCAATTGCTCTACAAAAATTGCCAAACTTAGCCTTGTCAAACCATTTTTCAGACTTACGAAAACGATTAAGTCTTGATCGGATTCGTGTCACATTCAATTTCCAAGCTATTAGGTATGTTAGCTACTGAATTCATTATTCGACCATAGGTATTTCACCATCATCTACAACGTTCATACTTCTAACTTTACTAAAGTTCTGTATATACATTCTATAGTGTTTTCGTTCAATAAAAATTCGCTAACATCCGTACTTAATAATTTCATACGCCATGAAAGACCTTTCGTTATGCATTTCTGTTGGTCGTTTTAAGTTACGTAAATTGATTTACACACTATATTACATACATTAACATATAACTATGATGCTTATGTAGTGTTTTAGTAAATGATTTATAGTGTAACACCGAGGGTGTTACATCGGGGGGAGGGGGTTGTGGCAGCTGCTGATGTAATGAATGGGTTGGTGGGGGTGGTCTAGCTGGTGTTGTTGTAGCTGGTGCTGGTGCTAGTGATGCTGCTGCTACAGCTGGCGCTGGTGCTGCTATTGTAGGTGCAGCTGATCATGCTGCTGCCGAGGGTGCTAGGGCCATGAGGTGGAACAATAACACCTCTGGTTTTGTTCTTAGAAGGATGGCTCAACTTGTTAGTGATGGTAGTAGGCCTAATAAGGTCTTGAAGGACAAAGATGTTAACTATGTGGCCAAAGCACTTAAGGAGTTCAATGGGGCAGCAGTGAGCCCAACTCAGGTGTACAACCATCCGAGGAAATGGAGGCAGAAGTGGGCTAGGATCTGTAAGCTGAAAGATCTTAGTGGTGCCTTGTGGGATAGTGATGTCAATGCTATCATGCTTGAGGGGGAGCACTACCTAGGCCACTACAAGGTCGATCTATGTTTTCTTTCCTCTTTTCTTCATGCACCTATAACTTTGTATTAGTTGCCTAAAAATGTACCCCCCTGCTGTAGGATCATCCTAAAGATGCATAATTTCTAAATGCCCTATTAGGTTCTCCATATAGATGGAGTCCATCTTTGGCCATGGCATGGCCACTGGTAGGTTTGCACAAGGTTCTAGTGAAGCCTTAGGGGTGAACCATGCAGATAGTGTTGCTGCTAAGGCCAAGGATGTTTCCTTTCCCCATGTCCCTACTGTCAAGACCCAAACAGAGGCTAAAGAAGGCAGCAAGGTCACAAAGCTACTGTCCTCAGTTGTGGGTGGAAAGATGAAGAGAGGCAACTTTAGTGAGGATGAGATGCTTATGTTGACAAACACGTCTGATGTTGTCAACAATGTTACCAATGCTCTTAGGGAGACTGGACCAACCCATGTAGATGCTAACCTCTACCTTGCTGTGATGGAGATGCCTAGCTTTACTGAGGAGGCACTGATAGTTGCCAACACCTACCTGCTGGACAACAAGGCCCAAGGCAGGGGCTTTGTTGGCATGAGTGATAGCCATAGGGACATTTGGCTTAGGAACGACCTAGCCAAGAACTACTACATGTAGTTCCACTTCCTACTGGACTACATGGCCAATGAGGGGGTTGACTGTTGAGATGTATAGTTCCTCCACCTCCCTCACTCACTCACTCTTCTTTTGACTGCAGTTGAGCACACTTTGTTGTAGGTATTTTGTGCAGCTTACTTGGCTGACTCACACCTATCCTTTGGGTTGTTTACTAGGAGGGTGGCTAACTATATGTGCCAGAGGGCACCTTGGTAGCATTTGAGCCCTGAACTGTTGGGCAGAACCTGTTTTTGTAAGGCACTATTTGTAGCCTCTGTTGGCTACTTTATTTGAGACCAGTTGTTGTTTATTCTCTTACTTATGAACTATTTGCTTTGTTTCTTTGGATTCGTGGGCACTGTGGGAAACTTAAAAGGCCTATGATGCAAACTGTCAACAAAAAATGAGGTGGCTGCTATTGGTTTCCATTGCTTCTTCTTGCTGGTTTTCATGGCTGTCATCAAATCTATCTGTACCATCCATCTTCTAGCAACTCCACATGGCTGATGGCCGAGGATGGATGGCCAGATAGGTTCCATGCCAGCCATGACCTTGGGTTTTCCTGACTGTTTGAATCTTCTATTGCCTGCATTTTGTACCTTGCTGTTCTATTGCCTTTTATTTGTATGGCAGCCACCAATGAATTAAACAATGAATTACACCATCAGATTCATAAGCTGAGGCCAATTCTTTATAAAATGCCTATGATGTCATCATTGTTTCTTTCAACTAGATGATGCTGGTCATCAGATTTGTTTCATCACAAACCGTAGATCTTCAAGTTCCACACCCATGGCAAGTTTCATTCATTCATTTTGACTGAGGCTAAACCACTCTTTCATTTCACAGAAATGGGCACTTGCTATGTGGTTTTTAAGGGGAAGAATCTTGGGGTTTACCTCACTTGGCATGAGTGCAGTAAACAAGATCTTGGGTTCAAAAATGCTATATACAAGAAGTATAATAGCTATTAGCAGGTTGTTGTAGATTTTCATGCATCGATGAGAGATTTCAATACACCTCTGGGAGAAGCAGCTCCCCTCCCCCCTAATCTAACCCAAGATGCTTGTTCTCAAGGCATTCCACCGGCTGATGGTAAGGTTGGTTATTGAAAGAATGTGTTCATCATCTCACTTATTATTTTGGTGTTTGGACTATGGATGGAGGTGAGCAAGACTGGGCAGCACATTTGCCCCACTTAGGTGCTGCTATTTGATCTTTTGTTGAAGCTGTGGCAAAGTAACTGATGGATTAGGCCGATGATTACAACCTTTTAAGGTTAATTAGCTAGCTCCATGTGTTGTTCTTTTTTATAATCTATTCCTGAAATCTGTTAATTTCCTTTGCAAATTTCAGATGGTGGTTCCTGTTCTCTGTTTCTACTTTCGTTTTTTTATTCTAATTACTTGGAGCTAGCAGTGGTTCTAACTAAAGTTGTAATGGGGTCTGAGGCCTATTAGTGACATACTTATTTTATCTTAACTGTTGTTATTGTAATGGAACTTCAATTACATATGCAAATGAAGCTCTGCTCATTGTTGTGATCTATTTGCATTCTTCTTCCTTGCTTTGGGCCGGTCTGACACTGGCACATGCCAAACGCAATCTCAGTTTGGCAGTTGGTGGTAGTTGGTCTTTAGTCGGGCTCTCAACTGTAAATCAAACACCATCTCTATTTGGGCCTGTTCGCATTGGTACAGGAAACCAAACAAAGGGGTTACTCCCCTTGGGTCGGGCCTTGGCTGGCCTGGGACAGGCCTCAGGGCCAAGCCAGCCAATTACATGCTTCTATAGATGTGCAACGGGCCGGCCCGGCCTGGTATGGCACGGCAACGAGCCGGCACGACCCGATGGCGGTCGAGCCGACAAGGGCTTCGTGCCTAGCCGACGGCCTAGGCACGGCCTGCTGGACCGTTTTTCGTGCCGGGCCAGCCCAAGAAGCACGGCAAATCCAGCGTGCCGGGCTGGCCCAAGGCCCACTACACCGACAGAGAGAGAGATGGGGAGGCCAGGCTACCGTCGTTGCTTCAGAAGGACGTGGACGATGTGACCTCTCCATCCCCGACCTCTCCGCACCTGGACTTGGCTGGATCCACGGAGGATGAGCGATGAGGAGGCCGGATCAGTGGAGAACGAGGCTGGATCCGCGCAGAGGAGGCATGGGGAGGAGCAGCAGCGCGTGGCGGTGAGGAGGAGGTGGCCACCGTCAGCGGCAGTGGGGGCGGTGAGGAGGCGGTAGCCACCATCGGCGGTTGGCCGCTGGGGGCCGCTGAGGCGAGTCGGGAGAGTGCGGTGGCCGGCAGGGAGGCGAGTCGTGCGGGAGAGAGTGAGGCGGGGAGGCGACGTGGCGAGCGAGTCGCGACGCCGACTCACGACCGCGACTGCGAGCGGTAGGGAGTGCGGCGGCGGGTTGGAGTGGAGGGGGGAGGTGGCGGCAGGAGGAGAGGAGCCCACGGCGACGCACCCCACCGGCAAGTCGCGAAGAAGAGAGGGAGCGAGCGAGAGCATGGAGGAGGCGAGGCGAGCAACTAGGCGAGAGAGAGTAGAGTGCGGCGGCGGGAGAGGGAGAGGGTAGGCGATGGGGTTAAGAGAGGAGGGCTGGCCTGCCGAGCTATTGTTGGGCCTTTAGCCATTTTCCTCACCGGACCTTTGGCCATTTTATGGGCCGTGCCATGCTGGCCCACGTGACTGGGGTAAGACCCAGGCATGGCCTGCTCCTCCGGGCCGTGCTTGGGTCGAGCCAAAAAAAAAACAGGCCTTAGACCGGACTGACGGGCTCAGGCTACATGGCCACGTATACATGCTTTCAAACATGTCCTATGTCACTCAACCACGGCTTTTTGCCTTCTAAATTCCCGAGCCTGCAGCCCTGCAATGATGGCACTCAGGTGCTTTTTATCCATCCTCTCCACACAGTGATGGTCATGGGAGCAAGGAGATGGGACTGGGTGCTCCAAATAATGCTATTAACGGCTTTGGTTAACGAGGGCTAGTATAGTCTTTTTCTCTTCTTCGATAACCTGTCCAATGTCGCTAGGAATTGATTCCCTCGTAGACAAAGGGAGTACTTGCTCTAAACATCATTGTACTGCTCGGTCCTTCAAAAACAAGCTACTAATTGTGGTCTGCGTATAACCTCGCCATCTAGCCTTGCCTCCGCCCTGGACATGGACTCCATCTCGAGCACCGCAACCACCTCCCGCATGGAGGGCCGGTTCTTGTGGTCGGCGGCGACGGCGAGGCACCGCAGCGTGAGCTGCGCGCCCCGCGACCGGTACTGCCCCTCGAGCCGGGAGATCCATCAGCCGCGCCACCTTCCTGCGTCCCGCCACATCGCACGCATGGGCAGCCTGCCTTCTCCATAAATTTCTACAACACTAGGAAGCCGCTGGCTCGATTCATATCATAGAAGCCAAAGGTTCGTGCAACTTCAATGGTAGTATGGCCATCTGTAATGTGGAATCTTTGAAAAGAGCAGAACCAAAAAAATCTTCAAGAATAAGCACCTCACTGTTGCAAGTCGTTGAAACAACAAAAATAATGCTTAGTTCAATACATACAGAAGAAAGCTTGGTTTGCAGGGTAGATTGGCCTTTTTTTTTCTTCTTTCCTTTGGGGTTCTCTTTCTGGTTGTCCCTAGGGAGTGTTGTGAGGGGGAACCCCTGTGTTCTGTGGCCAAGCCTCAATCCTGTACATAAACTGTCTTTTTCTGCTTAATTCAAATACAAAGCTCCAGCCATTTCATTAAAAAGGTTATTTTTAACATACAATTTATCACTGTAATTACCTATACTAAACAATTGACATTCTTACCTCTGATTGATATTGTCTCTAATCAGTGGCTGGTTCACTTCCATCAACTTTGGGCAGTTGTCAATGTACACCCTTCTTATGTTTGCAATTGCTTCCTGACCAATTTTTTCGAGGTCTTGACAACCGATAATCAGCAATTCCTGGAGTGATACAAGATTATTGCCCCACATGCGGACTGGAATGGATACAATGTCTTTGCAATAACTCATGTCCAATAATTTGAGGGAGGTGAGGTTCTCCAGGAAGCCAGGAAATGAGGCAGATAAATCCCCACAATCATCTTAGGAGAGCCTTTGGAGGGACGATGGTAACACCATCCCATTTTTCCAGTGGAGACTTGGACAGGCCCAAATGGACAAATCCTTCAGAAGAGGAAAACTCCCAAATTTTTCAGCAGGCAGGGTTGACAGGGATCCACATTGGCTATGTTAATATATTCAATGGCATGGAGAGAGATGAATTTGTCATCAAGAGCTTCGAGCTTGTTGCAGGACTCAATGGTTAGTTGGGTGAGTAACGGGAAAACACGTCATGATCTGATCTTTGGACAGCATAGCACCTCAAGTACTGCATGGGAATGCAAATCTCCAAATCTTTCGGTTGGGACGAATTCCGCATTTCTGCAATCGCCTATTACTATCTTCTTGATTGCACATATATAAGCTGGTTCTAGAAATATTGTTTCAGGCTTGATAAGTTTTGGCAATTCTCAATGGTTGTATCACTTAGGGATGAGAAAGTGCAGCAATAAGCATTCCTAGTGAATGTCTGGAATGCACAATTACAGATCTTGAGCTCCTGCAGTGATGGAAAAACCCAATTTCGTAGCTCCATGGCAGTCAAAGGACAACCTGTTAAGGCCCGTTCGCGTGTCCTTAGACCCGGCTTGATCCACTTCTTTTTCATATGGAACAGTATTTTTCTCTCACAAATTTCTCCAGAATTCCTCCAAGCGAATGGAGCCCTTAATGCCATGGTCGCTTCGAGCGGGCCCGTGACGACGGCCGAGAGGTGGGCAATAGAGACGGCCATGGTTAGCTAGTGACTTTTTTTTCACCTCTCATTTGGATATAGCTGTAGCATCTGTTCGTATACAGACACACACCTACACCGTACACATGAACACCACACTCACACCACTAATACACGAGTAGACCTATAATTATACACAGATATGAAGACGCGTCCTAGAGAGATTACCAGAAACCAGCAGGCTCTGTAGGCGACGGGAACGTCGCAGTCCCTTTGTGGCACCACGCATTGAAAGGCTTCACTGAAAGTTATTATAGGAATAAATCCCGATGAGAACATCAACGCTAAACACGAGGTTCGAACGCTGCTTGCCAACCGAGCCAGAGCTCGTTCTCGGTTAGCTAGTGACTGGCTCGCTTGCTCTGGCTTGCTGTGTATGGGGTCTGGACTCTGCCTTCCAAATGGCTAGTGAGTGGAGCTTCCCCCGGTAAATGTGTCACTGGCATTCCTAGTAGCTTGTTCGAAATCCAAATATATGCTTAGAGCATAGGGATGAAAACGGTACGGATATTTTTCGACCATATTTGAAACCAAATCCGTTTAGAGGGGTTGAGATCTGTCCGTATCCGAGTCCGAATATCCAACATCCGATACCGTATCCGTATCCGAATACTCAAATTGCATATTTATGGTGTCGATATCCAATCGTATCCTATCCGACATAGTTGACACTATTCGTATTCGAATCCGAATCCGGACAGAAATATGAAAACAAATGTAATATCGGTGATATCCGTCCGTATCCGATCTGTTTTCATCCCTACTAAAGCACTCTGAGTAATGGGGATTGCCTAGTCATATGGTTCCTGAATTCTCGTGGTTCATTCAGTCACATTTTGTATGCCTCATTTATATTTGAGTAAAGTCCACTAGCGGTCCTTAAATTTGTTCGGCTTTGTCATCTCGGTCTCTAAACTCGCAAATCGACCGTTTATGTCCATAAACTTGTTTATCTGTGTCATTTCGGTCCCTAAACTCGTAAATCACTTGTTTAGGTCTTCAAACTTGTTCGGCTATATCATTTCGGTCCCTAAACATGCAAATCACCCGTTAGGTCTTCAAACTTGTTCAGTTGTGTCATCCCGGTCCCTAAATGCTTTAAACTTATAAATTTAATATATATTCATAGAATTATCCAAAAATTATAAATCCAATTTTGTTAGACTCCTGGTAACATGTACTTTAAATTAGAATAAAAGAGATTACCCAGTACTTTCTATTTTTAACTCTACAGTTAAATAACTAAATAGGCACATACATTCTTATATATTATTCTATGTTGTAAATAAATCCCCATAAATTTATAGGAGTGTTAATTTCTTTTATTCTAATTTAAAGTACATGTTACCACGAGTCGAACAAAATTGGATTTACATTTTTTGGACAGTTCTATAATTATATATCGAATTTACAAGTTTAAAGCATTTAGGGACCAGATGACACAACTGAACAAGTTTGAGGACCTAGACGGGTGATTCGTAAGTTTAGAAACCGAGATGACACAACCGAACAAGTTTGAGGACCTAAACGAGTAATTTGCGAGTTTAGGGACCGAGATGACATAGATGAATAAGTTTAAGGAGCTAAACGGCTGATTTACGAGTTTAGGGATCGGAGTGAGAAAGTCGAACAAGTTCGAGGACTGCCGGTGGACTTTACTCTTTATATTTTTTATATCTAAAGGTGGAAACATGTCCATTTTAGTTATCTATGCTTATTGTTTCAGTATATAATCATTTTTAAAAAATTTTATCTAGACAGCAAATACTTAGAAAAATCGTTGAACTAATTTAGAATACACTGTTAACAAAACTTCACTATTTGTTGAAGGGACAAGTTTATCTTTAGGCACCCAACTGTTGCTTGAGTTTCATTTTTGTTTACACAACTCAAAAACCAGAAATCTTTCAAACTATCAAAAACAAATCATTTTTGCCATCTAGCTGTTTTTAGGTTTTAAATATACAAAAAATATCTGATTTATTCCCATAAAATTCTTCTGATTTATTAAAATTAGACAAATATAAAACTAATTGTTATTTAAAGTATAATTTATCTGTCCATACATAATTCAGGGGTGTCTGGGGGCTAGCTTGGTTTGCGAACAAAATTTGCCATGTGCCAAAGATTTTTTATTTGAAAGGGCCATGCTCAAGATTTGACAAGCCAAAGTTAGGTAAAAAAATTCATAGATTTGGCAAGCTAAATGTGAGAGGTTTGCAAGTTTTGGTAGCAAGCCAAAATAATAGCCAAAATCATGGCTTACCCTATCTTTAGTTTGGCATCTTTTGGAAGCAAACCAATCCGGCCCTGGATTTTATTCGTTCCTATTTCTAGTGTTTTATTGCTCTTAGTCGTGTACATTATTTATTTAATTATCGTTGTGACTATACATCATGCCAAGACTGACCAACATGAACCATCAGACAATGAGTATATAGAAGAAAGTATCTTGTTACTGTATACATGTGGAGAGAATGGATAGTTTGCTGGCACACAAAAACAATCGAACGACGTAGTAGTATCTACCAGGGACAGGGAAGCAGAATTTGTTTCCTCGAAGCTGGAAGTTGATCCACTTTTGCATGTGAACTAAACTAGTACCGTTAACTGAAATACTAATCACATATAATTCATCACAATCCAGAACTCTGACGTTTAGTCAGTCTATTGCAATTTGCTTTCGCGGTGGGTGATTGTCTTTCGCAAGATACAGCCTTCAGCCCATTTCGCATGCTGAAGAAGCTTGGCCCAGGCGCCTCGAGCAAGTCACAAGGTCTAGTTCAAGTTCTTCAGCCCATTTCGCATGCCGGGGAAGCTTGGCCCAGGCGCATGATCCAAACGACATTATACAGCACCATTTCTGGTATGGGAACAAGTGCACCTACATGGTTATAGCTGTTTTAGGCCGCTATATTCACGGTATTAGCCGTGGGAGAACCCTTCCACAAAATAAGCACTAATATGCTTAAGGGAATTTGGTGTTTCTATCCTACTCCTTTTTTAACTTTGTGATTTTATCCTCCTTATTTTCAAACGAAGCTCCCGTCTACCCCTGCTTTGTAACACCGTCTAAAATGGTTGGATTAAATGATAAAAAAATAAAAAAGAAAAGGCATCTACACGAAAAGACCATGGTACTCCTTACTCCCTTTCTCCTTGGTCACGGTCTCTCGAATCGTTCCACCAAAGGGAGTCACGACTCGCCGCTCGCACTCGCGTTAGGGTTTCACTACCCAGCTGCGACGCGGCAAGCAGCGGTGGCACGGCAAGCGGCGGCGCCTCTCCTCCTCCCTCCGGCCCGCTTCTCCCTCGGCTCGTCTCCTCCTCCCTCTAGACCACTTCCCCCCGGCTCGTCTCGTCCCCCCTCGGCAGTGCGGCTATCGGCTAGGGGCACCGCGCGGCCTCCTGCGGGATCCGCCCAGCCCACTACCCCTGGCTCCCGGCCTCGGTGGTGCGGCTGGGGGTCTCGCCCAGCCCCGCCCGGCAGGCTGGAGCCCACAGCAGCAGCATCTCGACCGACAGCTTCAGTCAGCCACCATGGAAGAGCAGACCACCATGGAAAAGCCTAGGTATATTAACTAATTTTAGAGATGTGTGCTTCAATGCAGTAGAAAAATAGCCACGGTTAGTAGATGTGTTAACTCATTTCTTCTCTGCTATGATTTGTAGGATAAATCACAGTAAATTGGAACTTGTTGTTAGAGTGCGCTTGTTTTTCAGCTTGTCAGACAGTGCTCCAAAAACATAGTGGCAAGGTAGAACTTTGCCAACCAAGGTTGTTGACACAAATAGCTTTGGGCTGCTGCAGCTAGTTGATTTCATTGCTGAGCATTGCTTGTGGGGTTCTAAACAGTACATTACCTTATGGCGTGATTTGGAGAATGATTCTATGAAAATTAAATCTGATGAAAATTTGTTAGAGTGGTTTCTAATCAATGTAGAGAATGGACTAGAATGTATCAATGCTCAGATAAATGATTTAGAGGGACCACTATAATTTTGTTCAATAAAGAGAAGGTTTCACCATATTGTGAGGGCTGGTGTACTCCTAATTGAGGAAGGCACCAGTGAGAGAGCCACAAATGAGAGACCCACAAATGCTACAGCCACAAATGAAACAACCAAAAATGAAACAGCCACAACCCCATCCAAAAAAGACAATATCCACACACAAAAGAGAGCTGCCACCAAAGAAAGTGCTTCTGAGGCTGTTGATGCAGAGGTACTAAGTGATAGCAGCTATGACACTGATTTGGCTGCATCATATGACTCTGATGAAGCTTGGTCTGACTCTGACACTGAGTTTGATCCTGATGGTGAAATTGTTGATGAGGAAGATGAGTATGATCCTCCTATGTTTTCTTATGATACCGATGATCCATTTATTGATGTAAATGTGGTGTTCCTAGATATGGATCAGTGCAAGTTGAAAGGGGACCATGACGCCTAAAAGGGGGGGGGGGTTGAATTAGGCAACTTAAAACTCTAACTCAAACTAAGGCCTCTAATTTCACCTAGTCAAAACCTATGCAAAAGATAAACTATCTAAATGTGCAACCGAGTTTTGCTAGGTGTGTTGCTATCTCTACCGTAAAAGAAGTTATGCAACCGAGGTTCCAAACCTATCAACTAGCCTATTACTAAGCTAGGAAAGTGAAGCACACACACCAAGATTGCAATGTAAATGCGGAAGCTAAAGAGTAAGGTAGAGATATGCAAACTTCATCGATGACTCCGGTATTTTTACCGATGTATCAAGAAGCGCACAAGCTTCCCCCTAGTCCTCGTTGAAGCCCCTCGCAAGGAATCCCTCGCAAGGGCTAAGCTCCCGGTCGGGTAACTCCATGGATAGCCTTGGGCCTTCCCCACACGCAAGTGGGTCTCCGACGTGCCTTCCAACAAGCTTCTCCCGAATGCTCCCCGCCATCTTAACTATCAAGCTTCTGGGCGAAATGCCGCGGGCCTTGTTCCCTCCGGTACATGGTGGCGGCCACACCACAAACGCGGTTGGTGTGATCTCACAAGATTACAATCCCCTCTGATGTACAACAATGGTGCGCACAAGTACCGAGTAGTAAAAGGTATGCAAACCTCACTAAACACTAGGCCTAAACCTAGAGCAGGCGCATAAGCGGTGGTCTAATCAACCTAAGCACTTCTCAAAGCACCTACGTTAATCACCTAATGAATCACTAAGCACTATACAAGTGGAGATCACTAAAATTATGTATCAACACCCTTGGTATGTTTCCTCAACATTCCACCTCTCAAATGGCCGGTTGGGGGTCTATTTATAAGCCCCACCGAGAAAGTAGCCGTTGGGGGCGAAACCCAGCTTTCTGCTACTGACCGGACGCTGTTGTCGTCCTAAATAGACGCATCCGGTCGTCCCTACCATCAGAGTGCGCGCGTTGATCGGACTCTGAGCCGAGTCCGGTCTCACTCGATCGGACGCGTCCGGTCACGCTGGCGCCACTCTGGAACCTCTCTAGACTTGATCGGACACTGTACTTTGTGTGTCCGGTCGTCCAGTGCTGCTGCGTCATGTCATGCTTAAAACATTGTCATGATGAAGAACAGTGTCATCGGTGCGTCCGGTCACTGCTTCGCTCAGCGTCCGATCATAGCTGCTGACGCCTGCTGTTGCCAAGCAACTAATCAGATGTGTCCGGTCCCTATAAGGGCCATGTTTGGTCACCTCTGTCAAACTCGTTTCTTTGTGATCTTGTGTCTGGCTTGGTTTCCATCTTCATACTTGGACTATGCTTGATATCTTGGGTCTTCTCTTGTGCTTCTAGGGTCTTGCTTATGGTGTCAATCGTGGGATCATCATGTCGCCTTTGTGCAAGTCACGTATTGCACCCTATTGAACTACAAAATAATTACTTGCAAATTCATTAGTCCAATTTGGTTGTGTTGGTCATCAAACACCAAAATTCAAAGTAAATGGGCCTAGGGTCCATTTTCCTTACAATCTCTCCTTTTTGGTGATTGATGACAGCACGACCAAAACAAGCAAATAATAAAAATTTTAGAATTTAAAAACTATTTACTTGCTAGGATGTAGTGCAAAGGGCAAGGTTATATGATGCTAAAAGATACAACATGTAAACATCTTTGAAAACTTATCTTGCCCTTGCAAATGTCCCCAAGTGGAATTATGGATTTAAGCCTCCCCTAACTCTATAGTCCACTATCCTCCCTTTCTCGGACCATTACCACTTGTAAATTATTATTGTAAGGAAAATGGACCCTAGGCCCACTTACTTTGGACTTTGGTGTTTGATGACCAACACAACCAAATTGGACTAATGAATTTGCAAGTGTTTGTTTTGTAGTTCAATAGGGTGCAAGACGTGACTTGGACGAAGGCGGCGTGATGATCCGAGGATCAACACCACAAACAAGACCTTAAGAGCACAAAAGAAGACCCAAGATATCAAGCAAAGTCCAAGCATGAAGATAGAAACCAAGTCGTACGCAAGATCACGAAGAAACGAGCTCACAGAAGTGACCGGACGCTGGAGAAAAGTGACCGGACGCTCCGATCAGTGGCTCGGCATCAGCAAGCAGCGACCGGATACTGAACAAGTGAATTGACCGGATGCACCAAAGGCACTGTTCATCAGTCCGACAACAAACTCAGCAAGTGATCGGACGCTAGCGGTAAAACTGACTGGACATAGGACAACAGCGTCCAATCGAGTACAGAGAGGTTCCAGAGCGGCGAACTTGCGACCGGACGCTGGCAGCGTCCGATCAGTTGTTTGTGGCTCCAACGGTCGGGACGACCATACGCGTCCGATCAGGATGACTCCAGCGTCCAGTCAGTAGCAGAAAAGCAGGATTTCATCTCCAACGGCTACTTTCTCAGTGGGGCTTATAAATACAACCCCCAACCGGCCATTTGAGGTGTGCGGAGCTGAGAAAACATACCAAGGGTGTTGATACACCATTTTAGTGATCTCCACTTGCATAGTGCTTAGTGTTTTATTAGGTGATTAGCGAGGTGCTTTGCGAAGTTCTTAGGTTGATTAGACCACCGCTTATGCGCTTGCTCCATGTTTAGGCCTAGTGTTTAGTGAGGATTGCATACCTCTTACCACTCGGTGCTTGCGCGCACTATTGTTGTACATCGGAGGGGCTTGTAGTCTTGCAAAATCACACCAACCGCGTTTGTGGTGTGGGCGCCACCGTGTACCGGAGGGAACAAGGCCCATGATGTTTTGGCCGGAAGCTTGATAGTGAAGACGGCAGGGAGCATCCGAGAGAGGCTTGTTGGAAGGCATGTTGGAGACCCACTTACGCGTGGGGAAGGCCCGAGGCTATCCATGAAGTTACCCGACTGGGAGCTTGGCCCTTGCGAGGGATTCCTTGCGAGGGGCTCCAACGAGGACTAGGGGGAAGCTTGCGTGCTTCTCGATACCTCGGTAAAAATACCAGAGTCATCTACGGGAGTTTGCATATCTCTACCTTGCTCTTTAGCTTCCGCATTTACATTGATTGCATTACTCCTTTTACGGTAGAGATAGGAACACATTAGCAAAACCATAGTTGCACATTTAGATAGTTTGTCTTTTGCATAGGTTTTGCTAAGGCTAGAAAAAGAGACCATAGTTTAGAGTTAGAATTTTAAGTTGCCTAATTCACCCCCCCCCCCCCCCCCCTCTTAGGTGTCATGATCCCCTTCAATTGGTATCAGAGAGGGTTGGCTCAAATTGGATCTTTGGCTTAACCGTCGTTGAGCCGACGCTATTTAGAGTGGTTGGGATGGATACCTCTAGGCCTCCGCACTTTGATGGCACTAACCTCCCCTATTGTAAAGCTAGAATGGCTTGCTATCTTGAGGCGGTTGATTTGGGAGATTGGAGAGTCACTCATGATGGGATGAAACCCATTAAGAATTCCGAAAAACCTACAAAGAGTGATGAAAAAGAAATGCATTTTAATGCTAGAGCTAAGAATTGCTTGTTTAAATCATTTAGCATGGATGTGTTTAACCAAGTATTCACTTTAAATACAGCACATGAAATTTGGTTAAAACTTCAAGAGCTCCATGATGGCACATCTAATGTCCATGAGCAAAAACATTGTCTAGCTAAACAAAATTACGATTCCTTTACAATGAATGATAATGAGCTTGTTCATGATATGTATTCTTGGTTGAATCTAGTTATCAATGAGCTTCATTCAATAGGATTAATAAAGCTAGATGATGCAGACATCGTGAGGAAGATCATCTCCATGTTATCACAAAAGAAATATGCAAGCATCATCACCATCCTTCACAACATGGAGGACTTGAGCACCATGACCCCGGGAATAGTCATTGGCAAGATAGTGGCATTTGAAATGTCACGCAAGATGGGTCAAGAAGAAGCCTCTTCATCAAGCAAAGGCAAAGCTCTCGCATGTAGTGAGAAAAAGAAGATGAAGGGCAAGCAAGTTGAGACAAGCTCAAGCTCAAGCTCCTCAAGTGAAGATGAAGAAGAAGATGAGGATGATAATGATGATGATGAAGATTCAAGTGATGATGATCAATCTTTCTCCTCCACCTCCAACCTTGATGAAGAATCAATCAAACTTATCAACAAGGTGGAGAAGATGATCCAAAGGCTCAATGTCAAGGGTGTGCCCATCCAAATTCAAGATCTCATTTTCACCAATCAAAGAAATGAGCAAAGAAAGAGAGGATGCTATGGATGCGATGAGTTGGGGCACTTTGTGGAAGTTTGTCCAAACAAGCCCATACCCAAGACAAAGAAGAAGGCATGCAAGAACCAAGCCCTCACATCAATAAAGTCATGGGATGATTCTTCAAGTGAAGAAGAACACCATCACAAGAGGCGAGGCCGCAAGCACTCATCATCAAGCTCTTCTCGTATATGCCTTATGGCACGAGGTAACGAAAGCTCATCCTCTAGTGAGAGTGATAGTGATGATGAAATGCCTTCTTATGATGAAATTGTGCAACAAAATCTTAATTATGCTAAAGTTTGCACTATTCAACAAAAGAAGCTCAAAAAATTAAAAGGGAAACTAGATAGTTCACAAGAAGCATACAAAACTTTGCTTGAACAATATAAGAACTTTGCTAATCTCAATGTTGAATAATCTACTAAAATTGAGCAACTTAAGGCTAGTGCAACAACAAATGCATGCACAATCAATGATGAGCAACTTGTAAAAAAAATGAAAGATTAAAAGAAAAGTTAGCTAACTCACAAGATGCTTATAAAAGTTTGCTTGCTAAAATGGAAATCATGTGCAAACATTGTGATGAGCTAACTAATAGAGTTGCTAAGCTTGAAGCCGTTAGTACAACACCCACCAAGGCATATAAAAAGAAAAACTCTATCTTTAACATGTCTAAAAAGGATGCCTCTACTTCTTGTAATGATTTATGTTTAGACTCATCTTTGTGCAACTAAGTTTGTGTTGAGAAAGTTGTTGTAGATACATGCACACAAGAGGTTGAAAAGGAGAATGAGCAACTCAAGCAAGAAGTAGCTCGCCTCACCAAGGACTTGACTCAAGTGAAAGGCAAGGTGAAGCAAGCCCAACTTCATCAAGATAACACCATCAAGGGAGTGAAGAAGCTTGAAGAAGGACAAACCATGGTTTGCTACGTGTGCCACAAGGAAGGTCACAAGTCCTATGAGTGCAAGGTAAAGAATGGGGGAGGAGCAAAGAAGAAAGAGAAGAAGCAAACAAGCAAGCTCTCCAACACCTACACCAATAAGGTACACAAGAAGGCCTCTGCACCTTATCTTTTGAAGAAGAAGAAAAATGACAAAGTGGTGGCCATCAAGGTGAATAAGCAAGCCAACAATGGGGTCAAATACTTTTGGGTGCCAAAGGAAATCATTTCTAACATGAAGAGCACCAAGAAGGTTTGGATCCCGAAAGGGAAGTGAGAAGTCCAATGGACCTTGGGGAATTTGGAGACTTGGCAAAGTATGGGTGCATTTCATGCGGTGCATCACGATGGATAAAGTCATTGTCAAGTGGGTTAGTGAATACTATAGACCCAAATTCCCCTCCTCATGTTAGGTAACTAGATTCAATTTACTTCAATTGGTATTAGATTTATTTTTTTTCTACAATTGGTATCTTTTAGCATCTAGTTACTCCTTATGCCTAGGTTTGCATTTGCATTCTTATATCTTTTGTCATGCATACACTAGGTATATCTTATGGTAGGCTTGCTCGGTTTCATTCTTATTCCTTGGAGCAATCCTACATGGTTTAAAATTGTTTAGGAGCATGGCACATAGCTTGTCCTTAAATTGTTCATCTAATATGTGCCAAAGTGTAAATTGTAGATAATTTCTCCTAAATATCGCCTTCGAAAATGATTCTCACATTCATGTGATGTCATCTTTCAAGTGGTATTTTTGATTTTAAAATCAATGTGCATGTTTCCTACAAGTATTCCATACTTGTGTGCACAAATTTAGGGGGAGATTACTCTACAAGTTGGATGCTTTGAGACTAACACCTTTTCAAGCTTATCATGTGTGTAGTAGTCTCATTGCAAGGAAAATGGAGTCCCTGGAGTTAAGCATCATACGTTAAATATCCACCACCGATTGCAAATGGTAGAAATCAAATTGATTTCCACATGTGGTATTTCTAAACCGATATCATCATGTTGATTTCATTTTGATATTTATATGCTTTCTCCGTGCATTATATAGATTAAATTCCCTTGTGCAATACCTTGCCAATTATGCATATGCTTTGCCTTCTATCATATGTATGCATATATTTAGGGGGAGCTTAGTCTATACAATGTGAGAGTCAATTTTTGTGATCTATTTCACTCTATACACAAAGGATCACAAAGTTTAACCCTTCCTTGTGCTACTAATGTCTTCCTTTTCGGTTTTTGATTCCAAAGGGGGAGAATTTAGAGGACTAAAAGTAAGCATTAATTTGTAGTAATGGTCCGAGAAATGGAGGATAGTGGATTATGTATTAGCCTATGTAATGGGGAGAATTTATAGGAAGCAAGGCTTAAATCCATAATACCACATGGGGACATTTGCAAGGGCAAGATAAGTTTTTATGTAATCTTACAAGTAGTATCTTTTAGCATCATATAATCTTGCCTCTTGCATTGCATCCTAGCAAGTAGGTAGTTTTTAAAATTTCAAAATTCTATTATTTGCTTGCTTTGGTCGTGTTGTCATCAATCACCAAAAAAGGGAAGATTGTAAGAAAAATGGACCCTAGGCCCACTTACTTTGGATTTTGGTGTTTGATGACCAACACAACCAAATTGGACTAATGAATTTGCAAGTGTTTGTTTTGTAGTTCAATAGGGTGCAAGACATGACTTGGACGAAGGCGACGTGATGATCCAAGGATCAACACCACAAGCAAGACCTTAGGAGCACAAAAGAAGACCCAAGATATCAAGCAAAGTCTAAGCACGAAGATAGAAACCAAGCCGTACATAAGATCACGAAGAAACGAGCTCATAGAAGTGACAGGACGCTGGACCGGACGCTGGAGAAAAGTGACTGGACGCTCCGACTAGTGGCTCGGCATCAGCAAGCAGCGACCGGACGCTGAACAAGTGAATCGACTGGACACACCGATGGCACTGTTCATCAGTCCGACAACACACTCAGCAACTCAGCAAGTGACCGGACGCTGGCGGCAAAACTGATCGGACATAGGACAACAGCGTCCGATCGAGTACAGAGAGGTTCCAGAGCGGCGAACTTGCGATCGGACATGTCCGGTGGCAAGTGACCGGACGCTGGCAGTGTCCGATCAGTTGTTCATGGCTTCAATGGTCAGGACGACTGGACGTGTCCGATTAGGACGACTCCAGTGTCTGGTCAGTAGCAAAAAAGCGAGATTTCATCCCCAATGACTACTTTCTCAGTGGGGCTTATAAATACAACCCCCAACCGGCCATTTGAGGTGTGTGGAGCTAAGGAAACATACCAAGGGTGTTGATACACCATTTTAGTGATCTCCACTTGCATAGTGCTTAGTGTTTTATTAGGTGATTAGCGTAGGTGCTTTGCGAAGTGCTTAGGTTGATTAGACCATCGCTTATGCGCTTGCTCTAGGTTTAGGCCTAGTGTTTAGTGAGGTTTGCATACCTCTTACCACTCGGTGCATGCGCACACCATTGTTGTACATCGGAGGGGCTTGTAGTCTTGTGAAATCACACCAACCACGTTTGTGGTGTGGCCGCCACCGTGTACCAGAGGGAACAAGGCCCGTGGCGTTTCAGCCAAAAGCTTGATAGTGAAGACAATGGGGAGCATCCAAGAGAGGCTTGCTAGAAGGCACGTCGAAGACCCACTTGCACGTGGGGAAGGCCCGAGGCTATCCACGGAGTTACCCGACTGGGAGCTTGGCCCTTGCGAGGGATTCCTTGCTAGGGTCTCCAACGAGGACTAGGGGGAAGCTTGCATGCTTCTTGATAACTCGGTAAAAATACCAGAGTCATCTACAGGAGTTTGCATATCTCTACCTTGCTCTTTAGCTTTCGCATTTACATTGATTGCATTACTCCTTTTGCGGTAGAGATAGCAACACATTAGCAAAACCGTAGTTGCACATTTAGATAGTTTATCTTTTGCATAGGTTTTGCTAAGGTTAGAAAAAGAGGCCATAGTTTAGAGTTAGAATTTTAAGTTGCCTAATTCACCCCCCCTCTTAGGCGTCACGATCCCCTTCAATTATGATCGGGCTTGCTTTTGGTCCTACAAATTCTCCCCCTTTGGAATCAAACATCAAAAAGGGAGACATTAGTAGCACAAGGGAGGGTCAAACTTTGTGATCCTTTGTATATGAAGTGAAATAGGTCATAAATTTGACTCTCACATTACATAGACTAAGCTCTCTCTAAATATATGCATACATATGATGAAGAATGTAGTTTATGCATAATTGACAAATTAATGCTTTAGAGAGTTTAATCTATATAATACATGGAGAAAGCATATAAATACCAAAGTGAAATCAATATGATGATATCGGTTTAGAAATACCACATGTGGAAACCAATTTGATTTATACCACTTGTAATAGGTGGTGGATATTTGAAGTATGATGCTTAACTTCGAGAACTCCATTTTCCTTGCAATGAGACTACTACACACATGATAAGCTTGAAAAGGTGTTAGTCTCAAGGCATCCAACTTGTAGAGTAACCTCCCTCTAAATTTGTGCACACAAGTATAGAATACTTATAGGAGACATGCACATTGATTTTAGAATAAAAATACCACTTGAAAGATGATATCACATGAATGTGAGAACCATTTTCGAAAGTGATATTTGGAAGAAATTATCTATAATTTGGACTTTGGCACATATTAGATGAACAATTGTAAAAACAAGTTATGTGTCGTGCTCCTAAACAATTTAAACCATGTAGGTCTGCTCCAAGGGTTAAGAGTGAGATCGAGCAAGCCTACCATAAGATATACCTAGTGTATGCATGACAAAGGATTTAAGCATGCAAATGCAAACCTAGGCATAAAAAGGAATTAGATACTAATTGAAATTGCAAGAAATTAAATCTAGTTACCTAATATGAAAAGGAGAATTTGGGTCCATATTATTCACTAACCCACTTGGCAATTACCTTGTCCATAATGATGCACCCCATAAAATGCACCCATACTTTGCCAAGTCTCCAAATTCTCCAAAGTCCATCGGACTTCTCACTTCCCTTTCAGGATCCAAGCCTTCTTGGTGCTCTTCATGTTGGAAATGATCTCCTTTGGCACCCAAATGCTTTTGGCCCCATTGTTGGCTTGCTTGTTCACCTTGATGGCCACCACCTTATCATTTTTCTTCTTCTTTAAGAGATAAGGTGTGGAGGCCTTTTTGTCCACCTTGTTGGTGTAGGTGTTGGAGAGCTTGCTTGTTTCCTTTTTGTTTTTCTCTTTCTTCTTAGCTCATCCCTCATTCTTCACCTTGCACTCATAGGACTTGTGGCCTTCCTTGTGGCACACGTAGCAAATCATGGGTTGTCCTTCATCAAGCTTCTTCACTCCCTTAATGGTGTTATCTTGATGATGTTGGGCTTGCTCCGTTTTGCCTTTTACTTGAGTCAAGTCCTTGGTAAGGCGAGCCACTTCTTTCTTGAGTTGCTCATTCTCCATTGTGACCTCTTGTGTGCATGTATCTACAATAACTTTCTCAACACAAACTTGGTTGCACAAGGGTGAGTCTAAACATAAATCATTGCAAGAAGTAGAAGCATCCTTTTTAGGCACATCAAAGATAGAACTTTTCTTTTTAGGTGCCTTGGTGAGGGTTGTACCGACGGCTTCAAGATTAGCAACTTTATTAGTTAGCTCATCACAATGTTTGCACATGATTTCCATTTTAGCAAGCAAACTTTTATAAGCATCTTGTGAACTAGCTAACTTTTTTTAATTTTTAATTTTTCTTTACAAGTTGCTCATCGTTGATTGTGCATGCATTTGTTGTTGCACTAGCCTCAAGTTGCTTAATTTTAGTAGATAGTTCAATATTGAGGTTAGCAAATGTCTCATATTGTTCAACCAAGATTTTATAAGCTTCTTATGAACTATCTAGCTTTTCTTGCAACATTTTTAGCTTCTTTTGTTGGCTAGTGCAAGCCTTAGCATATTTAAGATTTTCTAGCACAAGTTCATTAAGAGAAGGCATTTGATCATCACTATCACTCTCGCTAGAGGATGAGCTTTCGTTACCTCGTGCCATAAGGCACACACGAGAAGAGCTTGATGATGAGTGCTTGTGGCCTCACCTCTTGTGATGGTCTTTTTCTTCACTTAAAGAATCATCCCATGACCTTATTGATGCGAGGGCTTTGTCCTTGCACGTCTTCTTCTTTGTCTTGGGTGTGGGCTTATTTGGACAAACTTCCACAAAGTGCCCCAACTCACCGTATCCATAGCATCCTTTCTTTCTTTGCTCATTTCTTTGATTGGTGAAGATGAAATCTTGAATTTGGATGGGCACACCCTTGACATTGAGCCTTTAGATCATCTTCTCCATCTTATTGGTAAGTTTGATTGATTCTTCATCAAGGTCGGAGGTCGAGGAGGAAGATTGATCATCATCACTTGAATATACATCATCATCATCATCATCATCATCATCATCATCTTCTTCTTCTTCATCTTCACTTGAGGAGCTTGAGCTTGAGCTTGTCTCAACTTGCTTGCCCTTCATCTTCTTTTTTCTCACTACATGCAAGAGCTTTGCCTTTGCTTGATGACGAGGCTTCTTCTTGACCCATCTTCTATGACATTTCAAATGCCACTATCTTGCCAATGACTATGGCCGGGGTTATGGTGCTCAAGTCCTCTATGTTGTGAAGGATGGTGGTGATGCTTGCATATTTCTTTTGTGGTAGCACAGAGATGATCTTCCTCATGATGTCCGCATCATCTAGCTTCGTTAATCCTATTGAATGGAGCTCATTGATAATTAGATTCAAACGAGAATACATATCACGAATAAGCTCATCATCATTTATTTTAAAGGAATCATAATTTTGTTTAGCTAAATAATGTTTTTGCTCATGGACATTAGTTGTGCCATCATGGAGCTCTTGGAGTTTTAATCAAATTTCATGTGCCGTATTTAAAGTGAACACTTGGTTAAACACATCCATGCTAAAAGATTCAAACAAACAATTTTTAGCTCTAGTATTGAAATGAATTTCTTTTTCTTTACTCTTTGTGGGTTTATCGGGATTCTTAATGGGTTTCATCCCATCACGAGTGACTCTCTAAACACCCAAATCTACCACCTCAAGGTGACAAGCCATTCTAGCTTTATAGTAGGAGAAATTAGTGCCATCAAAGTGCGAAGGACTAGAGGTATCCATCCCAACCACTCTAAATAGTGCCGACTCAACGGCGGTGAAGTCAAAGGTCCAAATTGAGCTAACCTAGCTTTGATACCAATTGAAAGGGGACCATGACGCCGAAGAGGGGGGGGGTTGAATTAGGAAACTTAAAACTCTAACTCTAAGTAAGGCCTCTAATTTCACCTCGTTAAAACCTATGCAAAAGATAAATTATCTAAATATGCAACTATGGTTTTGCTAGGTGTGTTGCTATCTCTACCGCAAAAGGAGTTATGCAACCTAGGTTTCAAACCTATCAACTAGCCTATTACTAAGCTAGGAAAGTAAAGCAAACACACCAAGATTGCAATGTAAATGCGGAAGCTAAAGAGTAAAGTAAAGATATGCAAACTCCCATCGACGACTTCGGTATTTTTACTGAGGTATCGAGAAGCATGCAAGCTTCTCTGTAGTCCTCGTTGGAGCCCCTCGCAAGGGCCAAGTTCCTGGTCGGGTAACTCCATGGATAGTCTCGGTCCTTCCCCACGCGCAAGTGGATCTCCGATGTGCCTTTCAGCAAGCCTCTCCCGGATGCTCCCCGCCGTCTTCACTATCAAGTTTCTAGCCAAAACATCGTGGGTCTTGTTCCCTCCGGTACACGGTGGTGGCCACACCATAAACGCGGTTAGTGTGATCTTGCAAGACTACAAGCCCCTCCGATGTACAACAATGGTGCGCGCAAGCACCAAGTGGTAAGAGGTATGTAAACCTAACTAAACACTAGGTCTAAACCTAGAGCAAGCACATAAGTGGTGGTCTAATCAACCTAAGCACTTCGCAAAAGCACCTACGCTAATCACCTAATGAATCACTAAGCACTATGCAAGTGGAGATCACTAAAATGGTGTATCAACACCCTTGGTATGTTTCCTCAACACACCACCTCTCAAATGGCCGGTTGGGGGTCTATTTATAAGCTCTACCGAGAAAGTAGCCGTTGGGGGAGAAACCTAGCTTTCTGCTACTGATCGGACACTATTGTCGTCCTGACCGGATGCGTCCGGTCATCCCGACCATTAGAGCGCGCGCGTTGATCAGACTCTGGGCTAAGTCTAGTCTCACTCGATCGGACATGTCCGGTCGTGCTGGCGCCGCTCTAGAACCTCTCCGGACTTGATCGGATGCTGTTCTTTATGCGTCCAGTCGTCCAGTGCCGTTGCGTCTGGTCACGCTGAAAACATTGCTGTTATGAAGAACAGTGTCATCGGTGCATCCGGTCATTGCTTCGCTCAGCGTTCGGCACAGCTGCTGACGCCTACTGTTGCAACTGATCGGATGCGTCGGGTCCCTATAAGGTCCACGTCCGGTCACCTCTGCCAAGCTTGTTTCTTCGTGATCTTACGTCCGGCTTGGTTCCCATCTTCGTTCTTGGACTATGCTTGATATCTTGGATCTTCTCTTATGCTTCTAGGGTCTTGCTTATGGTGTTGATCGTGGGATCATCTTGTCGCCTTCGTCCAAGTCACGTCTTGCACCCTATTGAACTACAAAACAATTACTTACAAATTCATTAGTCTAATTTGGTTGTGTTGGTCACCAAACACTAAAATCCAAAGTAAATAGGCCTAGGGTCCATTTTCCTTAAACAAGTTAGTAGACACACATCATGCTTTCTTGCATTATCATGCTTTCGATACCGTACAAAAAGACAAGACAAGATTTAGGGCCATATGCAGGAGAGCTGAACAAGGTTGCAAGTGGACTTTTTTTTGCATCTACAAGCACGAAATACGTTGGGTATAAGGTAAATGATGACTACTTAGGTCCATTTTGTTGCAAGCATGCCTATTCTGATGACTTGTTTTTGTATATTTTTTATGCAGGTTAAGACAAGCGGACCAAAGCATACCTGCAGTTCATTCAACAAGTGCGGTCAGACAATGGCCTCTAATAAATAGGTGGCTGACAGAGTGGTCGATTTGTTGATGGAGAAATGGGACCAGTTGCGTTGATGGATAAACTGAAAAAGAAATACTCAGTGGATGTTCCGTATGATAGAGTTGCTAGAGGGAAGTTGAGAGCACTAGACATGATTTTTGGTAAATGGTATGAAAGTTATGATTTGTTGCCTGCTTATCAAGCTGAACTTTTGAGGTCAGTACCTGTTAGTGTTGTGGAGCTAGAGCTGAAGATCACAATGGTGATATGTGTTTTTTGAGGTTCTTTGTTGCTCTTAAATCATGCATAGATGGCTTCTTGCAAGGGTGTAGACCATATATTGCATTGGATGCAACACATTTGACAGAGAGGGCGAGAGGTCAGTTGGCATTAGCTGTTGCAGTGGATAGTCATAACCGGTTGTTCCCAGTGGCATATGGAGTGATTGAGACCGAGTCTAAGAAAAGTTAGACTTGGTTTGTCAATAATGTGAAGAAGGCTATCGATACTCCTCTAGGTATACACATTCCCCAATTCTAAATCTATTTTCTAAATTTCAAGTTTGTAATATTTTCTGACATAGTACCATGTTCATACAGGCTTGGTCCTTAGCATAGATGCTGGAAAGGGAATAGAATTAGCTGTGGAAGATGTGTATCCTAGAATAGAGCACAGAGAATGTATGAGGCACTTGTGGAAGAACATGAAGAAAAGTTACCGTGGTGATCTTTATGGCAAGAATATGTGGTGTGCTGCCAAGAGCTTCACAATTTCGAAGTTCAACTACTTCATTGGAAAAATAGAGGAGAAAAATCCTAAAGTCATTGAATGGTTAGAGGGGAAGGGGTTCACGAGAGGACAACACTGAGACAATGTACATGATTCATGGTTGCTGTTCGTTACTATTTTTCTATCAAATTTCAGCGTTGCCACCTATACTAACTTGCTTTTACTCTGTTATTGTGAAGTGCAAGTGGTACAGAAAGGGGAAGGAGAAGGGGAAGGGGAAGAGGGTCAGGAGAGGCCAACAATGAGACAAAGTAACGAACCACCATTGCTTCTCTTTACTACATATTTTAGTAACTTCACTGACATAATTATGCTCTTTTTTCTAGTGCAAGTGCTTCAGGAAGGAGAACAGGAAGTAGGGGAACAAGATCAACTTCTGAGAGGCTTGCTACTTTGTTGGTTTCAATGCTTGATATGTAGCTCACTACTAATTGCCTAGGAAATTCACTACTTAGTTGCTACTTTTGTTTGACATATCATTTAGACCTATATACTGGTGTTTGACATGTTTATTTGGACCACTATGTTGGCATCTAATATTATATTATGATGGTATGTTATATGGATCTGGTTTGTTGTCGTTGATGTAATCTGTGTGAAATTAATTTATTGTGTGATATTAAATTTTGTTTATGTGGATTGTCAGCTGAAATGCTGTCGAAATTTCTGAAAAAATCTGTATACAAAATGTCAACTTGCTGATCTAAATCAGAGGTAAAAACACAAGTATCATAATAAAACAGGGGTAAAAACACTTGGACAAAGTTATCATTTTGTCTAAAAGTTAACACCGTTAGAGGGACTTCACATACCATGGGTAGAGTCTCCCTTCGTTTTAAAATCGCAGGGGTAAAATCATAAAATTAAAAAAATGAGTGTAAAATCACCATTTCACTTAAAAACAAGGATAGAAACGCTTAAACCCCTGTGCTTAAACATACTTTCATCATGGAATACCAAATTTCTTGTAGAGAGTAGTAGATACATATGGTAGAACATACAACGACGCTGTTCAATCATGCCGCGCGCAGCCGCTGCTGAGGATACGAACGCCGCCGATCCCGGTGGCCCTCTTGGTCAGCAAGGCGAGAGCGCAGGGTGAGGGCGCAAACGACGCCGCAGATGAAGGCAACTGCTAGGAGTGCGAGGGCTAGCAGCACATACACATACACCGCGACGCCGCAATCATGCAGGAACCACGACCACTCGTGCAGGATCTCGGCGGCGGAGGCCTGTTCCGGCGTGGAGTCCATTGGTGACAGAACGGCCGGGGCGCCGTCGCTCGGGATCAGCTTCTCAAAGGCCGATGCACATGCATTTGCTGCATCGGTTTTGAGCTTCTCTTCAGCATCAGTTGCCACTAGCCATCCATAGAGATCGCGCAACTGTTTTGACATCATGTCCAGCCATGGCTCCGAGACTTCAGCCACGGTCGATGCCGCATTCTTCACCGCTTGGGCCACGTCCGGACGTTCCACGGCGGCTACGGTGAACACCCACCACCGGTAGAACGCACGCAGGAGCTTCGACGCTAGTTCCAGCCATGGCTGAGAGGCTTGAACCGCGGACTCCGCCATGTTCTTGACCGTTTGGGACACGTCCGGAACTCTGTTCCTTGACTGCCACCGTGTCCAGAGTTCATGCAGGACGTTCGACGCCAGGTCCAGCGATGGCTGCGAGGCTCGAACGGCGGACTCCACCGCGTTCTTGACAGCTTGGGTCATGTCCGGAGGTTTATGGGAAGCCACGGCGAGCAACCACCCGTAGAGTTCATGGACGAGGTTCGACGCCAGTTCCAGCCATGGCTGCGACGCTCGAACCGCGTCCCACGCCGCTGCCACGGCGTACGACAGCGTGTAGATGGCCACGGCGCTCGAAGTAGCGAGCAGGCTCCAGAGGTGGCAGAGGAACCACGCCACCGAAGCTAACGCGGCTCCGACTATGGACTCCACCAATGCCACGGCCACCGGGAGCATCGCCGTTGCCAGACGAACCGCTCCAGCGACGGCGGCGGACGAGAGGCTCCAGAGATAACTCAGGAGCTGCAGCGCCACTCCCACAAACAGCTGCGAGGCTTGGACCGCGGACCACGCCGCCGTCCTGGCCACCGCCACGGCGTACGGCAGGGCGTCGATGGCCACGGCTACCGCGGCAGCGACCACAGCCCAAAGGTAATAGATGAACCACGCCACCGACGCCCACGCGGTTGAGGTTGCGATTGCCACTATGTCGCCCACCAATGCCGCGGCCGGCGGGATTATCTCCGTGACGACGGCCTTCGCCGCGCTCACCGTGCCCATGACAAGGGCCAAGAGGCTGGATAAGAGGGCGGCCATGATGGCTGACGCTGATGTGCCGTACTGTGCTGTGGGCTATGGCTATACACGGAAGCAGGAGAAGGGGAAGGGCCAAACGCCCCTTTTCAAGTTTCAACAAGACAAAATGCTATGAAAACGCACGATACAGGTGCCTGGGACTCAGCATCCCACTTGAAAAAGCCAGAAATGGAGGAGACGCTCCCTCGAGTAGACCAAAAGTTACACGCTGGCTGTAGCCTAATACTCCCTCTATTCAGAAAAAATACAATTATGAGAATTGTGCCGGTCAAACTAGATTAATTTTGACCAAGTAAATAGTAAATAGTATTAACATTTATATCTTCAAATAAATTTGTTATGGAAATAAATTCTATAACTAATGTAATGGTATTTATTTTATCTCATGAGTCTTAGTACTTTTTCATATAATTTTAGTCAAACTTTGAACTCTTTTGACTCCTTGAAATATGAGAATTATATTCTTTTGTGGATAGAGAGAGTAGCTAGGAAGTTGGAACGACACGGTTCAACGCATAAACACATGATAAGTTGATCCAAATCTATGCAAATGAGTGGTCAAGGTTCTTTATGTACAGTTTTAAAGGGTTTGTAGAGAACTATTCATGTTTTTTCGGAACTCAAAAATTTTATAAGAATTACGTAGAATTTTTTAACAGGTTTATTTTTAGGGTCTATCTCGGTGTCAGGAGACTGAGAGTGTCAATCACCTTCAACCTAACGCTTGCGTTGCTCCTCGCATCTTCTTCAACCTCGCGCTCGTCCTCGTGTCTTCTTCTTCCCGAGCCAATCCTCCTCCTCCTCCCCCGACGCCCTCGGTCGCGGCTGCCTCGCTGTCGGCAAGCCTGCCCACCGTCCGCCCCCTGCCTCCTCGACCCCCCCCCCCTCCCCAAACGACAAGGAACCTCGTCCTCGCCCTGCCCCCCCCCCCCCCCACCACTGGCGGCTAGTGGCTAGCCGTCTCGCCATGCCACCCACAACCCGCGCCTCCGCCCACCCTAACCCTAGGGCAGCATGCCGGCGAGCTCGCCGCGATGCCCGTGCCCCCACCTAGCCCGGCCTGCCTATCCCTAGTTGGGAAAGAAGGGGGTGAGGCAGGCGTGGGTGCGGGCGCGGTGGGGCGTGGGCGCGGCCGCCGGGGAGGAGCTCGCCGGAGTTGGTGAAGAAGGCAGGTGAGTGATATATAAGCCAAAAATTAGACGACTGAGAAGGAGTAAATCTGTTACTTTCACGATTGAAACACAGTAAATAGGAAAAAATCCCACATTTCAAAGGATGCCTCGAACTTTTTTCAGGTAAAAATAAAATAAGGGCATTGCCATGTGCCATCATATATACTACTACTAACTGAAGACCTCTTTGGAATCTCCGATCCATGTTATCCATATAAAGGCCCTTTTTGTAAAGCAATAATTTCAAAATCGCACCGAAGTTTCACATTCCAACGGGAGCCTAAAAGAGGCTACGCAGTCTCGTTAAACTCTAAAAATTCTCGCAATAGTAAAAAAATAGGTAGCCTTTAATCTTGTACTTCCGTTGAATATATTCTTATAAGAGAATTAAATGGCTATTAACTTAATGGCTATTATTGGTGACAGTGATTAGTAAAAATAGAATAGATTTAATGGCTATTAATAAAAACTAAATTTAAATCAGTTAAAGCAGTGTCTATGTATCAATATAAGCTATTATGGGAAATAATTCAATAGCCATAAATTATGTTGACTATGTTTCTAAATTACACAATTTTACTATTATGAAATTAAAAGTAACTGTAAATACAAGAACTGCATAATTTTTATGACGGAGCTAGCACATGGTCACACGGTCAACCAAGTCAAACTCCCATTTCTATTTACTAATCTCTACTGCAAATAAAGATTCGAGGGACTCAAAATAGTTTGTTTTTTCCGAATGAGTTGGATTCATATAAAGATTTTGTTTTTTTCCCATTTCTATTGACTGATGTCATTTTTATTGTGATTTTAATTTTGTAGTCATATAAAGATTAGAGGTTCTCTAGAATTTATAAGATTCAAATTCACATTTCATGATGAGAATTTCATGCAACCCATACTGACATATTGTCGAAAAATAGCACAGGCTGCTAGATGCTTTAGCATGTTTTGGTGATTTCTTTCACAAATAATTCGTCAACTTCTGAGCCGTTGAGGTAATTCGATATTTGATTGAAAACTCGAATATTCAATTAAAAACCCGACGGGTGAATACCGCTAAAACATACACCTTAATGGTAATGGCACAACAGAGTTTTATTAGAGTTTTATGGACATTAAATAAACTTATGTGCCATAGTATAAATGAAGAGTGAAATAAAAACGGAACTGCATGATTTACTTGCCATTGTCAACCGAATATTCCAGCGTTGGATCTTGACTCCGGCCCGAGAGCTGCCGCTTGATCTGCCGGATGCCTGCAGCGTCACGCCGCCCCAGCCCTTCGAGTGTTGGATATGATCGATCGCGTTTCTCATCTCTGGGTGGACTCGCAGATGCCAGGGTACGTGTGCAACCCAGGGTATGGCCCGCGCGCCGGCCTCCCCGCTGTGACCTCGTCGGCGATGATGATGAAGCAACTGCAGCAACTCATGTCGACGCAGCAGCACCAGCGGCAGCCACAGATGTGGCAGTACCATGCCTCGGAGTACCAGCCAAGGCTGGACGCTACGCCTTCCTCGGTGTCGGCATCGGTGGCGATAGCGTGGCACGGAATTTTGAAATTTTGTGAAGATTTTTTTTTTAATTTGTGAAGAAATTGTGAATAATTTGACATATATTTCTCTGTGTCTGGAATCCCTAGAAATAATTTATATTTTTTTTGAAAAAATTAGTATAGATTTGTTTTATTCCAAACTTACATTACTTGGTCTAATAAATTACACAGACGATATTATTGTAAATATAGTAATAAGACAGTGTAAATATAGTTAGAAGACGGTGTAAGTGTATGAGAAAAATTCAATTGACAGTAGGGACCAAAATAACTGAATGTCATATAGACAGATCCAATAAAAAAACGTTTCATAAGATGACACGAGTTTCGTGCGATGAAAAACGTGGCCACGGAGCCGCGGTTCGGCTATCGCGCCGCGTGGCCGCAGACCACTGTCCCATGCAGGGCCACTAGGAGGAGGCTTGAAAACGTCGAAACAAACGCCTGCTGCGGCTGTCATGACGCAGATGTAGGACCTGGCCTCCCGAGGGATGTTGGCACCCAGCTTCTCCTCCAGGGGCTTCAAGGTCTCGAGGACAGCCGTCACTTCCGAAGCCCGCCAGGGGCTTCAGTGGGGGCCGATGCTCGCCACGGCCCCCATTGTCTCTTCCTTTCTCTTGATTGCCTGGCCTCCGTTGGTGTGTGACACCAGGAGATGTAAAACGGGTGATTTATAGCGAGGCTGGGCGCCTGGGCGTGCGTCGGGAAGATGCAGCGTCCGCCGCAGTGTTACCGTGCACAGACCTCGAGCAGACCTAAGGTGCCGCTTCGGCGTACCGTGCGTCAATTCGTCCATTAGTTTCAGCGCACAGCTCACGAAGAGTCGTCGCTGCTAGTATACGAGTTTTTCCTAGGAGACGGTTTCAATTTGGTTGCCAAATGCCAATCTTGCAGCCTTGCCACGACCCGAACCCATTGAACTGAATAATGAGTACGTAATTTCACTTTAGTTTCTTTTTTTTTTGACTAAAAAGAAAAACACCGACGCAATATGAGGTTGTATACTACCCAATGTGTACAAAGTACCCGTGTGAGGGTTGGTGAAAACCCTATAGGGTGCGGGTTCAGGTGAACTTTTATGCCCACAAGTACGAACGAGAATTTTTATTTGTGCCCAACAGATTGAGTGTCGCGGGTATAGAAAAAGGCTATCCATGCTCGTGCCTGCTCTGCCCGAACTCGCTTCTTATAACTGACATGTGGGCATATAAAGTGAGGAGTTAGGGTTCCATCCACTCATTGAGTCTTCTCCAACCCAGACGCCAAGAGCCCATGACAAACTTCTTTCACTCGAACATCCACCTCCAGGCTCCAGCGTACACAAGCAAAGGGCTCACGGCAGCACCCCAAGTCGGCCAACTGCCCCTGCAGACCCTGCTCCCCAGTCCCCATGCCTTCGACGCCTCCATCACTGGTGCTCGCCCACTCCACGCCCAACACCTCCAGCCCTCGACCGCCTGCACTACCGGAGATCGGCTCTTTGCCGAGTGCCAGGTGGTTTGTCGAGTGTTTTTTTTCGGGCACTCGACAAAGCCGCCTTTGCCGAGTGTTTTTTTTTTGACACTCGGCAAAGAACTTCTTTGCCGAGTGTTTTTTTGACACTCGGCAAAGAACTTCTTTGCCGAGTGTTATTTTTGACACTCGGCAAAGAAAATTTCAAAGCATATTTTGAAGCAGTAAATTAATTCAAATGAAAAAGTTTTCAACTACAAAGTTGTATAACTCATCAATATGTACAATGTTTGTTTTGGTCTTTTCTTCATATAACAAAGTGGAAGTAAATTTGTTCACAAATCTAACATATCTCTCTTGTAGTTTATGAAACTACAAGAGAGATATATAAGATTTGTGAACAATGTTAGAACGATCATGTCGGATGAACAGATGATCAAACAACCAAAATAAACTTTGTAGATCTCGAAAAGTTATGAAACTTTGTAATTGACAACTTTTTGATTTGAAATCATCTTGTCATGCAAAACTACGTTTGAATTTCAAAATTTTAAAATTCAAATTTTGTAAACGACCTCGGATGGAAAAACTTCCTAAACTAAAAGTGTAGATCTCGAAAAGTTATGAAACTTTGTAGTTTACAACTTTTTTATTTGAATTCGTTTAGGGCCTCAAACATGCAATTTACACTTGACAAAAAAAACTTCTTTGCCGAGTGTTTTTTTTACACTCGGCAAAGAAAATTTCAAAGCATATTTTGAAGCAGTAAATTAATTCAAATGAAAAAGTTTTCAACTACAAAGTTGTATAACTCATCAAGATGTACAATGTTTGTTTTGGTCTTTTCTTCATATGACAAAGTGAAAGTAAATTTGTTCACAAATCTAACATATCTCTCTTGTAGTTTACGAAACTACGAGAGAGATATATAAGATTTGTGAACAATGTTAGAACGACCATGTCGGATGAACAGATGATCAAACAACCAAAATAAACTCTGTAGATATCGAAAAGTTATGAAACATTGTAGTTGGCAACTTTTTGATTTGAAAACATCTTGTCATGCAAAACTGCATTTGAATTTCAAAATTTTAAAATTCGAACTTTTCAAACGACCTCGGATGAAAAAACAACCAAAATAAATTTTGTAGATCTCGAAAAGTTATAAAACATTGTAGTTGACAACTTTTTGATTTGAAAACATCTTGTCATGCAAAACTGCGTTTGAATTTCAAAATTTTAAAATTTAAATTTTATAAACGACCTCGGATTGAAGAACTTCCTAAACTAAAAGTGTAGATCTCGAAAAGTTATGAAACTTTATAGTTTACAACTTTTTTTATTTGAATTCGTTTATGGCCTCAAACATGCAATTTACACTCGGTTTAGTATAATATATTAGGAACTAAAACGGAATCCAGACACAAGTGAGAGTGTGATGTAGTGGTAGAGGAGGTACGTGCACAGCGGGAGGTCTTGGGTTCGAATCGCGTCGGCCGCGTAGCCATGAAATTCACGCGAAAAATGTCGAGATGGGTGGGCGCTGGCCGGTGGGGGCCTCCATCGATAAAAAAAAATTTCATTTTTTTGGGTAAAAATTCCCATTTTTTCGGGTTTTTTTCGGTTTCAACTTTACCGAGTGTCGGCACTCGGCAAAGGCTTTGCCGAGTGCCCGACAAAAAACACTCGGCAAAGACGCCTTTGCCAACGAGTTATTTGTCGAGTATTCTTTACCAAGTGCAGCACTCGGCAAAGCCTTTGGCAAGTGTAAATTGGGTTTCGCCGAGTGCCCCTAACACTCGGCAAAGCCACTGATTCCCTCACACCTCTAGCTCTAGTGCCCGATCGCCCCTACCTCTAGCACCCAACTGCCACTGCCTCCAACGCCTGCTCGCCCTAGCCTCCAGCTGCGTAGCTACCCCTTGTGTCCAGCACGTGGTCGTAGCTCGCTCGACCCTAGCCGACGTCGACAAGAGCCACTCGTGCCTGGCCCTACCCTGGTGGCCGGTGGGAGCACTGAGAGACAAGGGTGGATGTTGACACTGCATCCCTGCCCATCCAAGTTGTCAATGTCATTAGTTCTGCGCGCCGCAGGCTCTTCACCACCATGGATCTTCACCACCTAATCTATTGGCGGGTACAAGTGTACTAGCGGGTACCTGGTGCCCGCAGGTGGCGGCGGGTGCAGGCACGGGTTTGGCAATTACATGACGAGTGTGGGTTTATGGAGGCTCTACATGCAGGTAACGTGCCTGTTGCCATACCTACACATTGGGTTAAGAATGGGTGTGAAATTAAATTTTAGACGCCAAACGTGTCTAGAGTAGATCAAAACGATCAAGCATTGTGCCAGCCTGTTTAGCACTTCTACCTAGCCATTTATACTTGTATCCATATGGCGTGTGGGTTTCACCGTCTCCAACACTCATCAAGGGCACCACAAAGATCGACCTTGACCTTTAATTTAATACCTTAATTTCTTCCCTTGCTGAGGCGAAATCAAAACCTTCACGAACTTCTTGCGGCTCACCACATGTTCGGGAGCACGTGAAACAACGTCCAGTTATATATCTAGGTTTCATCTCCAAGAGTAACAAACACTTCACCTATACTTGACAAAATCTATAAGTGCTCAAGGATAGAATTGCTCTCTCTTGCTCTCAATCACCAAATCTGTCAACCCAACTCTCTAGATCTCATAAGAATCAAACAATTCTTGTAAAGAGGGTGATGTGATAGTTTCTTTGGCTTAAAGAGAGTTCTTTTTTGTGGTTAGTGAAAAAAATGAAGGAACAAGATGTCCTTTCTGGGCTCTTGGTTACGTGTTATATAGGCAGGGAAAAGCCCCCTGCGTGGCCTTGTACATCACGGTATAATTACAACAAACTATACCTGAGATCTCTATCTATGCATGCTCACATGCACAACCACCGGCACCTACTCAACAACCTGAGGATTGCACCGTGTTACAATGAACCTAGACACATACATTTAAACACCCTCACTCAATCTCAACTGGCCACTAGGTTGAGATTGTTCCTGAACTCTTCTACTTTAGCTGCAACAAGAGGCTTTGTAAAACCATCAGCTAGCTGATCAGCAGAATTAATAAAATGGATCGCTAAAAGTTTCTGAGCAACCCTTTCTCGGACGAAATGAAAATCAATCTCAATATGTTTAGTGCGAGCATGAAAAACTAGATTAGCAGATAAATACTTAGCTCCAATATTATCACACATAACCGAGCTGCACGAGAATGTTGAACCCCAAGTTCATCAAGTAACTTCTGAATCCACATCACCTCTGCAGTGGCCTTGGCTAACGCTTTGTATTCAGCTTCAGTACTGGACCTTGAAACGGTGGGCTGCTTCTTGTCACACCATGAGACGAGATTGCACCCGAGAAAAACTGCAAACCCGCCTGTTGAACTTCGGTCATCAGGGCATCCTGCCCAGTCGGCATCACTGAAGGCACTCACCATCATGGACTGAGAAGGCCGAACCTTAAGACCCAGGTTCAAAGTCCCTTGGACATACCGCAGAATGCGCTTAACAGCGCTCCAATGCACCGTAGTCGGTTGATGCAAAAATTGGCACACTTTGTTCACCGAGAAAGAAATGTCAGGTATGATCAGCGTCAGGTATTGCAAAGCCCCCACTACACTCCTGAATCTTGTCGCATCATCAGGGCCTAGCTTCACACCATCTGTAGAGCTTAACTTTTTAGAGCTAGCAAGAGGAGTGTTGATCGGTTTGCACTTGCCCATACCAGCTCTCTTGACAACATCAGTAGCATAGCGCTGTTGAGACAATAGGAGACTGTCCCTTGATCTCTTGACTTCAATGCCCAAGAAGTAATGAAGATCACCTAGATCCTTGAGTGTAAAGTCCCGTTCCAAATCTCAGAGCAAAGCATCAGTAGCATCTTTGGACGAGCTAGCCACAATTATGTCATCAACATAAACCAAAACAAAGATAGTATGCCAACCTTACTGATAATAAAACAAAGATGTATCTGCCTTGGATGGAAGAAATCCTAGAGTTTCAAGCTTGCCACACAACCGAGCATACCAGGCGCGAGGTGCTTGTTTGAGACCGTAGAGTGCTTTATCAAGTTTACACACCCAATTCGGCCGATCCTTGTCAACATATCTAGGGGGTTGAGGCATGTATACTTCCTCTTCAAGAACTCCATGCAAAAATGCATTTTGAACATCAAGTTGCCTAAGAGTCCACCCCTTTGAAACAGCTATGGACAAAATAAGACGTATGGTTGCCGCCTTGACAACGAGACTAAAAGTATCTTCATAATCAATTCCATACCTCTGCTTGTAACCTTTAGCAACAAGTCTTGCCTTGTAACGATCAATGGATCCATCTACTCATCGCTTCACTTTATAGACCCATTTGCAGTCAATTATATTTTTGCCGTGTGGTGGATGAACCAAATGCCAAGTCTTGTTGCGACAAAGTGCTTGGTACTCACTATCCATGGCTGCAAATCCAATTTTCATCTTGGAGAGCTTCACTAACAGTGGAGGGTTCCTCAGACATAGCTGCCATCATGCACCATCTCACCATGCCATCGGTGTACTGCTTGGGCTGACTGATCCCTTGAGAGAGGCGTGTGATCGGGTGAGGTGGCGCAGTAGGAGCAACAGGATCCACAACCACAGAAGATCTAGAGGGAGGATCTCCGTCTGCAGCAGATTGCCAACAGCCACAGCAGATGGCAGCTGCAGTCCTGCACCTGTTGGCGGACTCGTAGCGGAGATGGGAGGCAGCGCACCGGATGTTGCCACAGATGATCCCATTGAAGACCCGACCGGCGGTGCCGACGCGCCTGCGCACGAATCAGCCAGCGATCCCAAGGCGGATTTGGCGATAGGATCATCTTTGGATCCCGCACTCGCATCAGCCTGGTCTCTGCCGTGGAGACACATGTGAGAACGAGCGGGTGACGCCGTTTTTTCACCGTTCGACGCTAGATTTGTTCCGTTTCTCGCCGAGTTTGTTCCTGCATCCAACTGACAACTAGGAGAACTTGACACAGTATTAGGCACGGAGTTAGTAACATGTCGATCATGCAATTTTGCATCCCCAAAAAAAGTGGAACTGAGGAGGGATTCAGGAATAAGAGAAATTTCCGCTCGCAACCGTGCACCGGCGTTGGGATGGAGTTCAGAGAAGGGAAACACATTCTCATCAAACACAATGTCATGAGAAATATACACATGACCTACAGAGGGATCTAAACACTTAAACCCCTTGTGTGAATTGCTGTAGCCAGGGAAGACACACCGTTTTGAGCGGAATTGCAGTTTCGTGGTGTTGTATGGACGAAGGTTGGGCCAGCAGGCACAACCAAAGATTCTAAGGAAGGAGTAGTCGGGTTTGTGACCATGGAGGCGCTCATAAGGTGTGTCACTGTGGATGACTTTGGAAGGGAGGCAATTTATAAGAAATATAGCTGTAAGAAACACTTCATCTCAAAATTTTAATGGCATGGCAGCATAAGCAAGTAGAGAGAGTCCTATCTCAACAATGTGCCTGTGCTTGCATTCAGTGGAGCCATTTTGTTGATGTGCATGGGGACACGAAATAAGATGTTCTATGTCTATGCGCCTAAAAAGGAATTCAAGGTTTGATATTCACCTCCCTAGTCTGTTTGTACCTTTAAGATCTTGCGACCAAATTGTCGCTCGATAAGGTTTTGAAAATCACAAAAACAAGAGAATACTTCTGATTTATGGCGCAATAGATAGATCCAAGTAAACTTTGAATAATCATCAATAAAGCTTAAATAATAGTTGTTTTTGCCGACCGACATAGGTGCCGGCCCCCACACATCAGAGAAGACTAAATCCATGGGACTAGTAGAAACACTAGTTGACTTAGGATAAGGTAGCTGGTGGCTCTAGCCCCACTGACATGCATTACAAATTTCAGCTTTATTTGAGTTTCTAACAAAAGGAAGATTATGGCGGCTCAGAACTTGCTGCACCATGGCAGGAGACGCATGTCCTAGCCTAGCATGCCATAATGACGACGACAACTTAGATGCACCAAGCGCTTGCTTATTGTAGGATGACTTGAGGGGATAGAGGCCGCCTTCACATCTGCCTCGCAGGAGAGTCCTCTTGGTCCCCTGTTCCTTGATGGAAAAGTGATTTGGATGAAATTCTAGAAAAACATTATTGTCATGAGCTAAATGATTTACAGAGATAAGACTTTTACTTGCTTGTGGAACATGGAGCACATTATTAAGATGAATATGGGTACGTGGGGAATGCAAAATGCTATGACCAACATAACCAATCTCCATACCTGTTCCATTTGCTGCATGCACTTGCTCATTGCCAGAGTACTTGTCACGGATGGTTAGCTTCTCGAGCTCCCCTGTGATGTGATCAGTGGCACCGGTATCCATATACCAGTTGGTGTCCACGCCGTAGTTGGAGGTTGCTAAAGCCGCTGTCTTCAACTGGGGGCCGATGTAGGAGGTGTTAAACCTCTTGAAATAGCGCACCACCGTGTGTCCCTCTTTGCCACACAACTGGCAAAATATGCCAGATTGGAAGCCGCTGCGACCACCTCCGGTGCCGCCATGACCTCCCCTGTGGCCACGACCGAAACCGCCTCGGCCGCCTCCCCCACAGCCATTGCGAGGGCTGTTGTTGATGTTGCCGCCCCCACGACCGTTCTTCATCACCATGTTGGCCGAGGATGGAGCTCCCCCACCTTGCATCTCCACATGTTGCTCGAAGCTGACTAGCTGTGCGTAGAGCTCCGACACGGTGATCGGCTTGACTCTTGCTACGACCGCCGAGACGACGGAGTTGAAGTCGCTGTCGAGTCCGGTGAGGATGTAGGAGACGAGCTCCTCGTCCTCTAGCTTGCGTCCCGCCGATGCCATCTCATCAGTGAGACCCTTCATCTTTGTGAAGTACTCCACCACGGTTGACGCTCCTTTAGATGCCGTGGCGAGCGCCATGCGCGTGGCGATCACACACGCATGGGACTACGAGGCATGTAGTGCCTGGATCGCAGCCCAGAGCTCCACGGCGGTAGATGCAGATGACACCTGGGAAAAGATTTCCTTGGACAGAGATGAAAACAAGTAGCTAAGCACCTGACTGTCCTTGGCTACCCACTTCTCATACTCTGGATTGGGCATCGGGTCGACCTGCTTTGTCGTCCGCCGTGTCGTTGTTCTTGCCGGTGGTGTCCAGGAACTCCAACGGTGGTTTCGCGGTGGGCTTGATGAACCCCACGAGTTGGGCCCCTTTGAGAGCCGACGACACTTGAGCATGCCACATACCGTAGTTGCCTCTGGTGAGCTTCTCTGTCACCATGGGAAGGAGACCGAAGGAGAGGGTGGCGGTGGCTGGTGTTTGCACCATGGGTCCCTAGATTAGATGGCTCTGGCACCATGTAAAAAATGAAGGAACAAGATGCCCTTCCTGGGCTCTTGGTTACGTGTTATATAGGCAGGGAAAAGCCCCCTACGTGGCCTTGTACATCACAGTAGAATTACAACAAACTATACCTGAGATCTCTATCTATGCATGCTCACATGCACAACCACTGGCACCTACTCAACAACCTGAGGATTGCACCGTGTTACAATGAACCTAGACACATACATTTTAACAGTTAGATGGTTAGAAATCTAGAATGAGCTCTAAGGAGAGAGGGGGTATAAATACTCGAACCTTAAAACTAGCCATTTGGGCACTTTTCTTAATAGGCTTAGATGTTTTGGCTAAAAATTTAAATCGACCCAAGCACCACCTACCCAGAAAAAGGTTCAGAAAATACCAGATGCCCCAATTTTCTAAAATTGGCTAGAATGTCCTGAGTAGCTCAGCCAAAAACAGAGATAATTTTTTTGACTATTTTTGGCTATGTCATGTCATACATAACTTTTCTTTTGAAAAAAATAGAAATAACTTTTAATCCGAACTCCAATTTTGATCGTGGATTCTATTGAAAGCTTATTTAGAGGGCTATCCATCGAAAAAAGCTCTAAGACCGTTTTGTGAAAGTATTGTGATAAATGTTTCTCTCAAGTTAGTACTTAGGTTTGATGATGATTCCTAGGGGCAGATCTAAGGGGTATGCCGGGGCCCTGGATCTCAGTCAATTACGCGCAATCGGCATGCCTCCTATGCCGAATGGGCATCCTACACCCTAGGCGGCCTGGCCCTACCCTAGTGGCTGGTGGCCCAATGCTCCTCCACCTGAGCACGGGAGCACTGAGAGACAAGGGTGGATGTTGACACTACATCCCCGCTTGTCCAAGTTGCCAATGCCCTAGGCCATGAATCCACGCTGCTGCACGGGCTTAATCAAAGGAGTTATGTCTCGTTGTTATCAAAACTGGTACATCATGTAAAATAAAATAAAATATGAATGAAACATTCATCCTTAATACATAGTTTCATTCTATAGTTTCATAGACATTTAATTTCATGACTCATATAGTGTTGCTCACTACTACACTCGGACATTTTATAGCCGCCTCGTAACTCCCATCACAGTTCAATTTTGATCTCGGTAGTAAGCTGTTGACAGTGATAGTCATAGCCATTACCGTCATCATCTAAGATCGACTGTGATAAACACTACACTGCCGCTTTGGCAAATTATTCGCCTCTGTCGAGGCTATCAAAACCGTCGTGCAGGCATATCAACCGCCTGTGTAATGGTCACTAGCACCGTCGCCTTGTACTTTGATCTGACTATTTCCGGTGCGTGTTCGCTGTCTCTTCGATGGCCGAGACGTTTGTGTATAGGTTAACACCATCATCGCTTCAGCATATGAACCGCCAGTACAAAGGTCATGGTCACCGTCGCCTTGTACTACGATCCACCTTTGATGATCATTTAGTCGGTGTCGGGTTACTAAACGATTTGGCGGTGATATACTTTTAATCCCTGCTGCATCATACGTATAGCGACGGTGTTGGACGTTACCATAATAGCTACTAATTTAGCTGTGCCCTTAATGGCTTCATGAACACAAAGCATACAGATATATAATCATTGCATCTAGAAATCATGTTCACAAATAGGAGTACTTTTTATAATAACAATGGACGCTACCATAACATCTTTCTCACTAATGTCCTAACACAAGCGGTACATAGAGCATACTAAAGGTACTGATCTATACAGACTTACATAATGAAAATGATGTAGCTGTGCTCCTTCTATGTGGCACTCCTGCTTGCAAGGCAAAATGAATATAATTAGTGTATCCTTCGAGTTGGTAGCCAATGCACCATGGAACCTCTCTTCTTCGTCTCTGATCCACAACCTGAACAAAGCAGCAGAATTAATAATTTAAACATAACATTCCTTTAGTTAACGAGCCAAAATTGACCTATACATATATAGAATGAAAACAACTCTCTACCAGAACAAAGACTATCATGGCAACGCAATACAACAAATGCACCTTTACTGCTTTGCTAATGACTCCATGAACAAGGGAACATAAGGAAGATAGTAAGGCCTGTTCATATGGAAACACCCTCTTGATCTACAAAAGCGGATGACATGGGCATGGATGACATGAACCTTTCTGTGGCCCATGTCATATGCAATCAGTGTTCTATCCTTCCCAGCAAAGAAAATAAAATTCCATTCTGGGTGAACTATAATCACTCTGTACTTCTCATCACAAAGCTCAGAACCAACTTTAATATTCATATGTCCAAACAGTTCCTCCTTGTCCACAACATGCTTCAATCTCCAGTTATCAGTACTATAGTCTTCAAGTATTCACACCACAGAAAAAATAGAGGGCTATAGTAGCGCTATAGCGACAGGAGAGGCTTGACACTACACTATTGCTCTTTGTGCTGCTATGCCAACTTTGACCGTTGTTGTGAGCTATAGCACCGCTAAGTTGCATAGCTTTAGCGTTAAAATAGTGGCACTATTTAATATTTGTCTATTTATGATTTGCTTACTAATTTAATTGTTATTTCCTACTTATAATTTGCTACTAATTTGGTATCTTGAACAATTAAACACTGGAGTTTCACAAACCATATTGTAATGTCATATTGGTAATGTTACCTAGACTTGTGGAATCTTAGAAACAGTTGTGTTCATCAAATTTCATATTTGACATGTTTTTTGCATCAATTATTGGTATTTTTCATGCTTATTTTATAAAAACGCTATCTGTCGTAGCGCCGCTATAACGCCACTATAGCTTCATAGCTGCTAAAAAAAGTATCCGCTATTTTCAATAGTCCACTGTTTTAAACTATGATTCAGACTAAAAGCCAAGACATATTATGAAAATCAGCACAACACACACATACAGGTGACCCTGAGCTTGATGGATGGACATTTTAGCACCACGTGGTTTACGAATTGTCCTCCATGTCGACAGCAACTATCACAGAGTACTCAAGCATGTGCATAAAACCATTAAGAAAAACACTTCTTAGTTTTGAACATAGAATAATATCCTCACCCCATTCAGATTCCTTAAAGATCCATGCTGTAGTTTTAGATGAGTAGATCTCCACACCTACGCACGCACCCTCCACCCCAACAAATTCAATCACATGAAAGTGCAAGGACGTTGGGTCAAAACATAAGCGAGTCTGACCAATAGAACGGATGCTACGCGATAGTACATACCATTTGTAGGGCACCGGATTGTAGACAACATAGCGTCATAATCCATTAGGCCCAACACACCAGCAAAGGACGAGGCCGCTACAACAATATGAGATTAGGACTTTTTGAAGGGGGAAAGGCAAGAAGGACAAGGAGGGCTGTTCACAGGTGATGCTGGTGAAGTGGCGATTGCCCTTCCACCAGCTACCATAAAAGAAGCCGACGACAGTCTGTGAAAGCTTCTTATGGTGATAGGAGTCAGAGATGACAGACACACTTGTAGCAGCACAAGGATCTAGCGGGGAGGTAGCAGAAGATGTTGGCAAGCACATCATCTAGGAGGCTGTCCACTACGTTCCTCATGTTAGGGCCTCCTTCATCTAGAAGGACACCACCAGCCAAAGAGATAAGGCCACCCTACCATGGAATTGCATTAATAAACATTAGTAAGGAGATGAGTTTCGAGGAGAAGTGATGGCGATGCAAGTAAGACCTTATTACACTTGCCTTTGGATCTGGCGGCGGTGAGCACGAGTGGCAACGCCGGTGACAGCAGCAGCTCGTTCACCGGTGGATCTGTGCGGGCAAGCCAGTAGAGCAAGAGCTAAGTAGTGGTGATGAGTAGGAGCAGCAATGACGAACAACAGCAATGAGGACAAGAAAAGCTATATGGGTGTAGGGGAGGAAGGGAGACGATGGGGTGGGGGGATGTTGGGGTAGGGTTGCTTGCTCTCTGCGTAACTTTTACGACACATGGGAATCAAACTTTCATCAGTTCCATGTGGGAGGGTTCAAATGTGGGATTGAAAATTTTGCAACTAAGCAGCGGTGAATGCACAGTACCATCACCGGTGGCTAGTTCCTAGTACCACTCGGAGAGCTCCGTATGATACGGTGATGAACAGTAAGGCACACAATTTTAACGTTTAGCATTGAAGCAAAGCAAAACTGCGCACTTATAAAACTAAGAAAAGCACAATTCCAATACTCAGATTGAATGGAAGCCAACTTGAGTTCGATGGTGAATAATAAGGCACACAGATTTACATTGAAAGAAAGCCAAACTGCACACTCAGAAAAGATAAGGAAAGCACAATGCCAGTACTCTTGGATTGAAAGGAATCTAACTTGAGTTCCATACATTCATAGCGAATAAGTAGGTCGACACTACCAAGCTAACAAGCATGTCGAAAGCTAAAATGTAGATATTAATTAGGCCAACACTCTGAGTGAAGAGGTTGGCCTAGGTCTTTTGTCTACACTTTTGCCTCCCGCCAAGGCGCCAAAACATCCTTTGAAAACCCTCGCACTCCCGCCAAGATGAAATATTGTGTCACCGACAGTTTAGGGTACTATATGCCTATAGAAGAAGGTCTATTTTAGATCCTCTGTGCTTACATAGAGGTGTACACATAGATCACAATCAAGACCAACTGATTCAATTAACATTTCAACCAAAGTAATAGTTCAACGATTATGCAGTACTCATACATACTAATCCAGAGGCTTCATCAGTACATATAAACTTCATTAACATAAAAGTTTTACAAATTCTAAGACTTAATGTCGGATGGGTAGGTAGTTGCTAAGGTACTCAATTAGTTGATGCGGTCTCAAAAGCCAGAGGTAGTGAACCATAGCGAAGATAACAACATCTTCATCCACGGACACATTGTATCTATAAAGTATGACTACTTCCTGTCTAGTCCTGCAAAGCACAAAAATTTCTCCACAAATAGGGTCTTGAACGATTCTTGTCAAATTTTGTGGTCTGAGAAGGTGACGAACAGCGGCTTCAACAATCAACAGTCGGTCGGGGTAAATGCTCCATCCCCAAGTAGCAAACAACATCATCTGAGGTCCTGGTGCCACCCCTAGCTGCCAAAATGCAAGGTTGCTCGCATTGAAATGGCTTCTTTTGAAGTAAGACATTTGTTGCAATGAAGAAATTCCTAATATGAACAAAATTGTTACTTAACCCAAAACTAATTGAACCCAATGCAAATAGGGGGTGACAGAATCCATCTAACCTTCACAGGGCGTTGTCCACGATGACAATACAAAGTGCTCGAGTTAGAGCAAACATAGGCAACGGGTTTAAATGGAAGATGAAGCAACGGGTGGGGAGAATGAAGATGAAGCAACAACGGGTGGGGAGAACTAATGGATTCGTATTAGGGTTTTTTAGTTGGTCGAACCACCGCAAGGCGCCAACATGGCCCGAGGGGAGTTAGGAACGGGCCAGACGCTTCTAGGTTTGTTGCCAAATGGAAGGTCCAGATTGATCGGCAGTGAGAACGGACGGCATGAGAGAAGTTAAATAGTGTCCATATTAAGCCAACCATTGTCACGCTAATCCAACGCTATAATACGACGATTGTCAGTGTTTAAATTGCTATTAGATTCTCCTGGAAACAACCACAACTGTACATGATAGTTTTTTTCCTTTTCATTTATTCATATATGTAAAGAAAATAAAAAAAACATTCATCAAGAGATCAAATCCGTGCACTGTCATTTTGGAAGTAGTATTGGAAAAAACTTGCTTTGCATTTCATATAAAAAAGGTGGCATTGAAGAGATCAAATCTACACAAATAGAAATTTTTTCATTGATTCATTATATATCTAACATATAGATACAATTTGGACAAGTATATGATTGTACTCGTCCGGAAGCATAATAACTAACCTAAACTATTAAAACAACTTCTACTAACTATAAACTACTTAATCTAAATATGATCACTCGCCTCGCTCGCTTGGGAGGAGGTGAGTCGAAGTCGAAGTCGGAGTCGTCATCATCCTCATCCTTGTCCTCCTCCTCTGGGTCCTCCTTCTCGGAGTTCCATAGAGGACTATAATCAGACAACATCCAGTCGTCGGAGGAGACGTTCTCCTTGGAGGAGTGGTGGGAAGCCAATTCATCCTCGCTGGACGATGGGCTGCTTGGAAATTTGATGGGGCTGTCCAACATTTTCTTTGTAGATTGGAAGAGAAGGGGATGATGGATGAAGAAGAGGGGTTGTTTCAATGGGGATTTTTTTCAAATTTTAACACTTTTTGGAAACTAATTTTAAATCTAACACGGTCGGTTTTTTTTAAAACTAACACTTTTGGCCGCGCCTATTGCCCTGGCGTGGCCAAATGCCTGTGTTGTGCCATGCATGGTGGCGCAGTAGAGGGCTGACATGGCGGCGACCGGAATCACTGACCGCTGACGGGGCAGGGCCTGCCGCGCCATCGACCTTGGCGCGGCAGTGACGCGCCTTGATCCATGGCGTGGTAGAGCCGAATAAAACCCCATGGCTAGTCCTGCCTGCCCGAGCAGCAAGCCCACCTAGCCGCCGCGCCCGTCGCCTGCCCGGCAGTACCTAGATGGTTTAATCGGAATGCGTCGCGCCGATAGTGAGAGTTATTCTAAGTATTGCTTGACGTAAAATCAATAGTGGATTTGTTTCTGTCTTTTGTTGAATTAGTTTCATGGCCAAATAGAGAACTTGATAAGGCCATGATTTTTTTTCGTCTTTCATAATACGGTTAGCCACCATGTTAACTAATCGATTACGAAAAATTGGATCGGATCGAAACGAATATTTTTTAAGGGAACTTATTTCTTGGGCTTTTTGGCCCCATATTGTAGGATCAGCGGCGATGAGACCATGGACCTCGGCTTCCTTGACCCCTCGCGCAAGACGCTGGCCACCGGCGTCGAGATACCCCGGTACTACCGGTTTCCAAACTAGTTGCTACTTAATCTCACATGCAGTGATGCCACGACGCATTGAAACGAATATGAAGCAAATAAATGAAGTCCGTGCGTAAGTTGACAAGCTGCCACATAACATTTTCATTGGTTTGACATAAGTTCGACATAACATAACCAACTAAGCCTGCAAGTTTCGGACGCCAATAATAGTTCGACCTAACAAACTAAGACCCAGGAGTGTAAGGATCCTTCGGACGCCTATGTCTCTTCGAATTTGTTAGCAACACATTGGGAGTGTAGCCAACATCGGTGTGGTCGCGTCGCCAGTGCGTACGGCTCGTACCCTGCAAGTATATGATATGCATAATTACTTAGAATTCTTTATGATCATTAGTTCATGTAGCTTACGTATTTAAAGAAACTACCTTTGTTAGTACCTGTGAGGCTCCTTGGGTACCAAGCGGGGCACCACCTAGCTGAGACATGCCGATCTCGTCCTGCAGCCAATCGTCCCACTGCTCGTGCTGTCTGTGGAAGCCCGGGGGGGGGTCGTCGTCATCCTCATTGTCCTTGGTTGCAGGGTCCTTCCCAGCGCTATGATGCAGTGGTGTACGCACCGCGGAAGTGGCACCTATCACCGCTTGAGAAGAGTCGGCTGGTGTCCTCAAAGAGGCTGAAGATGTGCTACCCGACCGTGCCGGGAGTGGCAGTTCCTCATAAGGAGTATCCATGCAGCTTAGCTTTTGAGCTAGCTTCCTGCAGCTCTTCTTCACTTTCTGCATAAATAGATGTTAAAGTTAGTGCATTTTTCAAATGCATATACACTAAAGAAACAATTTTGGAATAGACTAGTTTATGTTTACCTCCACAAAAGCCTCGAGAACGCCTGGCCCCTGCCCTCTAGACTCATGAAGCCAGAACGCTGCTTCGTTGGACAACCTCGACAATTGTGTCACCTGGGTACAGAAACACGGTTGAACAGTTTTAGTATATATACTTAATACCAAATGGATAACAAATTGTACCATTCAAGTATCTTACCATGTATCTTTGTAGCGGGGCTCTCTGTAGCTGTGTATCCTCTCTAATGGCAATGTCGTACACATCTTCGATCACATCTTCCTCCGAGTCCTCGTCAATCACCTCCTCAGTGTATGGGGGCTTGATATGTGTCCTCGTAGACCTATGAAGCCAGCGTAGGTACTCATCGAAGGTGTGCTGGTCGTGTGGAGGACCTGCATGGATTGGCTGTCGTTCCCTAGTCTCCCACAAGTGGATGTGCGTGTTGTGTGTCATGCACCAATCCTTGGTCTTGTACCTCTTCCCGCGGTCATACCTGCAACAAAATGATGTTAGTTGTACCACACACACCTCTGAATTGTAGCTTTGTTATTAATCGATAACGCACCCGTGCAATCCTTGGTTGGTGGAGTAAAGCGGTGGTGGGCAGCCTGTCATTCTTTCAAACTATCTGTAGACTCTGACGGGCAAGTGAATCTCGACCATGTGGAAGAAAATAAGAGGGACGTTGCAGCGATACTCCTCTGACTCATCCCTAGTGACAGGACTGAGATAGTACTGGAGCTCGGGAGCATCCTAAGGACACCAATGCACCTAAACATTTCATAATTGAGTTAGGATGTGATATAGTGTAGATCGAATAAGACACAAGTATGATAGTAAAGAGAGCATAACTTGGTGCTGTGTTAGGATGTCGAGATCATCCGTGTACTCCCTATACTTGCGCCTCGCATTCCCTCTAACTAACTCTGATTCCATCCAGATAAACAAAGCTATAGGGAGTGTATTCTGCCCGTTCCATTGCTGCATTGAACACGATAATAAATTAGCCATTAATAAACTCATCATATGTAACCATATCGAAGAATATAATGAACCGAAGTACTTACCGGTAAACTAGTACTAAGGGGCCTCCCAATGGGCCATCGTTCCCAACACCAAACCTGGAGTAGGTACGAGCAACCTCCAAGGTTCGCATACCCTGAGGTGCGATGGCAGGCAACGCATAGCTATCGATACGTCCATGCCAGGACTACGTTGCCCTAGCTATACGTAGCTATGTTCTCCCACGGCTAGCGCAGTATGTCAAGAAAGATCCAGCTGATGGTGTTGCCCGAGGCGTCTAGGAAGAGGAAAGCACCAAGAAAGTGCCAGAGCCACACTCGAGCGAACCTGTTGATCTGAGCCTCCTCAGCCTATGGGTCCAAGTAATCAAAGCGCTCCGTGATCCAGGACGACGAAACACCAGTAGTTTTCCTAAAATTTACCAAAGAAAATAAGACCCGATGGCTGTAGGAAAGCAATGCAAGTATTAAATAGGCTTCAATTTCTCACTTATTTTTCTTGGAAGCCTCGTCGTCCGGTGGAAGAAAGCCAGTAAACTGAGCCACCAGCTCCCTCCAGTGATCGTTGTCAACTATCCCTGTCACTAAAAGTCCCCCCAACCGAAGGCCAAAAATAGCCTTCACGTCCTGCATGGTCAAGGTCATCTCGCCACAAGGTAGGTGGAACGTGTGGATCTCAGGCATCCACCTGTTATAAAAATAGAACGACTGTTAGTTGCCTCAAATTTGTTACAAGAAAGTTTACGTACAAAGAATGCACTCGCACATGTCTACAACTGCAGTAAGTAGTGCTGAGTCAAGGGGGCGGAAGACTGTGGTTGACAACACGGACAAACTCGAGGAAGCCGGCACGCCGTATGTACGGCGCATAACGCTTGTCCCACTGGTGCGCCCTGGTGTGCTTGTGGGGCCTCAAAGTAGGCAAGGCCACCTCTGCGTCATTGTCACTCAAGATGTGTGCTCGGTGCTGGTCGTCGTACTCCACCTCAAGAATGGGGTACAACGGGTGCTGCGTGGGAGGGGCCATCCTGTTACAAATTGATAAACAAAACGTTAGATTATTCAAATTAACATTATGTAGCATTGCAAAATTTGAACTACTTGTTATGCAATATGAAAGCACATGTATATATTCAAAGTAAAATTAATAGACATATCACGCACTAGTAACATAAACAACTTCATTAGGAATATAAGCATTTGACGAAACTTCATGAAGTCATCAAAATTGATGTATCACGCACTAGTAAGTACCGATATTTGTAAACTAGTATCTATACCCAAAATCCCTAACTAAATAACTAACTATAAACTAAATAATAAATACCTAATCAATCACTAAACCCAAAATCCTAACCTCAAACCTAAAAACTACCTACGTAAATCACAAACAAATCCACTAACCTAACTATCCTAAATCACTAACTATCATAAATCAATAACAATCATAAAACCCTAACTATCCTATATTACTAATTATCCTAAATCACTAATTATCCTAAAACAATAATAATCAAAATAACATGAAATTGAGAGAGAGGTACCTTAGGAGTGGGCAGCCTTGACGCGCCGGCGTTCGTGGCGCGGCCGGCGCGGGCACAGAGTGGGCAGGAGCGGCCGCGTGCGGGCGCTGGCTGCGGGCGGGCGGGCAGGGGTGCGTGCGGGCGGGGGGCTCGCTCGCGATATTTATTTGGCCCAGTCGTGCCATGCTCCATGGCGCGGCACTACCGCGCCAAGATCAGTGGCGCGGCAGAGCCCTGCCACGTCAACGATCGCGATTCTGGTCGTCGCCACGTCAGAACTCTGGCGCGCCACCATGTATGGCGCGACATAGACATTTGGCCATGCTAGGGCAATAGGCACGGCCAAAAGTGTTAGTTTAAAAAAACCGACCGTGTTAGATTTAAAATTAGTTTTTAAAAAGTGTTAAAATTAAAAAAAATTCTCAATGGGCACCGGGCTTGAAGTATATGTAGAGCAGTGGGTACACGACTCTTAGGCTTCAGGCAGCTGAAGTAATGTTGATTTGATGGCCTTGAAAGTTAAGGCAATTCAACACTCACGCTGAATTTATCGTCGGTTGACCAAACACTAGTTCAGGGCCGGCGGCCAAAATGTGTATCCCAGCCGGTCTGGCCTTTCATGCGGCAGAGCAAATGCAACTCCAATATCACTGCCGCATCTATCATTAACCTATTAGTGGTAGAAGTCTGAACTGTCGGTTTTATTCCTGGGAGGCCTCGCTATCGTTACAACCGACGATAGAAGTATCACACCGTCGCTTCTATCGCTAAAGCAGTGAAAGTGACGACAACGATATGTGGAAGTGGCTAATCGTGTCAAGAGAGTTTGATCTAGGTGAAACTCACTCCTTCTCTTTTTTTAAAAAACGTTACCATGTCATCAAAAATGTCTATATGATATTCTATTAAATACAAATACAACTTACGTGAAACTCCCACCGAGACTGATCTTAGAAGTTTCTGTTTAATAACTGTCACTATAAAAATACTTATTTTTTTGTGAGCTCATTTTATTCATTCCTTTTCAACAAGATAACGGTATAGGTACTCGGGGGAAGTGGACAGCAAATGGCGAATACTCTACACAATCGGCAGACAAAGCTCAGTTCTTCGGAGTGGTCAAATGCGATAAATACTATGCTAATCCGACGGGCCCACATAGAAAACAAATGCAATTTGTACACTTGGATCATAATTCAAAACAAGCTACTATAACCTCGCATCCAGGGATGGCCCACACGAAACCACCTGCCCGCTCTACAATGGGCATCTCGAAGCTAAGCATCACCTTTACCTCCTGTCTTTGGTCACAAGTCTCCACCTGGGAACAATTCGTGATCCCGCAGTATGCCTTCTCCCGTAAATTTCGACAACACTAGAGATCGGTAAGTATCCCCTCGTTCTAAATTACAAATCGCTTTGATTTTTTTAAGAGTTAAATGCATCAGCGACCCTCGAACTTGTAGACGTATGTCACATAGGTCCATGAACTTAGAAAATGTATTTTTGGGTCACTAAACTTGTTAAGTGGTGCACCGCAGGCCCATACCAGCCACGTGCATATTTTTTTGCTGACGTGGCATGCTAGTATGACATATAAATACACCAGCGACCCTCGAACTTGTAGGCGTGTGTCACATAGGTCCATAAACTTGAAAAATGCATTTCTAGATAAATAACTTGTTAAGTGGTGCACCGCAGGCCCATACCAGCCACGTGCACATTTTTGCTGACTTGGAACATGCTAGTATGACATTTTTTTTGCTGACGTGGCTGGTATGGGCCTGCGGACCACTTAACAAGTTTAGTGACCCAGAAATGCATTTTCCAAGTTCATGGACCTATGTGACACACGCCTATAAGTTCGAGGGCCGCTGGTGCATTTATATGTCATACTAGCATGCCATGTTAGTAAAAAATATGCATGTGGCTGGTATGGGCCTGCGGTGCACCACTTAACAAGTTTAGTAACCCATAAATGCATTTTCTAAGTTCTTGGACCTATGTGACACACGCCTACAAGTTCGAGGGCCGCTGGTGTATTTAACTCTTTTTTTAATATACCTATTTTGCTATGCATATAGATATAATAATATGTCTAGATATGCAAAATAGATGAAAAAAAAAGTAAGAGCGACTTATAATTTAAAACAGAGGGAGTAGTTGTTGGTCGATTCATAGAAGCCAAAGGTGCAACTTCAATGGTATGACCGTCTATACAGAAGAATCTTTGGAAACGGTGGAACCAAAGAATCTTCGAGAATAAAGCACCTCACTGTTGCAAGACATTGAAAAAACAAATAATGCTTAGTTCAATACAGAAGAGACTTTGATTTGATGGGGTAGATTGGCCTTTTCCTTTGGGGGTTCTCTTTCTGGTTGTCCTAGGGAGTGTTGTGAGGGAACCCCTGTGTTCGGTGGCCAAGCCGCGATCCTGTACATAAATTGTCTTTAATTGAAATACAAAGATCCTGCCATTTTATTAAAAATTTACCATTAACATACAATTTATTGCTGTAATTACTTATATACTCCCTAAGTCCACAAAAAGAATGCAATTCTCGTTTTTCGAGAAGTCAAACAATTTAAACTTTGACTGAATTTGTATAAAAAATACTAACATTCATGATACAAAATAAGTATAATTAGATTATTTATAGAATATATTTTCATAATAAATTTATTTAGAGACATAAATATTAATATTATTTACTATAAACTTGGTCAAATTTGAACTAGTTTGACCGATACGATTTTCGTAATTGCATTTTTTTGCGGACGGACGGAGTACTAAACAAGCGGCATTCTTACCTCCGTTAGATATCGCCTCTAATCAGTGGCTGGTTCACTTCCATCAACTTTGGGCAGTTGACAATGTACACCTTTTTTATGTTTGCAATTGCTTCCTGTCCAATTTTTTCGAGGTCTTGACAACCGACAATCAGCAATTCCTGGAGTGATACAAGATTATTGCCCCACAGGCGTGCTGGAATGGATACAATGCCTTTGCAATAACTCATGTCCAGTAATTCGAGGGAGGTGAGGTTCTCCAGGAAGCCAGGAAATGACGCAGATAAATCCCCACAATCATCTAAGGAGAGCCTTCGGAGGGACGATGGTAGCACCATCCCATTTTTCCAGTCGAGATTTGGACAGGCCCAAATGGACAAATCCTTCAGAAGAGGAAAACTCCCAAATTGTTCAGCGGGCAGGGTTGACAGGGATGCACATTGGCTAATATTAATACATTCGATGGCATGGAGAGAGAGGAGGATGTCATCAATAGCTTCGAGCTTGTTGCAGGACTCAATGGTTAGTTGGGTGAGTAACGGGAATTTAGCAACACTGCCTCCAATAATTGTCGTCAGCGATGCGCAATCACGGATGTTGAGCTGCTGTAGTAATGGAAGACTCCACTTTTGTAGATCGATGGATACCTGATGGTTACGGAATAAGTCAAAGTTGGTGATAGACCCACAATCAATCAGTATGTTCGTTTGCTCGTATACGATCGTGGACAATAAGCTAGAATAGTATTTTTCTCTCACACCAAACCAGCCAGCAGTAAATAATCCACGATCATTTACAACGAAACGAACAGGCTGAATATCGTCTCTGAGATTCCCGGAATCTACAAACTTCAGCTGCTTCAGGGATCGGGAAAACAGTGGTCGTGATCTGATCTTTGGACAGCATAGCACCTCAAGCACTTTGTAACACCCTAAAATTTACTCTTCTGAAAATAGGTTTAAAATTATTTATTTCTGAATTTTGTGCTCATGAAATATAGGAAAATAAAAATTTTCATTAAATTAAAATTCATCATAAGGTAACAACATATTTGCGCATACATGCCGGTGCATTTTTTTCTTTGAATTGTGTGGATTTGATTCAAATTGAAAACATTCAAAATGCTTTTGAAAAATAAATTTGAAAATGACTTTGAAGTAAAAGAAAAGAGGGAAAAAGAAAATATGAAAATAAAAGAATTTTTAAAGTTGTAAAATTTATTTTTGGGAGCATATCAAAATTTCTTATTTTTATTTGTATTAAAAAGTGTATTTTAAACCATATTCGAATTTGATTTGGTTCACATTTGAATTTGGTTTTGAAAACAAAATAGCAAAGGAATTCTGTTTTTTTCTACCTACTCGGTATCTGGCCCACCCGGCCTCTTCCCTTCTCCTCAGGACTTTCCCGAGCCCGCCCAAGTGCTCCTCTCCCACTCTCTCCCGTGCAGGCCCGCTTCCCCCTCTTGCGCACAGGCCTAGCTGGCCGCTCCTGCTCCCGTTTCCCCTCTTTCTCTTTCGTGTAGCCCGGCCAGGTCGGCCTGCTCCCGCTCCCAGCGGCCCATCCGCTCTTTCCCCTCTTCCCCGTTGTGGCGCTGGCTCGTTTCCACCGGCCCAGTCAGGCCGCAGCCCAGCCCCGCGCGCTCGGCCCACTCAGCAGCAGAAGCCGCTCGCGCACCTCCTTACTCTCTCTCCCACTCCGGCCCCGCTCTCGCCGACGCCGACAGGTGGGGCCACCCTGTTAGCTCTATCCTCTACCTCACGCCGTATACGACGCGAACTCTCTGCTATGCCGTCTCCGTCTTCGTTACGCCTCTTCTGGTTGTGTGCACCCCACGTTCTCCGGCCTCTTAAATACCGAGCCTGAGCTCGTGCCGCCCTCGCCAAACCCTAGAACCGAGCTCTAGCGCCGCCCTGTGCTCTAGCTCCGCAGCCTCGGATCCGTCGAGAAGAAGATGCCGCCGAGCCGATTAGTAGTTCATCCGTTACGGTAAAATGATCTCCAAGTTTCGCGTGGACTTCACGAACCCGCAGAACCCCTTGACTCCCTCTCTCTCGCTCTGTGTCGCCTTGCACCGCTACGCCGTCGCTCCGCCGCCGCCATGGCATGCTGCTAGCTAGCTCTGCTCACCAATAGTTGCAACAGATTGCATAGCTGAGTTCGCCTTAGCCCTATCTAGCTCATAGAGCCAACCCCAAGTCCAATTTAGCTCCGTAGCGCTTCTCCCCAATTTCTCCAACGAGAAATCCCCAATGCCAGCGAAATCGCTGCTGCTCAGTCACTGTTCTGGTGCCGGCATCTCTTCTCCCTCCCCGTCTTCTAATCTCAGCCGTCTATTCCCGATCCAACGGTCCAGAATTCCCGATACTCCTTCATGTGGCTTAATTTCATAAGAGCCCCTTGATTTCTTTAAAATAGAACTCGTGGTCCATTGCGTATTTCTCAGATTATGCTTTCTTCTTTTAAAAGCGTATTTTATTCGGTTGACTTCAAAAATACGTTTTCATCTATTTATAGTTTTGCCATTAATCTTGTTTTAGCCATAAAATTTTGTTTTAACTCCGTTTTGACCCGTTCAACTTGCGTTAGGTTCATAATTTCATAATCTACATGTTCATACTACTGTTAGATATGTTTTCAACTTTTAAAATTCGAGGTTAGATTTAATCTATTATTTGACTAAAGAAAATCTTGTTTAATTCATATCTTCTACGTTTTAGCTCCGAATTGACCCGTTCAAGTTGTGCTAGATTCATTACAACGAGATCTATGTGCTAGTGACAATGATTATCACGTCACTAATACTAGAATTTCATGGTTTAAACTCTAATTTGAATAATAATTATGCAACTGGATTTTATAAATAAAATATGATTTGTTTTACTTTAGTTTTATAATTTAAATCTAGATTTGACTTAATTCAATTGATATAAGCGTTTATATAGTTAAAACACATGAAGCTTATAGTTTTATACTTTCTCTTATGAGTAGATCTTTCGGTAGCCGTTTCTCTCAAACCGTAGCTCCAATTAGCGTACCTCTCGCGACTGTGTGTTTGTAGCGATGCGTAGAATAGTATTTCAAACTCTCTTACTTATTTTTCTATGATTGGTGTAATTTAGATCTATTGTTTGCTTCATGTATGATTGCATGGATGCTTGTGTGGTGCTTTATGATCATGTCCAGTCGGTGAGTTATACGTGGTGAATCAAGAAGCAGATCTTTATAGTTTTGGACTTGAAGAAGGATCTAAGTTTCAAGCAACTATAGCATGTGATCTTTCTTGTTGTCCTATACACCTTTAATCATTTAATTCATGCTGCATGTGTCTATCTTGACTACCACTAAGGATTTCCTAGTAATTTGTACCTATACCTTGATGCCTTTGGGTTATTGCATTGGGTAGCTATCGGCACGAAAATTCGTCTCATGCCGGGCATACGAGCAAGCCAGAAGGGTCTGCTCGATGGAGCCAGAGATCCGCCTGGCTTCAACGCAGGGATGATCGATCCTATATACTCCTCCTGAGACGTGCCAGTCAATTTGACCCTACAATTGACAAAAGAGAAAGCTTATCAGTAATTTAAGATGGAATATGCCGGTCTGTATCCAGACAGTTCCAAGTGTGCCACTTCAGGAGCAGCCATAAGGTAAGAGCGACTAAATAGCCGATCCACACAGAAATTGGCTATTACGGACTATAAAGCTTATGGGTAGCGATTAATTTTATATTGACAGGTATAGTACACATATATGTAAATAAGATCATCAGCTAGACAGATATTGCTAGTGTAAACCATTAAGCTAATGAATCTAATCAGGAAAAGATATAGCACACGAACGAATCGACTATCTGATACGAATAGATCTACGAACGCTCTAAATCTAATCTGTTATCACCAACAGTGAGGTTCGACCAGATCGATGACAGCTATGATGATAGTAACAAACTAAAACTGAAGAATCCACAAACACATCCGTACTTCGACATGCTTTCCGAAAGGCATGCTATACGTGAAGGCTCTGATGAATGGGCAAAAATAGCCGATTTAGGTAAAAAGAACTACATCATGTGAACAATCGACTATTTCACATGAACAAACCCGTGGACTCCTTAGACTCAACCCGCTATCCCTAACAGTGAGGTTCGACTAGATCGATGCAGCCGTAAAAAAGATGACGAATCAAGCCCTCAAAGCACACAGATCTATTCACGCTTAACAGAATCATGGACGCACACCGTAGGCGCTAACGCATAGGCGATCGACTATTTAGTCGATGCAAGCATAGCAAACAGCAAAGGTTACGCATAACCAGGAACAAATCTACTAACTAGTATCCCCCAATCTACAGTGTCATCAGTGGGGATCGACCAGATCGTTACAGCCATAATGGTGAGCTATAAACCAGATTCAACTAGCCAGCAAACCTCTTCAAGATTATTCATGCCTCAATTGCATACTATACATGATCAAGATCGAAGTAAAAACAGCCGATGAAGCATCAACCGTCGTTCAAGGTAGATAACATCGTGTTGTAACAAAACGAACGACAGATCTAAAGGATATCAGGTCGATCTAATTTGATCTTGACTAGGCGAATTGATGTTACTGTAAACTAATAACAATGAAAACATCAACAAGATCGGTAACTTAATGAATCTACCCAAAGGATGCCACCCTTAGATAGAGTCGATAACTAGACCTTAATCTAGTTCGAGTAGTAGAGGTCGACCGGATCGATGCAGCCGTACTTGAACTAGACAAGAGTCGATAACTAGCTTATACCAGAGTCACAGTGGAGGTCGACCGGATCGATGTAGCCATATGAACAAAAGTATAAGTCATGACAGTACTTACAGACAAGCTAGAGGTCGGTTGGACCGATGCAGCCCTGCTCGCTGAAGAACTCGCCGAGATCTACTCTACTCCTACTCCTAAGGGGTGGCCGGAGCCAAAAAAGTAAGTAACTTGTATTTAATTGATTGTGTGTCCTTTATAATAGCTGGGGTCCAATATTTATACCCAGAACCTATGTATGAATCCTACTTAAGCATGACTCATTATAATTTTTGGCCTAAGAGAAAACATTCCTAAGTTAAGATAACTTGGACTCCTACTCCTATGCCGCATTCGAATCAGCTGATACCGACCTTTATGCAATCGATTCCTTGATGACATGACCTTGGGTGCTTTCGAGTTCCTACAATCCTTCTTCCAAATTCTGGTGTAAACACATGCCCCCCAATTTTGGGATAAAAGTAATTTTATTCCAAAATTATCACGTATGTACCCCCGATAGGTCCTGCAGTCATGGGTAGAGAATCTTGATCTGGGGTCTACTGTTTGTCACCATCTATGTCAGCTTATGAGCCCATGCTTCAAAAACTTTTATGAGAGCATCATTGCTTCATGGGCGCTTGGATCCATGTTTCCAGGCCGACTATAAAATGTCTATCCGACTCTGGCGAGAGCAATTCAACAACTTAGCTATGTTTCTCTTCTATATGCTTCCTCGAGTGCCTCTGGCTCCACCAGACCCTCCATGGTCTAATTCCTTGCTATGAGGATCTTGAGTGGTTAGAATAATTCTTATGCATAGAGTGATTGTGTCACTCATCTTGGCGCCTTGTCGAGCAAGATGATCAGCTACTGCGGTTAGAGGAATTCTTGTGATATCACCTGAGTCTTCTCTCCATGCTTGTAGAGCTATTCTAGTGTTTGCAAGGGCTAAAATGTATGGACACCTTCCCCTTGTTTGCTCCATCAAATGCCCATCGGGAAAGCCACAAACTTATTTCCCACTGTTTCCCAGTCACCAAGAAATCAGCTGGGCATCTGTTAAGCAGGCAGCCTTTCCCCTTCTCCTATCATAATTTTTTCAACAGGCCGATGTGACTCGGTTCATGATGACCTTCAGCCTTGCGGGGATCTAGACTCCCTTCAATCCAAAGAAGCCTTGGTGGGTTGATCGTTGGTCAATGTAAACCTTTTGTATCCATCCCATGATATTTTGTAATTATGGGAAGCAATAAGTCCGAATCTGTTATCTCTTCACTATCTGTCCCTTGAATTTCTGGAGTGTTGCTCCGTTACCATATCTAACTTTAATTCCATAACCCCAGTGAAATCTATCTTCTCACCTTACCGGGCTATATATACGGGCCACGACTGTGGATCGAAAAGCAACCCGCTTCGTCGCAAACCTTTTGGGTCTTTAGTGTGATTTCTGCTTTCCCATAGGTGTGAGATCATGGAGAACAGCAAGAGGTCTGCTGAGGAGGCCCTCAATGGAGCTTTGTCATCATGCCAGCGCCTTCGTCACTAGGAGGGTGCAACTCGTGATCTCCTCACTGCCTCAGGGCATAGGGCCAACTCCGTTCAGCCTTTGGGGTTTTCTTCATCAATAGCTCGCCACCAGCTGCCCTGCTATCTGAGGAGGCAAATCAACAATGACGACCTACTCGCCTCCATCGATAGGCTTGGCCAGAATCTCGCCGACTGTCTCTCCCTCACAGAATCCGCTCTGGACATGGTCTGATGCCGATCGCCTCTCGAGGCCGATTCGGTGGAGGATAGGTTGGCTAAGGTTGAGGCCAGAATCACGGGTGAGATGTCCATCATAACTTTTGTCTCCTCTCAATTTTATCCTCAAGATCCTGATCATCTCCCCTTTGAATCTTTTTAGATTTGTCAGCTTAGCTGGAAAGCTTCCGATCGGCTGCGGAGTACGCGATGGGATTCGTCAACGCCAGAGGTGCCATCCCGGTGGTTCGCCTGCATGATATCTCGAATCGTGTTAGGGAGATCGCTTTGCATGGCATTCATCATGGTGCTACCATGGCGTTGGTGCTGCGCAAGTCCGTTCTGGCCACAAGCTTTGGCTTCTTCCCCACGGTTTTCCAACCGTGACACACCCTGGGGATCATGAGCGCCTAGTCGAGGATTTCTTTGACGCCGCCAACTCTTTAGCCCGTACTTCTCAGGGCGATGATATAATAAACAAAGTGTTTTCCCGCCTATAGCTTGTAATAGATGATATCATCAAACAATTCCTTCGTTTTAAGTGATTTTTCTTTTGCTTCATACTTCATATCCCATGCATCAATCTATCCATGTTTGCTTTGCTCTTATAGGTGATACATATCATACTAGCTTCTATGTTTTCAGGTTTATTTTTGTACTAGAGGCGATACCCTTATGGTATCAGCTATTAGAGCCGACGACTGAACAAATCAGTTGTCAAGTATTGATCCAAATGCTAGGATAATACTTCTTTAGATATTTCCCATTGATTGCTCTGCCAAATTCTTCCTCTCCTCCTAGCGTTTCCAAAATGTAAGCATTGCCAAGCGCACAACGCTTAATCCGATAAGGTCCTTTCCAATTAGGTGACCATTTGCCGTACTTGCTGTCTTTTGACCCGATTAGCAATTTCACTTTCCAGACCAAGTCTCCTTCAGAAAATTGCTTGCTCTTGACTTTTTTATTGTAATATTTTGCAACCCTTAGTTTATTGGCTTTGATATTCTCAAGAGCACACAGCCGATGGCAACTCAAGTCCTCTAAGTGATCTATCATAAGATTCTTGTAGACTTTGGCTGATAAATCATTTTGCAACGTAACACGCCTCAATCTAGCCTGAACTTCCTAAGGAAGGACAGCATTATGGCCATACACAAGTTCATAGGGTGACGTTTTAATCGATCCATAATAGGCCATTGTATATGCCCATAGTGCCTCATTAAGCGTTGAATGCCACTTCCTTGGCTGCTCCTTAATCTTTTTCTTGATCAGCTTAATCATAATCTGATTGGATGCCTCTACCTAGCCATTAGCCTGAGCATAGTAAGGAGAAGAATTTAGTAGCTTGATCCCCATACTGGCAGTAAAATCTCCGAACTCTTCTGATGTGAACATTGTTCCTTGATCGGTAGTGATAGTTTGAGGAATCCCAAAACGATACACACTATGCTCTTTGATAAAATCAAGAATTTCTTTGAGGTTACCATCTTCAAAGGAATCGCCTCAACCCACTTAGTAAAGTAATCCGTTGCTACCAATATGAACTTATGTCCTTTACTTGAAGGCAGAAAAATTTGGCCAATTAAATCAATTCCCCAACCTCAAAACAACAATGGTTTGACTATCGGATTCATGGCCGACACAGGCGATTTCTGGATATTACCAAAATGTTGACAGTCCTAGCACCCCTTATAATATTCAAAACAGTCTTCAAATATTGTTGGCTAGAAATATCCAGTTCTGCGAATAATCCATTTCATCTTATAAGCCGATTGATGAGCCCCACATATCCCTTCATGCACTTCGCCCATCAACACCTTAGCTTCCTCTTGATTTAAGCACTTGAGCAACACCCCATCGACTATTTTGTAATATAGCTGATCATCCAGTAACACATACTTAGTCGATTTACATCTTAGCTTTCTAGCAACTTTCTATAATGGATTCCTAAGGTAATCGGCTATTTCAACTCTCTAATCGTCATTCGAGGTTTCACTATTCAAGACTTCTTGAAACACTCGATAACCTGATGCACTTTGAGCTAAATGATTAGCCTCTTGATTCTGTGCTCTTAGAATATGTTGAAAAGAGGCATGAAGAAATTCCTTGAGCATTTTTTGGCACTCATCATAGTATCCTCTCAAAGTATCTTCTTTGCACTCATATAGGCCGATCAACTAATTAATAATTAACTGTGAATCTTCAAATATTTCAATTGCTTTGGCCTTTACTTCATGAAGAAGCAAAAGTCCTTTAAGAAAAGCCTCATATTCTGCTTGGTTGTTGGTAATCATTGGTTCAGTTGGAAGAGCAAACTCAAAACTTGCCCCCGAGGCGAAATAATAACAATACCAATGCCACCACCTTGCTTGCATGATGATCCATCAAAGAATAACGTCCAAGATACTGGTTCTACATAATCAATGTTTGGCTTATGATGCTGGGTGACAAAATCGGCCATTACTTGACCTTTGACTGCTTTAGCCGATTCGTACTTCAAGTCAAATTCCGATAACGCGAGAATCCATTTTCCCACTCTCCTATTTAGTATTGGCATTGATAACATGTGCTTAATCACATCTGCCTTGGAAACAACCATACATTCGGCCGATAATAAGTAGTGTAACAACTTAGTGCAAGAGAAATATAAGCACAAGCATAACTTTTTGGTGAGATAATATCTTGTCTCTAGATTCAGGAGTCTTCTACTCAGATAGAAAACAACTTGCTAATTTTCTTCAAACTCTTGCATCAAGGCCAATCTAATTGTTTTGTCATCAGCCGATATGTACAACTTAAAAGACATACCTTGCTGAGGAGGGACCAGTACAGGGGGACATTTCATATATTCTTTTATCTCCTCAAACATCTTTTGTTGTATGTCACCCCACTTAAATTCTTGATTATTTTTCAACTTCAACAAGGGGGGAAAACGGCAGAACTCTTTCCGATAAATTTGAAATAAATCTTCTAATAAAATTAATCTTACCAAGCAAAGATTGTAACTCTGTTTTAGTAGTTGGGGGAACTGCCTCATCAATTGCTTTCATGCTTTTTTGACCAACTTCGATCCCTCTCTCGTGGACCATGAAACCCAAGAATTGTCCAACTGACACTCCAAAAGCACACTTATTAGGATTCATCTTTAGACCATGTTTTCTTGTGCATTCCAGAGTCTCCCATAAATCAGCTAGATGCTCCTTGTACCCCTTGGACTTTATCATCACATCATCAATGTAGATTTCAACAATTCTGCCGATCAACTTATAAAAAATATAATTCATTGCCCTCTGATAAGTTGCACCGGCATTCTTCAGACAAAAGGTCATCACAACCCACTCAAATAAACCGATTGAGCCAGGGCACCTGAAAGCGGTCTTTGCTATGTCTTCCTCAGCCATGAAAAATTGATTATATCCTGCATTGCCGTCCATAAAGCTAATAACTTTGTGCCCAGCTGCTGCGTCTACCAACATATTGGCTATTGGCATCGGATAACCATCCATGGGTGAAGCCCTGTTCAAATCTCTAAAATTGATGCAAACTCTTAATTTTCCATTTTTCTTATACATAGGGACAGCATTCGATATCCACTCTGCATATTGGCATGGTCGGATAAACTTTGCTTCCAATAACCTTTCAGTTTCCTTTTTGATATCATCAAGTACGTTTGGGTTGAATCTCCTCGGAGCTTGTTTAAATGGCTGATATCTAGGTTTGATTGGCAATTGATGTTCAATAATCGATCGGTCCAGACCAGGCATCTCATAGTATTTCCAAGCAAAATAGTCTTTAAATTCATTTAATAAATCAACTAACTCTCACTTATACTCAGGATCTAACTTGGCACTTACATACGTCGGCCTAGGTCTGTATCTAGAACCAATATCTACCTCTTCTAATTCATTAACCGATGTGAAGCCATGTCATAGTTTGCCATCTGTACCATCTATTGGATTATCCATTAAGACAAATTTTCAAAGCCGACTGCTTGGATCAGCTGTTGGCTCTCATTATTGATTCTAATGAAGCCTCCTTCCCATATCTTGCTAGAAAAGCATTTGAAGTCTTCTAGCTCCCAAAAGACTGGATCGGTTGTTGCGATACTCATAGACAAATCAGCGTGAACCAGCTCGACATCATCTCCATGCCATTGAATCAAACACTGATGCATGGTCGATGGCACACAATAGTTCACATGAATCCAATCACAACCAAGGAGTAAACTGTATGACCCTTTTCCATCGATGACGAAGAACGTGGTGAGCGGAGTCTTACTCCCGATTGTCAGTTCGACGTTCATTGTCCCCTGGGTCTTAGACGCATTACCCCAAAAGTCCTTAAGCATCATGTCGGTCTCAATTATATCTCCTGGTCCCTTGCCAAGTTTACGAAAAGTGGTGTAAGGCATGAGATTGACAGAAGCACCTTCGTCCACCAACATCTTGTTCATCGGCTTTCCATCAACAAAACCTTTTACATATAAAGCCTCTAAGTGCTGATGCTTGACTGGTTTATCAAATATTGCCTGATGTATAACTGTCAACTTGGCAACTATCTCCTCATACTCTGATTCATCAAAATCTGAGTAAACTTCTTGATCTACTAGAGCACTAAACTCTGATGGCAACAGAAAATCCATTTGAATATTAGCCGATGGTTGCCTTCTATCGGCTGTTTGCTTAGCATGCAATATTTGAGGTTTACCGGATGCTTGAGCATGTTCCAGTTCTCTGTTCCTTAGGCGTTGCACTCTTCATTTCTGACTTCTTGTTAGACCTCTTGGACACCATTGGCCTTCCTGCCAAACATATTCTCTCTCGTTGCTTTGTTCCTCATAATCAGCCCAGTCTTAGTCAACAACTCATTTTCCAAGCCAATCATGAACACTTTTATTTTTTAGGCATTGATCCATGTTATTATGATGATATACGTCTTGAGCATGGACAAACCGGTGGCTAGTTTGAGATTGCCTAAACTCCCAATATTGTTCGCTACACGCTGGACAATTATTCACGGTAGGCAACTTCAAACCTTTGTTCTAGCAATGTCTGAAGAAAAGACAATTCCAATGTGATTCAGCTTGCTTTCTTTCATACCTCTCTTTTTCTTATTGATGCTAGTATTCTTGCTCTTCTAACCAACGCTGATAATCCTTTTCCTTCTGCTGCTGCCATTTATTCAACAAAATTCGAGATGTAACCCATGGATTTGTCGCCCTATCTTTTGACGTTTCTCCCTGCTCATATTAGCTCTTTTGCTTGTCGCGATGTCTTTTAATTTGTCTATATTCGTCAGCCAATATTTGTATCTTGAGATCGACTGTTCTAGTTTCTCTTGATTTGGTTGATGTCAGGACCTTAGTCTTTCCTTTGAGCAGCCTAGCATCGACCATGTTTTGATCCCCTGGGAAAGGATTATTATCAACTTTCATCTTCCGAGGCGTATCAAATTTGAGCCTCTCTTGCTGAATAGCCCTCTGTATATGTTGTCGAAAAACTCTGCATTCATTAGTAGAATGAGATGTAGCATTGTGAAACTTGCAGAACTTCTTTTTTTTGAATTGATCAGGGGGCAACATAACATGATTATTGGGCAACTTGATCTGTCCCTTCTCAAGCAAGAAATCGAAGAGCTTGTCTGATTTTGTGACGTCAAAGTCATAGCTCTCCTCGACTCCTCTTCCCTAAGGATTCAGCACCATTACTGTCTTTTTCCCCCAATTCCATTCAGCCACAACAACCTCTTCTTCTTGATCGTCTTCATACCTATCATTGACTGAATATGGATTATAAGCTTCGGCCATTGTGGTACTTTTGTAGAATCGGGTATCTCTGTGCATACTCTAGAATTGACTATTGAGCGCTGCCACTCATTGAGCCAATTGACTCAAGTTGTCAAATTCTTATCCTAGCAGCTTCTCTCTCCATGTTGGCAACATTCCTTGAATGGCCAAAGCAGCTAGCTAATCATCAGCCAAGTTGAATGAGAAGCACACATTTCTGGTCTCTCAGAATCTCTGAAGAAACTCAGTGCCCAATTCATTAGTTTTTTGCCTTATAGTTGTCAAATTGGTAATCTTCTTTTCTCCTATCCCAGTATAAAAATATATATGAAACTTCTTCTCTAGGTCAGCCCAATTGGTAATGGAATTAACTGGTAGTGATGAAAACCAAGTGAAGGCTGGCCCTAACAGTGATAGGGAGAAGAAACGAACTCGATGGGCCTCTTCAACGGATGCTTCGCCCAATTGTGTAAGATACCAATTGACATGCTCTATTGTGCTCGTGCTGTCTTGGCCAATGAACTTAGCAAACTCTGAGAGCGTGAAATTTGTAGGAAGAGCGACCAAATCATACCATTCTGGATATGGGTGTTTGTACGAGAAGGTCTGCCCTTTCGACTTCAGACCGAACTGATTTTTCATCATCTCGGTTACTCTTAGCAACAACTCATCAGCATTTGAATTTGGATTTCCCTGTACCTACTGACCCATTTGTGGAATAAAATCCCGTGTACCTTGATATCCTAGATTTGAAATCATGTGAAGGGTGTTGTAATCTATGCCATAATAATACCCTTGTGGAATCTCTATCTGCTGGGTCCTCTACTGGTTTGCTGCTTGAAGTCTCTGGTTATAGATATTAGGATCTATATCTCTACGGATCCTTTGAATTGATGGTGCTATTTTTTGAGCCAATGATGGTATATGGCCTGATGTGCCAAAATTAATCATCTGGTTTTGACCTTGCCCTACCGGCTATTGCATATGCTGCACTAACGATCCAGGATTATACTGTATCTAATTCGTAGTAGTACCTTGAGCTTGCTCAGATGAACTTTGAACTGCCTAGACATCATCATTACTAGCTGGTACTGCTTCTTGATAGCTAGTACCAGCTTGATTGGTTCCCTGAGTCAATGGATGTGGAATGTTGTAATAAGCTAGCCCAACCTGATCAACTGGAAACCCATGAAACACCTCCTTCATGGTGTTGTGGAATGTATTCAAGAAAACTTCATTATGGTTTGATATGGCATCATGAATAGATTTGTTTATAGCTTCTGTGAAGAAACGCCTGTCTTCAGTCTTATCTGCATCTGTCTACCCATGCAATAGAACTCTTGGTAGTGGATATTTCTGAACAATTGTATTGCCACGTGTTTTGGTGTAGGACAACAAACACTTGTTCTGAAATTCTTCTATAGCTTTGCTAATGACATCTTTATCTCCATCAGGTAGGTCTTCATAAGGTACCATAAGGATGTCGTCATTGTTGTAAGCCGCCATAACGATTGTGGTGGTCCCACCGGGCGTGCCAGAATGTGTGTCGGCATGAAAATTTGTCTCATGTTGGGCACACGAGCAACCCAGAAGAGTCTGCTCAATGGAGCTAGAGATCCACCTGGCTTTAATGCAGGGATGATCAATCATGCGTACTCCTCCTGAGACGTGCTAGTCAATTTGACCCTACAATTGACAAGGAGAGAAAGCTTATCAGTAATTTATGATGGAACATGTCAGTCTGTGCCCAGACAGTTCCAAGTGTGCCGCTTCGGGAGCAGCCATACGGTAAGAGCGACTGAATAGCCGATCTACATAGAAATCAGCTATTACGGACTATAAAGCTTATGGGTAGCGATTAATTTCATATTGATAGGTACAATACATGTATATGTAAATAAGATCATCAGCTAGACAGATATTGCTAATGTAAACCATTAAGCCGATGAATCTAATCAGGAAAAGATATAGCACATGAATGAATCGACTATCTGATACGAATGGATCTACAAACGCTCTGAATCTAATCTGTTACCACCAACAGTGAGATTCGACCGAATCGATGGCATCTATGATGATAGTAACAAACTAAAACCAAAGAATCCACAAACACATCCATACTTCGACAGGCTTTCTAAAAGATATGCTATACATGAAGGCTCGGATGAATCGGCTAAAATAGCCGATTCAGGTGAAAAGGACTACAGCATGTGAACAATCGACTATTTCACATGAACAAACCCATGGACTCCTTAGACTCAACCCACTATCTCTAACTGTGGGGTTCGACCAGATCTATGCAGCCATGAAAAAGACGACGAATCAAGCCCTCAAAGCACGCAGATCTATTCACGCTTAACAGAATCATGGACGCACACCGTAGGCGTTAACGCATAGGCGATCGGCTATTTAGCCGATGCAAGCATAGCAAACAGCTAAGGTCACGCCTAATCAGGAACAGATTTACTAACTAGCATCTCCCAATCTACAGTACCATCAGTGGGGATCGACCAGATTGTTACAACCATAATGGTGAACTATAAACCAGATTCAACTACCCAGCAAACCTCTTTAAGATTATTCATGCCTCAACCGCATACTATACACGATCAAGATCAAAGTAAAAATAGCCGATGAAGCATAAACCGTCGTTCAAGGCAGATAACATCGTGTTGTAACAAAACGAACGACGGATCTAAAGGATATGAGGCTGATCTAATTCAATCTCGACTAGGCGAATTGATGTTGCTGTAAACTAATAACAATGAAAATATCAGCAAGATCGGTAACTTAATGAATCTACCCGAAGGATCCACCCTTAGATAGAGCCGATAACTTGACCTTAATCTTGTTCGAGCAGTCGAGGTCGACCGGATCGATGCAGCCGTACTTGAACTAGATAAGAGTCGATAACTAGGTTATATCAGAGTCATAGTGGAGGTCGACCAGATTGATGCAGTCGTACGAACAGAAGTATAAGCCACGACAGTACTTACAGATAAGTCAGAGGTTGGCCAGACCGATGCAGCCCTGCTCGCTGAAGAACTCGCCGAGATCTACTCTGCTCCTACTCCTAAGGGGTGGCTAGAGCCAAAAAATAAGTAACTTGTATTTGATTGATTGTGTGTCTTTTACAATAGCCGGGGTCCAATATTTATACCTAGAACCTACATATGAATCCTACTTAAGCATGACTCATTATAATTTTTGGCCTAAGAGAAAATATTTCTAATTTAAGATAACTTGGACCCTAATCTTTCCCTTTTTGTCGAGTCCAACATGTTTTCCTGGCGTCGATTGTAGCTATTATAGTTATCTGCTGGCACTATCTGAAAAGAGCTGATTCCAGTGCTGCATTCGAATCAGCTGATACCGACCTTTATGCAATTGATTTCTTAATGGCATGATCTTGGGAGCTTTTGAGTTCCTGCAATCCTTCTTCTAAATTCTGGTGTAAACAGTAGCTTTGCTAGTGCTTAACTACAACCATGATCTTGTAACTTGACTAATGGTACACGCAATAAACACTAAAAGATGCTTTTTGGCAACTTGAAAACAGGGGCTGGAGTGTTTAGCTCTTTCTAAATACTCTAGATTCCTCTCCCTAAGGACTTATCTGTAAGTGATTATCTGGGACGTATAGTACAACTGTTTGGGCTATATGGTTCTGGTTTTAGCTCAGTATGAGGACCTTTTCTAGCTTGTTAGAGGTTACCTTGATTGGTGTAAGAATGGCTTGCCAAATTGGGTATAGTGCGGCCTCTGTCCCCTTGTGTATAGGCTGCGCGTCATTGTGCCATCAGAAAGGGGGCTCTACATCTGTTTGCTGAGTAAATCTAATGACCCTAACTTGTTAGTCGAATCTTTGAAAGGCTTCATAGTGAACCCTGTCGACCTTCCTTGGTAGTGGGTCAAGAGGCTGATTACCTCAGGCAAAAGGGTAAATCATGACTCACAGTGAAAGTGTACAACCTCTGCAGAGTGTAAAACTGGTATATCAGCCGTGCTCACGGTTATGAGCGGCCTTGGAACCCTTACGGAATAGATGATGAACATTGATGATACTGATGATAAAGATGCTCATTAATGATTACTATTTATGCTATTCATTATTCATGTTTACCTGATCATGTGTTTATGGGCTTATGATAAACTTGTGCTACTCCTATGCTAAAATCATGACCCATTAAAAGCTAATCGCAGTTAACCAGTGTCAGTCTTTTGAGCCTCATGAACCCCATATTATATTTATTGAGTACAACATGTACTTACGCTTGCTTTACTTTTTAAATCTTTGGATAAAAATCCCGGATGAATACCAGATGGCTAGAGTTTGGAGGAATTAGGCTTGTGATCAACCAGACAGTTGTCCCTGTAGAATTGAAGTCTTCACCCGAAGATCGGAGTTGTCTTTCCGTATTTGCTATCTAAGGTTATATCATTTATACTAAGTACGTTATATATTGAACATTGTCTTTTGATATTACCCTTATTTGTAGCTATATGTGAGATTTGACTTTCTGTGCTCATATATGGTGTATATCTGGTTTTGTTCTTAAAACTGGGTGCTACATGCTTCAAGGGAATGCAAATCTCCAAATCTTTCGGTTGGGACGAATTCCACATTTCTGCAATCACCTAATACTATCTTCTTGATTGCAGGTATATAAGCTGGTTCTAGAAATTGTTCCATGCTTATAAATTTTGGCAATTCTCAATTGTTATATCACTTAGGGATGAGAAAGTGCGGCAATATTCTTCAAAAGAAAGCCAATGGAAAGGGCAGAAACAAGCACTCCTAGTGAATGTCTGGAATGCACAATTACTGATCTTGAGCTCCTGCAGTGATGGAAGACCCCAATTTCGTAGCTCCATGGCAGCCAAAGATGGTGAGGGAACCACAATCAATATAGCCTCCGACATTCCCTGAGTTCTTCAGCTTTATCGTCTTTAGGGATGGGCCCTTAGGGCACTCCCAATACAGAAACCATTATAGTTTCTATGGATATTAATTGTACTATCACCTAAGCGTTTTGCTGATGTGGCAAGGTAGTTATTGAAGAGAGAGAACAAAAATCATAGAAACTGGGTCTAAGTTAGAAACCATGTCTACACGAGAACCAAGACATGAAGGAATGTGATTGGTAGAGAATGAAGAGAGAGTGTATGTGATTGGATAAAAAGTTGTTCTGTAGAAACTATCCATTGGAACCATAGTTTCTATATATAGTGTCTATAAAAATTAATAGGCATAGAAACTATACGTAGTTTCTAGCATTGGGACTGCCCTTAGACGTTTTGATTTGATCTTTCGGCAATTCCAGAAATTCAAGGAAACGAAAATCTCAAAAACTTCCTGTTGGCACAGATTCCATATTTTGGCAGTCTGCAATTACTATCTTTTAATGGCAGGTATATAATCTGGACTCAGAAAGTGCTCTAGGCTTGATAGGTCTTGGCACTTCTCAATTGTTAGGTCAACGAGGTGAGAAAGTGCTGGTACCGATGCTGTCGCCTACTACCATGTTATTAAAGAGCACCGCTGGTATCACATTTAGGTTTGTTTGCTGTGAGTTTCGAGAAACCGATATGCTCTTTAATCCACTGCAATTGTGGATTGAAAGTAACGTTATGTTGGCAAAGTTTTCTGGATTAATCGAGTTTGGAAGAGATGCACCTTAATAATCACGAAGCCTAAGTTGGTTTCCCTGCCCAGCAGTAGCACTTGCATGAATTGGCAAAGCATGTTCTTGACAAAATTGATACGTCGCCAACTCAAATCTCTGTAGGTTGATCAACTCAGTGGAACCACTAGGAAAGTTGTCGAATTTGCACCTTCTAGCGTATAGTATTTGTATACTGTAGAGGCAACAAAACTCTGACGGGAGGCTCTTCGAAACACAATTCTTGGAGATTTCAAGGTACCGAAGGTGCTTCATGTTGGACATATTCTTTGGTAATGCCCTTATGGAGGCAAAAATAATGACCCGCACGCAGGGGCGGATCCAGGGCCCGGGCTACAGCCCGGGGCGAGTCCATGTAGCCCATGTAACATATGTGGTGTTTAGCCTAAAAAACTATAATCTTAATTAGACAAAAGGAGACCTAGGAAGCAAGATCAGACTGTTTTGAACGTGAATCAGCAGCTCAGCTTGGGGCGCAGCCCCGTTTTGAATCCGCCCCTGCCCGCAAGCGTCCAAGTTCACTAAACCAGTGCTCCAATACAGCACTGTTATCAATCCTTAGAGACTTTCCATAGAAAAGAATACTTAAAGACTTGTTGCAAAATAGGGTGCGCAACTTTCGATGCTTGCTTAGCCTCAACAGGTCATTACCGCCCGCATCACTGTTTTGCAGTATCGACAGATGGCAAACATTCTGAGGAACATTTTGAATGTCGCTTGTGTTCTTTATGATGAAGCAATCCTCCCTTGAAACAAGTTGTGCCATGTCATGAATCAAGTCTTAGAACCGAGAATCTGAAAGGAGGACCTATATATTGAGCATTTGGTCAATTTACGACTTATATTAATCCATAAATACGATTTAAACAATAGTAACAGTACCACTAACCATACTGTAACACCACCACTACTGCAGATAGTATTTAACAGCGCAGCAACCAAGTACGCTAAAAACGCTAACAGAATAGCATATGAACAATAACGCACAGTGGGATTAGATTTATACCCTAGGGTGGGACTGCCGGTACCCGCGGACAATGAGCCACCATCTTCTCCGTCGTTGGTGTTGGTGCGGCCACCAGTCCTCCTCGTGTCCACCATGTTGCAGAGGAGGTCGCGCCGGGAGACCCCTGCAGGTGCGGTGTCGAAGCAATGGAATGAAACTCTCCCGTGCGGTGTCGAAGCAGTGGCACGGGAAGCTCCTGCAGGTGCGGTGTCGGAGCAGTAGAACGAGACTCTCCCGTCAGGAAGCAGAAGCCCCCGAACAGGAAACTGCAGACGGGGCAGCAGTCGCACCGGGAAGGCCGGTGCTCCCCAAAAACTTGATTCCCCGCCTACCCGTGCAGGTACGCTTGACGGGGGAAGTTCCGGAGGCCTGCTACTGAAGCTTCCTGTGCGCGCAGGGAACTCCGGTCGAAGATGCAGACGAACAGCTCAGCGCTCAGATGTTGCGGAGAGGAGGAAGAGGAAGAGTTGGGTCTCGCACAGACGGAACAGGGGCGCCCCCCTCATTATAGCCGCGAAGTTCTCCATCTGTCCGTTAGGCCCTGTCGGGGGAATGAACCTGGACAGGGTGGTTGGGCGTTGGGAGTTGGCTGCGGCGGCTAGGGTTTCGGTTGGGCCAAGCGACAAAACCAGACAAAACCAGGCCAAACCAAGCCAGCCCACGGCCCACGCCACGGCCCGGCGCGTCGTGTCGCGCGGGCGGGCGGGCGGCGTGGCTCGGCTCGGCGGCGGCGGCGCGCGCGTGTGGCCTCTCGGTTCTCCCTCTCAACTTGTCTATGTGAGAGTCCTAAGACTCACTATTTAAGATGATAACCTTTTTAGTGAATTTCCCATATGGTACTAATCACTTTTCCACTCAACAATAATTGTGGGCCTTTGAAGTTTATTTGATTAATTAGAATAAATAATGGACTTGGCCCAAATTAATCTAACAATCCCCACCAAACTTCAGAAGTCCACAGTTAATGTCTTCAGTTCTGAGCTTGTTTGATATACCAGTGTTTCGATGGAGACTGTTAAGTTGAACATCCATCTAGAAAAGGAGTTTACACTCATTTACAACTGACCAATGGACTATGCCTTGAATTGATAGTTTTGTGCAAAGTGAGGCTCACTCGATTCCTTTACTGATACTAGGCTGCCTGTAGCATCCCCTCTGGTTGGAGCATATAAGTCATACTCCTGGCCTATTCATGAGTATCTAGAGATCACCCAAATCTCATAGATTGCGACTAGCAATCGAACTCACATAGGTGTGTTCCTTTAAGATGCCCTATAGGCCGACATCTTTGCTTCTCATTAAGCCACTCGGATCACATTGAGGTATTTACCAACCTGCCATACAGATAGGAAGAGAAGTGCATTACTCAAGAGATTGACCTTTATTAAAAAGGGTCTCTTCCCTCAGTCTACCCATAGCTTGTTTCACCATCCTAATTCACGGGATCTCCGATCAAATAGGACAGGTTGCCACCACGATAGAACTTCATGTGGGTCTCAGTCCCATCTCACTCGATGCACTATCTATCACATTACGCGATAGTCCCTTAGTAAATTGATCTGCCAGATTTTTAGACGTATGGACATAGTCCAAAGCTATTACTCCGGAGTTTCTCAATTTTCTGACAGATTTTAACCGCCGCTTTACATGCCTAGTGGTCTTCATGTTGTCCTTTGAACTGTTTATCTTGATAATTACTGTTTGGTTATCACAGTTCATAGAAATTGTGGGCACAGGTTTTTCAACCACCGGCAAATCCATAAGGAGCTCATGGAGCCATTCAGCCTCAACAGTAGCGGTATCAAGTGCTGCAAGTTCTGCTTCCATTGTTGACCTTGTTAAGATGGTCTGCTTGCAAGACTTCCAGGAAACAACGCCACCTCCAAGTGTGAATGTATATCCACTTGTGGCTTTTAACTCATCAGCATCAGATATCCAATTTGCATCACAATAGCCCTCGAGTACCTTCGGGTACCCAGTATAGTGAATGCCAAAGCTCGACGTTCCCTTTAGATAGCGCAATATTCTTTCAAGAGCACGCCAGTGATCATCTCCCGGATTTGAAACAAACCGGCTTAATTTGCTCACAGCAAATGAGATGTCAGGCCTTGTTGCACTAGCCAAGTACATTAGCGAGCCGATGATTTGGGAGTATCTCAACTGATCCCTCATTATTCTTCGGTTCTTTCTCAGGATCACGCTTGGATCATAGGGAGTGGACACAGGCTTGCAGTCACTATAACCAAAGCGACTCAGTACTTTTTCCACATAGTGAGTTTGTACAAGTGTTACCCCACCATTTTCTCCCCTTAGTAGTTTGATGTTTAGTATCACATCAGCCACTCCCAAATCCTTCATGTCAAAGCTCTTTGACAGAAAATCCTTGACTTCCTCAATCACATTGAGGCTTGTCCCAAAGATTAGTATGTCATCCACATACAAGCACAGGATTACTCCTTCTCCCCCACCATAGCGGTAGTACACACATTTGTCGGCTTCATTCGCAACAAAGCTAGCAGATGTCATAGTTTTATCAAACTTTTCATGCCATTGCTTAGGTGCTTGTTTTAGGCCATACAAAGACTTCAATAATTTACACACCTTTCCTTCTTGACCTTCTACTATGAAGCCATCAGGCTGATCCATGTAGATCTCCTCATCTAGCTCCCCATTTAGGAAAGCTGTCTTAACATCCATCTGATGAACGAAAAGACCATGAGACGTAGCCAGGGCAAGCAGTACTTGGATTGTGGTCAATCGGGCCACTGGTGAATAAGTATCAAAGAAGTCCTCGCCTTCTTTCTGGGTATAACCCTTAGCCACAAGCCTTGCCTTGTACTTTTCAATCGTACCATCAGGCCTAAGCTTTTTCTTGAACACCCATTTACATCCTACAGGCTTGCACCCGTAAGGACGATCAACAATCTCCCAAGTTCCATTGGTCATAATTGAATCCATCTCACTTCGCACTGCTTCCTTCCAGTAGTCAGCGTCGGGAGAGGAAAATGCCTCAGCAATGGTGCTTGGAGTGTCATCCACGAGGTATATAGTGAAATCATCACCAAAAGACTTTATAGTCCTCTATCTCTTACTCTTTCGAGTAGCTCCACTATTATCCTCCTCAGGATTCTCAACACATGTTTGTTCAAGATGTTCTGTTGGCGCCACGGGGGAATCAACAGGTTTTTGACTAGATGTGCTAGGTTCATTTCCTCTCATAGGAAATTCATTCTCAAAGAATATAGCATCCCTGGACTCAATTACTACACCAACATGCATGTCAGGTACTCTAGAGCTTACAACTAGAAATCTATAGCCGATGCTGTGTAAAGCGTAACTGAGGAACACACAATCTACAGTTTTTGGTCCAAGTTTGCGCTTTTTGACGATTGGCACATTCACCTTGGCCAAGCATCCCCAAGTGCGTAGGTATGAGAGAGTCAACCTTTTCTTTTCCCATTCCTCGAATGGTGTTACTTCTTTATTCTTTGTAGGAACTCTATTCAGGACATGACATGCCATCAATATAGCCTCACCCCACCATTCATTGGAAAGTCCCGCAGTGTCTAACATGGCGTTAACCAAATCAGTTAGAGTGCGATTCTTTCGTTCGACAATCCCATTGGATTGGGGGGAGTATGGAGGCGTCCTCTCATGAATAATTCCATGTTCCTCGCAGAATGAATCAAACTCATGTGAAAAGTATTCTCCCCCCACGATCAGACCTCAACCGTTTGATTTTTCTTTCCAATTGGTTCTCTACTTCAGCTTTATAGATTTTAAAATAATGCATTGCTTCATCCTTTGTTTTTAGCAAGTACACATAGCAAAATCTAGTGCTATCATCAATAAGAGTCATGAAATATTTCTTTCCTCCTTTGGTCAACACACCATTCATCTCGCACAGATCAGAATGAATGAGATCTAGCGGTGCCAAATTTCTCGCCTCTTTCACAGCCTTGTGAGGCTTGCGAGGTTGCTTCGCTTGAACACAAGCATGGCACTTAGACCCTTTGACTAGATCGATTTTTGGGATTAATTTTAAACTAGCTAAGCGCGTCATACAACCAACATTGATGTGATAGAGTCGGGAATGCCAAACATTAGACTCATCATCATTTCTCACATGGTTCACAATTTTATCACAAGAATCCATCAAAGAGAAGCAGAACAAGCCTCCGCTTTCATAGCCTTTTCCAACAAAGGTTCCATACTTGGATACAACACATTTATTGGACTCAAATACAAGTCTAAAGCCATCTCTACATAGTAGAGATCCACTAACGAGATTCTTCTTGATGGAGGGGACATGCTGCACGTTCTTTAGCTGCAGGATCTTTCCCGAAGTAAACTTCAGATTGATCGTACCAACACCAAGTACAGCAGCAAAGCGTACCATTTCCCATCAGCAAGGAGCAACCTCTTTGTTCCTGATAAGAAGAAAACAAAGAAACATCAGAACAAACATGAATGTTAGCACCCATGTCAACCCACCACTCAGGTGAGAGACAAACTGAAAAAACTGTAGGTAGATGATTACCGTACCCAGATCCTCCAGATTCGCTAACAACCATGTTTGCGGACTTCTTCTGCTTGTCCTTACGGTCAGGGCACTCTTTTGCCCAATGGTCAGATGCACCGTAGACAAAGCAAAGGCCCTTTTCTTTTTCCCTGCCCTTCTTCTTAAAAGTTGCAGCTTTAGGCTTGACTGCAGGCTTGTTTTTCTTCTTCCTCTGTGCAGCATGAAAGTTCTTCTTTTGCACTAGATTGGCGCTAGAACTTTCCTCATGCGCTTTCTTGCCATGAGTGTCCTTTGCCCTAGCATTCTCCTCCACACCAACAGTAGCAATGAGATCAGTCACACTGAACACTTGCCTCCTGTGCTTTAGAGTAGTGGCAAAGCTCGACCAAGTAGGTGGCAGCTTAGCGATGATACCACCGGCCACAAACTTGTCAGGCAACTCACACTTATTGTTCTGGAGTTCCTTTGCCAGCATCTGTATCTCATGAGCCTGCTCTACTACAGATCGGTCATCGACCATCTTGTAGTCATAGAACTTCTCCATGATGTACAACTCAGTGCTAGCATCGGCAACACCGAACTTGGCCTCAAGTGCATCCCACATGTCCTTGCCAGTGTCCATATCCATGTACACTTGCACCATGGTTTCAGCTAATATGCTGATGAGACCCCCCTTGAACAAGTTATCTGCCTCATTGAACTTAATCTCCTCCTCGTGAGAGAAAGGAGGTTCAATGCGCTTTCCCTTGATCACGTGCTCACAACGCATACTAGTGAACCACAGCTTGGAGCGAACACGCCATACTTTATAGTTGGATCCATCATCTTTCAAAGGTGGTGGTTTTAGTGACGCAGCAAAACTAGCAGCCGAAAATGACCTATCAAGTTTTTGGATTGTTGGGCATTTGGTCAATTTACGACTTATATTAATCCATAAATACGACTTAAACAATAGTAACAGTACCACTAACCATACTGTAACACCACCACTACTGCAGATAGTATTTAACAGTGCAGCAACCAAGTACGCTAAAAACGCTAACAGAATAGCATATGAACAATAGAGCACAGTGGGATTAGATTTATACCCTTAGGGTGGGACTGCCGGTACCCGTGGACAGTGAGCCACCATCTTCTCCGTCGTTGGTGTTGGTGCGGCCACCAGTCCTCCTCGTGTCCACTATGTTGTGCGGTGTTGAAGCAGTGGAACGAGACTCTCCCGTGCGGTGTCGAAGCAGTGGCACGGGAAGCTCCTGCAGGTGCGGTGTCGGAGCAGTAGAACGAGACTCTCCCGTCAGGAAGTAGAAGCCCCCGAACAGGAAACTGCAGACGAGGCAGCAGTCGCACCGGGAAGGCCGGCGCTCCCTAAAAACTTGATTCCCCGCCTACCCGTACAGGTACGCTTGACGGGGGAAGTTCCGTAGGCCTGCTACCGAAGCTTCCTGTGCGCGCAGGGAACTCCGGTCGGAGATGTAGACCAACAGCTCAGCGCTCAGATGTTGCGGAGAGGAGGAAGAGGAAGAGTCGGGTCTCGCACAGACGGAACAGGGGCGCCCCCCCTCATTATAGCCGCGCAGTTCTCCATATGTCCGTTAGGCCCTGTCGGGGGAATGAACCTGGACAGGGTGGTTGGGCGTTGGGAGTTGGCTGCGGCGGCTAGGGTTTCGGTTGAGCCAAGCCAGGCCATGGCCCACGGCCCACGGCCCGGCCCGCGCGCGGCGCGGCGGCGGCGGCGCGCGCGTGTGGTCTCCCGGTTCTCCCTCTCAACTTGTCTATGTGAGAGTCCTAAGACTCACTATTTAAGATGATAACCTTTTTAGTGAATTTCCCATATGGTACTAATCATTTTTCCACTTAACAATAATTGTGGGCCTTTGAAGTTTATTTGATTAATTAGAATAAATAATGGGCTTGGCCCAAATTAATCTAACACTATATTTACAAGGTCTTCAAAGTACCGAGAACCAATTTCTTGGAGTGGAATGTTGCCTTCAGGTACCACAAAGCATTCAGCTACCATAATTCAGCTAGACTTTCCTTTTCGAAATTGTAGTCTTTGGGGTAGACAGCACAGAATGAGAAACATCTCTAGTCATCATCGACAATAATAGGTAGTGTCAAATATATTAAGAATTCTCTAAAAAACACCCACTTTTGTCATTATTAACATAATATAACGTAACCCGTTAAGCCTATATCATATCAAGATTACTCACCTATGTCATTTTGAAATGATGATATAGAGTAACTGAATTTGCATCTAATAAATTACCCACATCTCCCATTATCAAGATAATTTAGAATTCCCTAATCTTCATGCAAATTACCCATGTCAGCCAATATTATAAAAAACTGAAATGACCCCTAAATCTACGTTTAAACTACAACATATTCTATATAAAAAATACCATAAACTTTCCCTAAGATACTTCTAAAATACCCATTTCTGCCACTACTAAAAAACACTAATTCAAGTAAGCATAGATAATGTGTGCCCAAGGCACAAATATCTGGACCGGCTGGGCTGTCTACGCTCAGGTCAAGGAGGCCCAGGAGGCCAGGAAAGCTAACCCGCGTTGGGTCGGTCCAGATGGGCTGCCTCGTCTCCTCTCTTCCTTTTCCCCCTTCCCATATGCTACACTTACAGTTTTACACTAGCCTCCCACGGTGCTCCAGCTGACGTGAATGAATTCTCTGGTCGATCGATAGCGCAAGTTCAGCTGCGGTGCAAAGAGATGGTGGACAAAATGAGGAGAAAGGTTACCTGCGACTGCGAGTGCGAGATCGATTGGCAGGAAGGAGCGGGGCTGCTCAGCTGATGGCTTGGAAGCTGGACCCGGCTCGCTCGCTCGCCTCGCGCTTCTGAATTCCTGCCCGCGCGCTCAGCTCTCGCGCCTCTCGCCCTGCCCTAGACGCGCAAGGGAGATGAACCTGCATACTCGCGGGATCCAGCGTTTGCAGGCGGAATTTTCGAGGAAGCAGCGCCCCTTGTACAGAATCGGGCAGTAGAACTGACTTGGGAGTCTCCGTCGGCAGATGATGTCCAGGCCCCAAACAGATGCCTGAGCCACACATACGCGGCCCGCCGGCCGCGCGGTGGGTGGCCGAGAGCCGGAATGTTTTTTTTTTAAACCCTTTTAAATCAATGCTATTACTAAGTTCTACCTCTATGCCTAAAAGAATACAATTATGCTATGCGTGCCACGTTTCACTAGGTTTTCAGGAAATAGTATTCATATTTATGACTCTAAATTAATTTATTATGAAAATACATTTCATAATTAATATAATGATATTTATTTAATATTATAAATATTTATACTTTTGTATTTATAATTGGTCAAACTTGCAGTTTAAAACTAAACATCAAGATGCAATCATGAAGAAGAAAAACCAGACTGCATTCGACTGTAGTACCATCAATTTGTGTCCGCAGAATTCTGAGCAGACTTTAGAACCTTATATTTCCTTGTAGCATTATTATTCAAGGTTATGCAATCTTCGAGCACTCTGGACACAAGAGACGGCCTTTGGATCTGCACTTTGTGCACCGAACCAAACTGTCAGTCTTGGCTTCAGCTCCAAGTGATTCGTAGAGATCATCTAGCATGCCCAAACTAAGTATGCCTCCCTTCCGAACTAAGCCCATTCCTTTGCACTGTGAGCATGCTACAATCTGAAGATCACTGCACCTCTTACACATACCAAGTGACCTGCTTTGGATTTGTACATTGCTCAGACAAAAGATAGATGAGTGGTTGATAAGGATATGCAGAGCAGGAAGCATCCGCCATGCATTTTCTGAACATAAAGTCATCTACTGATATTTTCTTTTGGAAAAAAAGGAATTTTATTCCGTTCTGAAAATAAGTCATCCACTGATAAGCTACATACATCTTTTTTTATGAAAAATTACACTGATGGAGACCAGCTTCGGTTTCATTTCCTTATGCACATCGCAACATGGCTCAATATGTCAGCCCTCGTGCTGTAGCAGGCTACCAGTTGAAATTAACTAGACCCGGAATCAAAACATTTTAATAAAACTGCGCATATTTGTATGCATACAGCATACTTATTTCGCACGGAATTTGTTCACCCTTTTCAAATCCCCCCAACTGTTGTATTTAAATCCATCCTTCCTGCTAGTTCAAATCAACTCTGCGTTCTGTTCCCAGTTAATCATTGCGAATCACTCACAGTAACAGCGCAGCTATCCTTCTGCAAGATACTAAACAGCACAAATGGGGCTAACCAAACAAAAGATAGAGAAAAAGAGATGGGAAGGGAAGATAATGAAGCCGTCGACCTTAGGCGCAGCAATGGTGGCACCGAGTAGCAGCGCGGCCACCACGAAGCCGGCGATCTCGCTGCCGGTCAGCCCATCCATCTCTTCTGAGTCTTCTCCCTCTGCTCTGGTGCCCACTGGGGACGGATGAGGTTGTGAAGATCGGTCGAGGGAGCTGGCCGAAGGCCGGCTTGTCCAGTCGCTCCGTGAGACTGAGGTGGGCCGTGTGCCACACGAAGACTAAAAGAGAAAAAGCCCATTCTAACCTACCATTATTGCCCCAGGCCCAGTCTAATTTTGTTCGACTGCAAAAACATAGATCATTTCCTACTTCAATTATTCAAGGCCTTTTTTATCTACTAAATTTAATTACTAGCTGCAGCAAAAAATTAGCCACTCCCTCCATCCCGCCCAAAAAAAATGTTCTAGGATTTTTAGGACATATTAGTGCTCAATAAAAATTACTCACGTATCACTATTTATTGAATGTGAACTGTGCTATTAATGAATAAATCCCTCGTTAAAAAGGAACATATGGAGGCATTCAGACCATAATCTCAAGCTGATATGGCCAAATCTACTATCCAAGAGCTAAAACATCAAGGGTTTTTTGGGACACTTTGAATCCTAGAACATCAAGTTTTTTTCAGGAGAGAGAGAGTAATAGTTACTCACTTCGTCTCAGAATATCTGTCGTTCTCGCTTCCCGAGAAACAACTTTAACAAAATATATATTAAAAAATATTATTATTTATGGTACATAATTAATATCATTGGAAAGATCTTTGAATCTAGTTTTTTAACAAATTTATTTGGAGACACAAATGTTGCACATATTTTGTACAAATTGAGTCAAAGTCGTGGCACGGACATCGAAAACGACAGATAAATTGGGACGGAGGGAGTAGCTAGCTAAGAGCAACTTTAGCAGGAGCCCTAAAATCATAACCTCTACTTTTGATTTGAGGGCTCTCTTAACTTTTGATGGCATGATTTGTTTGCATCTATTTTAGCAGGAGCTTTCAAATTCATCCTAATAGACACTTCCATATGAGACTGCACCGCTTGCTGGAGCCCAGGCGGCGGGTAGCGGGAAGAGGGCGACCATCGGGAGCACATAAATGCATCAGGCATTAGGCGCCCCACGAAGGTTGTTGGCATTTCTTAGCGCAATCACCAAGTGAGGAGGTTTTAAGTCCATCACCGGCAACGGCGTCAGAAATGCCTGTTGGTATTTCTTAACACCATTACTAAAATTGAGTTAATCTTAGTAACGCCTCCAAGAAACACCAACTACGATAGTTCTTAACGATTACAGAGAATATCCGCAAACGCACGGATCTATCATTGTAGCATTTCACCCGAAAGTATTCAGGGTATCGTTATTTATATTTTTCCAAATGAGGGGAAGGTATAAGAGTCTAGCATGAGCATGAACAAGATTACATACATGCATAGTGGACCATAGTGCATGACAGGGGTAAAAATGGTATATCAAGGATAGTGGACACATATTTGAGCCAACCTCAAGGATAAAAGGAAAACAAAGAATAAAAGAATGTTCCTATGTGGAGCCGGCATGTTCTAATATAGCCGTGCAAAGAACAGTTAATGATCATAGAAGATGCATGACTAGAGCTAGAGCTAAGTGTAAGATAGGTCGGGAGGCCACTGAGTACTAGTTTGCCAGCAACCTCGTGTAACAATTTAGACTCCAACACCCTACCCGAACGTAGGGCATTACAAGGGATGGACAGGGCTATCACCACCTACCGCCAACCCTCAACCGTGGAGTAGGAAATGCATTCACCTGCTCCCATGTACCCGGGCACCACGCCCGATTACACAGAAGCTACCCACATCCCCCGGGGACTCCAACCCTATGGATCAACAAGCATAGGACATGGGCACACCCGAAGACACGATGAACCGTTACCTCAACTTTGCTCTAATTCTACTCATACAAGATGTATGAATGATTAGGCACAAAGTTCTACATGTCAAGATCATAACATACAAACTATATACTAGTTCATATATCATGCTTATAACATGAGAACTATAGTCTAGTTCATATGCATTGCTATATTGTAAGTATGAGAGGATGACTATGTAAGAACTCTTTATATTCATACCAAGTGTTGCTTTTCTTCCAAGGAGACAAGCTCTTCAAGTAGGTCTTGCCCTGCTCACAATACTACTACTAAAACTAAAAGAGTACAAGAGATGAGTAGTGAGGTAGAGGCTCCAAATGTTGGTGTGTGTTGAATGGTGAGCTCCTTCTCTTCTTATATAGTGGAGTGTGGTCGGTTATGGCATTGATAAATAAGGATACACCCAGGAACCGACCAAGCATGCCGCCATGCAATTGCCTACGAAAGCTAGGCCTGGGCTGAGCTGCCTGGGGTGCGGGCACACCATGGCTGGCTTGCCTGGCCACCGCCTTTGCCAAGTGGGCTAGTGGCTAGGCCTGGGCCCCTCCTACACCAATGTTCTACCCAGGTAAGTTGCGTAGGTGGGCTTCTTTATGTATTTCCTTTGCACATTTCTGCTTTCTGCTTTGCGTCTTTCGCTTGGTTTTGTTTATTTTCCACTTGTATTCGAATGTGTCCTGCAAAACATGTTTTCTCCAATACAAGTGGAACTATGTCAATAATAAAGGCATATGTGTCAAAAGATTGTTTATTTCTCCTGTTTTGGATAATAATTGGCGGTCGAATGTTGTCATTAGTGACCGCCAACAAATCCCCCAAGCTTAAACTTTGCTCGTCCCAAGCAAATAGCTAAGTACTTGGTTGTTGATCAGGAGTTGCTACTATGCCAATACAATCACAAGTGCCATGTCTATAACAAAATATTCTTCCACAATTGAAATAAGTTAGCATTTTTATCCATCCTTTACCTTGATCCCTATGGGGTGTATAGGTTTTTCAAGTTCTTGGGCGGTTACAAGATAGAACGGTTGTAAGAGAATTACCAATCATTCATTCCTCGTTTAACGATCTATCCAGAGGTTTTATGAATTTTTGTAAAGAAATGTAAGTTCCTCAAATGATTCTCTCGATCGCTCAAATATGTATGAAACATCACCAAGGCATTTGATATTTTGCCTTCTTTTTCATATCCGACCACTAAGGCTTTTGAGTGGAGTTTTGGGTAGATATGAAAAGTGGGGCATACTTGCATCACATATTTTGCTAAGTCAAAGACTGGACCTCAAGGAGATGCAAGTCATACTGTCAGTGCAGAAAGTGACCAACACGTAAATATTTGTAGTTTTGCCGTATGTTGTGATCGGAGGTGGCCTAGCACTCAATGACATAGGGTTTATACTAGTTCAAGCAACGTGTCCTACGTATAGTTTGAGTCAGTCGGTGACTTTATTCTTGAGCCTAGGCGCTCAAAGTTTGCAGTGGGGTTACAAACGAGAAGGAGAAAGATGGGGGGTACAAGAGGTTCGGTCGGACTCCTGTCGGAAGGGCCGAGAGTGATGGGAGCCCCGCTATGAACTAAGTGGTCGAGCGTGTGCTCGTGGTTCGAACCTAGCGGTTCTATGGTTGTGTGCTAGTGAACTTGATTGATCTAATGAATCTGAATTGACCTAAATGGATTTGAACCTCCCTATTTGGGAGAGAGCACATCCCCTTTTTAGATGAAGGGGATGGCTTTACAAGTGACAGGGAGAGAGCACGTATGCTATTGAGCCTTGTTGCCCACGCCGGCGGGTATAGAATGATGGTAGGCACCCATAATACTATTGAGTGTCAGATGCATGTGGGAGGTCACGTCGTCTTCTTCAGGTATGACAGATGTCGGTACCTGCTATACTGTTGATGCCTAGAGGCATGTGAGAGGTTTTACCATGCTCGCCCGGTACGGTAAATGCCAGTGCCCACAACACTATCGATGCCCAGACGCATGTGGGGGGAGCCTTACCGTATGGGAGTTAATAGCGCCCACAATACTATAGAGGAAAATGTCGGCGCCTACAACACCGTTTGGGCTCAGTCATGCTAGGGAGGTTGCAGAGTATGGTTTCTACAGGTGTACAGGGTATGGTCCCTAGTATTGTGGTTTGACTTGTGCGCCCTGCCTTACTTTCTCCATCCATTTCCTGGTCCTTACTGAGTGGGCATCCCCGGTCAGTGGGTCCCGGTCAGCTCTGATCGTGCTAGTCGGAGAAGAGCAATGAGTAGGGGTTCGGCGCACCCTCGGTCAGAGACGTGGGTCAGAGTCAGAAGTGGTGCTTGGCCAAGCCTTTCGGTTGGAGGGACCATTCGGAGGCAGGCCAGAGACCAAAGCGGGCACTCCGGTCGGATAGGCGGGCCGAAGTCGAAAGCGAGCGCCATTTCTCCTCGGTCAGGCCTTCCGGTCGGTGATTGGATTGCCCTTCTGGCCTATCGTTCAGGTACTTGGGCTGGCCCATGAATTGAACATTTGTTTGCAATGTTGTTTGCTGGGCTGAGCCTTTTTTGGGAAGCCGGTCCACAAGGGACCCCGGGTTTATGAACCCAATAGGTGCCCCCGAGCCCCCGAGCGATTCGGGCAAAATCATCTAGGGGATTTTTGTCTTGACGACGGGTGCGCACGAGCACACCCACGGGTGTAGCCCTCGAGCCCCTAGGTGATTCGGGCAGAATCGTCTGGGGGGTGTTGTCAGTGGGCGTGTGTGTGTGTTTTTAGTTGAGACAGAGTCATCAACTAAGGCGTCGTCGCGCAGCCAAGGTGTTTAGTTTTGGGATTAAGCGAGGTAGAGCGCATGGATACCGGTGTCGGTGCGTGCCATGGGATTGAGCGAGGTAGTTAGTTTAGGGATCAGATGAGACGGAGCTCATGGGTCCTAGCGTCGGTGCGTGCCATGGGATCAGGCAAGGTAGTTAGTTTAGGGATCGGACGGGATGGAGCTCACGGGTCCTGGCATCGATGTGCACTGTGGGATCGGGTGAGTCAGAGTCGTGGATCCTGGCCTCGGTACAGCTCGCGCAGCCAAGGTAGTTAGTTAGTTAGTTTAGGGATCAGGCAAGCTAGGGTTTGCAGATCCTAACGGGGCGAGTTTAGGGTCGTAGACCCAAGTAGTCTTAGAGTGCAGGCATAGCATAGCCGATGGATGGGGTGAGTTCGGGGTCATAGACCAGGCGTTTGGTGTGCAAATCGAAGCATAGCCAGATGGGGCGACTTTGGGGTCGTAGACCCAGGCGTTTGGTGTGCAGTCGAAGCGTAGCTGAGGATGAGGCGAGTTTACGGTCATAGATCTTGGCATTTGGTGGCTTGGGCCCTCGAGCCCTGTTGGGCTTTGGTAGGGGTCGGTTTGAGTTGTGTGCGTTACCCTGTCCTCGGTTTCTCACAACTGGAGGGGCTGAGTTTTGTCACTTGCCTCGATCGCTCGGGCTTGAGCGACGTGCTCGGTGAGCTCACTAACGGGTATGATCGAGTGAAATCTGGGTCCATCATTCGTGATAGGGTCGCATTGTCCTCTTGTGACATTCCATTACTCCTTTACCTGCAACCCAGCAGATGCCTAGGTCGTTTTGGAGATCGACTCAGGTGGCCTACTGGCCTCCCCTCAATGGAGATTCTGTGGGCTTGGCAAGAGGTTTAGGATCGAATAAGAAGGTTGAGATGATCCTGTCTACTTTGGGGCAAACCGAGCAAGGGTCGCACGGGGCTCATCTGCATTTTCTCCCCTGGCTCTATTTGACATGGGGTAGCCTCGAGCCCTTCGTGGGCCAGCCTTCGAACCCCAGTCGGTCGTTTACTCATGTCGAATGAGGCAACTGCCACTTCATGACACAACACAGAGCATTGTGATACATTTTGTTGTATGTGCGATGCTTTGTTCCCGAGCCCTCGGGCGGTTCAGGGCCCGAATCGTCTAGGGAGCATGGGCGTATGGAATGAATACATGTATGGATGTATGAAATGATTATAAAGAAATAGCGAGGGTCGGTAGTGTTACCTTGATGACTCGAGTGATGGGGTTTGAAGAACTCCAATTAGAAATGTCTAGTCGGGACCCATGCTCGTCATTCGTGACAGAGTCAGCATGGCCTACATGGGGGCGTCCCTTTACTCCTTACCTATCTCTCAGTGTGTTTTTCTAAGCTGTTCGATCGACTTAGGAAGCCTGATGGTCTCTCCTAGCAGAGATCCCTTTGTTTGGGTTTTTCCAAGTCCCGCCTGGGGAGGCGGAGAGCCGCCTGCATGTTGTGGTGCTTTGGTTTTTGTGCCCGATGTGCGGTAGTGGTGGGCCATACCTAGGCCATGTCCCATCGTACCAGGCGTTGTTCTGTCTGACCAGGCATTGTTCCATCAGTCAGTGTGCATCCTAGTGGTTAGGGTGCGTCCCATCATTTCCCATCCGCATTGAATGGGGGAAGGGAGAGAGGTTTTCACTCTGATCTTTTGCCCCTCTCTAGCTATCATGTTTTCTCCTTAAATAGGGGAGGGAGAGGGCTTCTCATTGTAGTCCTTTGCCTATTCTCCAACTATTATCTCTCCTCATCCTTCATCACTAAGAGTGCCTATATGCCACGGTGGTTCCTAAGTGAGAGAGAGGGTAAGTGAGGGGAGGACTTACAAATCCTTTCATGAATCCAAAGCATGATGTTGAGCTGGAGGCTGGTCAGGGTGGTGCTGGTCATCTTTGCCTAAGAAGGGGTGGCTTTCGCCGAAGGAGGTGGCACACTAGATTCATCTACGAGGCCTTTTTTTTGGGATGGAACCGTGTGTGGATTTTCTCCAGTGGATCTTCACTAGGCGAGCCTTGTCGGAGGGGAAGTTGCCCAGGATCATGCTGGTGGAGGGTTCCATGCCTACAACTGCTTAGGTTGGCCAGTTAATAAAGTTTGATGAGATCTCTTTCAGCCATGGTGGCCATACCTCGGTGGCCACGTCCCTACCCAGGAGCTACCTCGACTGCATGAGAAGGTCAGGAGCTCCATGCTCTTCTACTGAGCATCTATGGGTGCGACATCCTTGAGGTACCTGTTGCACTCACTGAAGTCGAGAGAGCGGAACCGAGCGGGTCCCTTGAGGTACCCGTTGCGCTCATTGAAGTCAAGGGAGCGGAACCGAGCGGGGCCCCTGTGGTGGTTGTTATGTCCGATGGCGTGTGCCGTGGCCTCTCCTTTGGCGTCAGGCGATGTCATCGAGCGGACACTGTAGTATTTGGATTAGAAGTAGTTAGAAAATGTAATAGTTGAGTTCATGGGTGAGTCCCCGTGTGAACAGTTTTTTGTATCAATGAATACATCAGTTCTGCTTTGGTGATAGAATTACTATCCATTCCTTGTTTTTATCCTAGCATAGCCTTTGTTTTTGTCCTTTCTTTTTCGCACCTGCCCATTGGTTTCATAGGCTACAACTTTTAAGAACCTAGGCATGGCCCACGAGGCTCGGCTGCTCATAACCGTAGGTCGTGGCAGGGTGCGTTTGGTTAGGAGTAAGAACAAAGTTACATAGGGCAATCATAGGGATGGAATGTGCTTCCATTCGGAGGCAAGGTTGTTTATCATGTGATAGTAAAAAAAAGAGAGGTAATATTTAGTATTGTACCCTCATGGAGTCCCCGAGCGACCCAGGCTGAAAGTGTTCAGGCTAGGGTGCTTTATAGGAGCAAGTGTTTGAATAAAAAGCGGTAAGACCAAATTTAGAGGAAGAAACGACATAGCTATTCAATGTTCCATGTGTTGGTAAGAATGTTGCCGTTGTCGTCCTCCAGTCGGTAGGTGCCTGGTCGGATCACTTCAGTCACCGTATAGGGTCCTTCCCATGGTGGACAGAGTTTGTGTTTTTCCTTCGTTGATTGGGTCCTCCGGAGTACGAGGTCGCCGACTTCGAGTATCCTCCCCCTGATCTTCCTTTCATGGTACCTATGGAGAGTTTGCTGGTAGTGAGCAGAGTGGATGATGGTTATTTCATGGGCCTCCTTGAGCAGGTCAACTGCGTCTTACTGAGCCTCCGCGGCTCGATCGCGGTCGAAAGCCTTCACTCTTGGGGCGTCGTGGTCAAGTTTAGAGGGCAATACTGCTTCAACTTCCTAGGCCAGGAAGAAGGGTGTGAACCTTGTGGATTAGTTTGGGGTCGTTCTCAGGCTCCAGAGGATCATTGGGACCTCTGCAACCCATCGCCTAACATACTTGTTGAGTCAGTCAAAGATGCGTGACTTGAGTCCTTGGAGGACCATGACATTGGCACACTCGACCAGACCATTAGTATGTGGGTGTCCGGCCGAGGCCCAGTCGATTCTGATGTAGTATCCATCACTAAAGTCTAGGAACTTCTTCCTAATGAAGTTAGTCCCATGGTCAATGATGATACAATTAGGAATGCCGAATCGGTAGATGATGTCAAGGAAGAATTTGACCGCCTCTTCCGAGCGGATGTTGGTGATGGGCTTGGCTTCTATCCACTTAGTGAACTTGTCAACTGTTACAAGTAGGTGAGTGAAACCGCCTAGGCCCTTTTTGAGGGGTCCCACCATGTCGAGGCCCTAGACCGCAAATGGCCATGTGACGAGGATGGTTTGGAGCTCTTGTGCCAGCAAATGGGTTTACCGAGCGTAGAACTGGCATCCTTCACACCTATGGATGACCTCCTCTGCATCTTGTAGCGTGGTGGGCCAGTAAAAACCTTGGTGAAAGGCTTTTTTGACCAATGATTTTGGGGCCGCATGATGTCCACAAATTTTGGCATGGACCTCGAGGAGGAGCTGCTTCCCCTGGTTGGTGTCGATGCACTTCATGAGTACCCCGATGGACTCCATTTGTAGAGTTCATCACCAAGCGCGATGAAGGTCTTGGCACGTCGAGTGATCCATTGGGCTTTAGTCCTTTCGGGTGGGAGAACCTCCTCGAGGAGGTAGGTGAGTAGTGACGCTCGCTAGTCGGTTTGATCGAGTGCCAATACGGTGATGTTGGCGGGTGATGTCATCATGGAGGCACTAGGATCAGAGCCCTCGAGTGCTAGCTTGGTGTTTGGGTCAGAGCCTCCGGGCGCTGGCTTGGCATCGGGGTCGGAGCCCCCGAGCGCTGGTTGGGCATCGGTGTGTGTCTGGACTAAACCTTCTAGGATGCGGGTGGACGACTCGTGGACGTCGTTGATGAAGACCCTGCCTAGGGATGGATCCCGCATGGTAGCCAATTTTGCAAGAAAATCGGCGGCATCGTTGTCCTTTTAGGGGACGTGATGCAACTCGATCCCCTAGAATTTGTCCTCGAGCTTGCACACCTCTTAGCAGTATGCTGCCATGAGGGGGCTTTTGTAGGAGGACTCCTTCATGACCTAATCAATGACCTGCTTTGAGTCACCATGAATGTAGAGTTGCGTAGCACCAAGCTCGATGGCGATGCATAGTCCATTGATGAGGGCCTCATACTCTGTGACGTCGTTGCTATGTCTCATCAGTGTGCTATCAAGCTGCTCCATGCTATTTGGATCAAGGTGTTGATCTTGGGCTACACATCTGGGGTCTTGATACGCGCATGTCAGATGACATCGGCAAGCTTTTGGACTTCTTTTCTTTGACCCTGCTACAAGATTCATTCTTCATCTTCCAGCAGGCTCGGGGACTAAGTGGCTACACTTCACCTGGCGGTGAATGTAGTGCTTATTTCTTGATTTACCCTCCTTATTGATGGAGTCTAAGTGGCTACACTTCTCCTAAGTGGAAGAATTTTTAGATTTTGAACTTGAGCTCCTTACATCCTTATGGCAAGCCAATGGTTTATGCTACTCGACAATGGTTCACAACTGCTCAGCGACGGTTCACACTATTCGGCAACGGTTCACAACTGCTTGGCAACTCATCACGGTGGTCGGACCATGAGTCTGACTATTTGGCTTTGTTCTCACCTGCTCAGACAAGCTCAAGACAGCGTTGCACAATGGATACAAGGCGCTTAGGGACTAGCTGTGGGGGGTATGACCCTAGATACCCATGGCAAACCACATGGGCTGCACCCATAGGGGTGACCCAGCCCACAAGACAAAGCCTTGCAAAGCACGACGCTGCTCGGCATGCCCTGCAAGACACCAGGAATATATCCTGAAGATATTACGAGATCTGTTAGGATGCGTATGATCCCATGATTCCTGTAATTTATTATTACTTTTTGGTTATCTCCTAGATCTAACTGACTTGTAACCTTGCCCACAAGACTATATAAGGTGAGCAGGGACCCCCTCAAAACACACGCAATATCATATGATAGCCAATACAATCCAATAGACCACAGGAGTAGGGTATCATGTCATGCTGACAGCCCAAACCTATCTAACTCTTATGTCGCTATTGCCTTCTTGTTCTCAATTACACGCATCTCTGCATATCAATTTACCTTCATGGCATACCCCTTGGAGGACTACCGATGATATTCTGTCGACAGGCTCACACCCGAGCTCTTGGGATTTATAGAGCTAAGCACCGAGCGAGAGGGGGTGGGTGCAACGGCTAGGAGCCGTTGGAGCAGCAGCAGTGCCAGAGAGTTGTGGTAGGGTACGGGCACACCAGGATGCCCCCCTTTGGCCAGTAGCTCCCAGCAGCTCTCTGGGTGTGGTAGCCGTTGGTGCTTCCCTCGGTTTCAATTTTTTGCCCCCGAATTTGATTTTCCACAAAACTTTTATTATATTTTGAATTTTCATAAATATTTTTAAAAATAAGAAATGATAACAAAAAATTCTATACTATCAGAAAATGATTTTTAATTTATTTTTCTAAAAAGTTTATTTTGAAGCAAATTTTAAATTTTGATTTTTTTTGAAAGATAACTACCGATTTTTAAAAGATAACTACGAATTTACCTTTGGCAAGGGCTCGACATTTATAGTCTGTCGGCAAGACTTCTCCTCCTTCATTGCTCTACAACTGCATGAACAAATTTAGGGGAATTCTTGGGTTGCCCTAGGATTTTCCTCGAATGGTTGATTGGTATAGCGACAGCAATTTGAGCAATTTGAGTTTCTATCATTTTATTAAAACTTTGTGGGGTTTTCACTAAGGAGGATAAATTCGCAACCCATTGTTGATGTAGGATGCTTCTTCATGGGTTATTTTTCACTGAGGAGGATAAAACTTAGTGGGTTATTGTTACCTTGTCGAAACCCGTTGTTGATGTAGGATGCTTCTTCATGGGTTTTGGGGCAGTTGTTCCCTGACTGTTCGACCTCACCACAGACTTCGCAAGTCATTTGCGAGTCTATGGCCTGAATGGTGGCCTTCATGGCTTTCTTCTTGTAGGCCCTCTCATTTAGTCTTGATAACAATAAGTCTATTTTTGTAGCAAGCATATCTATCTCCTTCACGGTATACATGTCTTTTGTTGTTTGCGTTCCTCTTCCTAGCTTTGATTGGCCACCATCTTCTCGATGAGGGCCATGGCATCAGTGATGGTTAGGGAAAGGAATGCTCCTCTAGTAGTGGCATCTACGTGCCCCTTCGACGTGGGCATAAGGCCCTCGTAGAAGTTCTAGAGCATGGGTCAGTACTCCATTCCGTGGTGTGGGTAGGCTTGGATGTAATTGTGGCAGAACCATCTAATCTAATGCCCTCCCAAAAGTACTTGTCCTCCATTAGACACTAAGTACCCAAGGAAGTGCACTAAATCATGCCATTCTGTCGAACCCACTCAAAGGGAGAGTTCAAAAATCCACATTTTTCGTTCGGATCATAAATGAGAGGATAAAGCTTACAACATTCTTAGCCATTTCTTACATCACTTTATTACAACATCCGAGTACTTAAACAAGTTGAATGCAACAGCAGGATTAAAACAGTTTACATGTAAATGAGTTTATACATTTTAGGTTCAAAAGTTTTATCTTGCAGTGGAAAATAAACATATGATTAGAGTTGCAGCAGAAACAAAGATTAATTTAATCACATGGTGAAGCATTAACATAGTGGCCATTTATATACAAGATATGCTAGCAGATTTTATATCTTTTCTTATAAAACCTTTAGTGAGGGTTATAAATAAACACTACGATCGTAGCGTGAAAGGAATCCTCTCTGAGCCCACCAGGAGGTTTCCACACACAAGAGTCAGCTCTAGCATCCACCTGTCACCTGTAACAGGGGAAATAAAACCCTGAGTACTCAATTGTACTCAATAAGACTTACCCGACAGGAGGAATGTAAAACTCCAAGGATATGCAAGGCTTATTTGGCTTGCTGGTTTATTACATTTGCAGGGAGCATTACTAATAGTACATCCTTATGTTCCAAGTTTTTAGCAGTTATTTTTAGATAATTAGGTAATCATCCTAGGTAAGCGCATATGCTACATTCAAGCATGTGGTAAGCAATCAAAATCATTTACCATCTTTCATATTCTAGTTGTTACTACGGTGCTAGACCATAGCCAAGTTATTACCGTCTCATAGAAACGGTGATTCGTGAATCAATGTATCCCAGCTGGGTACCCTAAAACACACGCCCCGCTTATGCCCTAGGTACAAACAAGACCAACACGTTCCACTCTTGTCATGGGGTCCAAGTCCTCATCCAAACTTGGACTCTAGGCCTCCAACACCTGAGACCTGGTCTTAGTATGGTGCTTAGACATCCACCTAGTACCCACTCCTAAAAGCCAGTTCGAAAAGAGCTGGAACCCATTATAAGAGAGTAACAAGTCTTCCCACTCCCATAAGCAAGTATGTGCTCAGGATAATAAGTCTGTGAACCTGACATTTTATTGATTAAATATATATATATATATATATATATATATATATATATATATATATATATATATATATATATATATATTTGAGCTAGGGCTCATTTAGCTACCTTAGCAAACTAATTATTATGGAGCTACAAACATTATAGTGAACACCTAATAATGTTAGAATTTTTTTATAAAAGTTTTACAACCAACACTATCACCAATTTATCACAATAATTCCTACAAGTTTACGTCTTAACCATATTAAGCATCTCGAATTAATTATATAGCTCCTGAAAATACTATGACACTATGTGAACAAGATATACTGACAGATACATCATGATTTTAGGAATCTAACAAAATTAGTTTCACAATCTTTAGTCAACTACACAAATTTATTTTGAATTTACAAGTTTGCCTTAGAAACTAAATTGAAAATTGCTTAGAAAAGGAAAAGGGCCAGCGGCAACCAATTCGGCCTAGCAACCCAACGGCCCAGCATAGGGCGCGGCCCACGCGCGAGATGGCCCACGATAGGAGCCCGTGCGTTGGCACTTTAGCAAAATAGCCCTCAAACTTTTCTCGAACCATGACTAAGTCCTAATACTATTAGTTCCTCTCTGGCGAATACACTTAACCCCCTAGATTTTTCCAAATTTCCCTACGCGCACCCCCGGCCACCCCATGCATGGTGGTGCGGCGAGCGGTGGCATTGGGCATCCACGCTGGCCACCAGGGGCCTACGTGGACCCATTTAGCGGGTCGATCACCATCTATGGCTAAACACGCCAAGATGGATGGCGGTTAGGGGCTCGGAGGCACACTAGCATGATCTGCAGTAGCGAGTGACTATCCACAGCATTGGCACGATTGTTCTGATGAGAGAGGAGGATGGAGGGGGAGGAAAAGTGGTGCGCGAGCACCAGTGACATACCATGAGTACAGCCAATGCATCCGTGAAGTGGGAGAGACCCCATGCAATGCTTACCACGTATGACTGAGCAGGATGGCAGCACTTCGTGATGGACACCGACGCGTCACCATGCCATCGACGAGTATCCTGGGCAAAATAGTGCAAGCATCGGATGGAGGGAGTCAAGGCGAGCTTAGGGTTACAAGCAATCAAACTGCTACCACTCCTACATGCCTTACCTCCCTACCTACCAATTCGGCGGTGCCCATGTTCGGCAATGAGCAAAAGGCCAAGTTGCCAGTCGATAGGGCATGACCGAGCTTGAGGGGTAAGAGACGGCTAGCCTACTTCCTAAGCTACCCGCTAGAGCGAGGAATTATATAGCGAAGCCACTGGTGCTAGGAGGAAAGGAGGAGCGGTGGCTCAGCCCACTGTGTAATCATGGAGAGGGCATTGGTTTTGTCCATGGGGAAAAATTTCATGTGGAACACCGCAGAACATTTGTCCCACATACTAACAACTTTCTTCTTTTTGTAGAACCAGTGTTTTGCCTTTTTCGTAAGGGAAAAGGGAAATAGATGGAGCCTAATACTAGCTAGTCTGATGTATTTGATGACTATGGTGTCACACAACTCTAGGAAGTGTTGCAAGTGTGCACTTGCGTCCTTGCTCGACAAACCACAGAATTAGGTTACCTGTACCATCATGATTAGGCCAGTATGTAGCTCAAAGTTTCTAGTACTCGTGTTGACAGCGGGCCCAACAGGCACATTGGCAATAGCGAGGGTGGAGTAGTCATGGAGTGACTTGGCCATTTCGATAGTAGCAGATGGTACGGGGGTGACTAGTTCAACTACCGGTGGAGTAGAAAAAGAAGAAGCAGTATGAGACTGGCTCTTCCTTAGGAGTGCCTCCGGAATATTGGTGTAGTTGTTCAGCAGATCAAAACTACTCATACACTATCCTGTTTTCATCCACAATAGGAAGAAAACAAGCAGAATTAGCCTGCATAAACTATGGCTACCATTACAAGCATGTGCTCATGATCATGTCCTACTAGATTCTTTAACCTATTCCCTCTTTGGCAACGTAGCCAGAAATGCTTGTTGGCATTTCTTAGCGCAATCACCAAGTGAGGAGGTTTTAAGTCCATCACCAGCAACGGTGCTAGAAATACCTATTGGTATTTCTTAATACCATTACTAAGACTGAGTTAATCTTAGTTACGCCACCAAGAAACACCAACTATGATAGTTCTTAACGATTACAGAGAATATCCACAAGCGCTTGTAGCATTTCACCTGAAAGTATTTAGGGTATGGTTATTTATATTTTCCCAAAGGAGGGGAAGGTATAAGAGTCTAGCATGAGCATGAACAAGATTACATACTTGCACAGTGAACCATAGTGCATGATAGGGGTAAAAATGGTATATCAAGGATAGTGGACACATATCTGAGCCAACCTCAAAGATAAAAGGAAAACAAAGAACAAAAGAATGTTCCTATGTTGAGCTGGCATGTTCTAATATAGTCGGGTAAAGAATAGTTAATGATCATACAAGTTACATGACTAGAGCTAGAGCTAAGTGTAAGATAGGTCGGGAGGCCACTGAGTACTGGTCTACCAGCAACCTCATGTGACAATTTAGAATCCTACACCCTACCCGAACATGGGGGATTACAAGGGACGGATAGGGCTATCACTACCTACCACCTACCCCTCAACCATAGAGTTGGAAATGCATTCACCTGCTCCCATGTACCCGGGCACCACGCCTGATTACATAGAAGCTACCCACACCCCCTAGGACTCTAACCCTACGGATTGACAAGCATAGGACATGGGCACAACCGAAGGCATGATGAACCATCACCTCAACTTTGCTCTAATTGTACTCATACAAGATGTATGAATGATTAGGCATGAAGTTCTACATGTCAAGATCATGGCATACAAACTATATACTAGTTCATATATCATGATTATAACATGAGAACTATAGTCTAGTTCATATGATTTGCTATATTATAAGTATGAGAGGATGATTTTGTAAGAACTCTTTATATTCATACCAAGTGTTGCTTTTCTTCCAAGGAGACAAGCTCTCCGAGTAGTTCTTGCCTTGCTCACAATACTACTACTAAAACTAAAAGAGTACAAGAGATGAGTAGTGAGGTAGAGGCTCCAAATGTTGGTGTGTGTTGAATGGTGAGCTCCTCCTCTTCTTATATAGTGGAGTGTGGTCGGTTCTGGCACTGATAAATTAGGAAACACCTGAGAACCAACCAAGCATGCTGCCATGCAACCACCTAGGAAAGATGGGCTTAGGCTGAGCCGCCTGGGGTGTGGGTGCACCTAGGGTGTGGCCGCACCCTGGTTGGCTCGCCTGTCCACCACCTTTGCCAGGTGGGCTGGTGGCTAGGCCTAGGCCCCTCCTACATCAGTGTTCTGCCTAGGTAAGTTGCGTAGGTGGGCTTCTTTATGTATTTCCTTTGCGTATTTCTGCTTTATGCTTTTTGTTTTGCGCATTTCACTTAGTTTTGTCTATTTTCCACTGGTATTCGAATTTGTGTCCTATAAAACATGTTTTCTCCAATACAAGTGGAACTATGTCAATAGTAAAGGCATATGTGTCAAAAGATTATTTATTTCTTCTGTTTTGGATAATAATTGGTGGTCGAATGTTGTCGTTAGTGACCGCCAACAATGGCCATCAATCAGTAGGAGTCTACGCATCGCATCGGGCATTGGGACCCAACAAACTACACATCAGGCCACCAAGAGGAGTCACACCTCTGGCCATCTGGATGAGGTTGCACGTCAGGCGTCCTCTGGCTACTAGGAAGGAGTTTACACTGAGGTAGCATGTCAGGAGTCCTCTAGCCATCGAGGAGAAGTGTCTCCAACCATTGAGGAGGAGGTCATCGCTCGCCGAGGAGAAGGCCACATGTCGGGCATCCTTCGGTTGACAGGGAGGATAGCCTCCAGCCACCACCACATGTCGGGGAGGTGCCCATATGAAGGTGCGTCAGGCTCGAGTGAGCTGGTTTCAGATGGAGCAAGGAGGTAAAAGTTGAATCCAAAAAGTAGGGGTCTCCTAGAGGGTCCCTCAGAATAAGGGCCTATAGGGTGAATTTGAGGGGTACTTTTGAAAGTCTGAGGAGAGGCCTATTGCACCTATGTTTAGGGCTTGTTTGAAGGTCCTGCTAGAGTTGATCTAATAGGGGAGGGGAGAAGGGAGAGTGGATGGATCTAGGGAGGGTGAGAGAGAGAGTGTGTGTGAGGGAGATAGGAGTAAGGCTAAAGTCTAAGGGAGAGAGGAGATAAGGATGATGATGATGAGGACATGATAGCTACAACCGCCTCTAATCTCTTCTCTACACCTAAAAGACTCTTACATCATCATCTATCTAGTGATACTAAAGCACGATCATTACTCACACATCTGCGTCCAATATGAATCATCCTTCTTCCAGAGCTCACGCATTCCTATCCTACCTAGTTTCGATATGAAACTAGATCTACGTGGCCGTGTTTAATATGAAGTCCTCGAAACTCACTCGTCCGCATCTGATTACTGAGGATTATGGCCCTACTGCAACACACGGGCATATATCTACTACTCTCTCCATCCCAAATTATAAGTCAATTCCAACTTTCTTGGAGAATCAAAGCATCTCAAGTTGGACCAAATTTATATAATAAAGTAATAAAATTATGATACCAAATAAGTATGGGGCTTAAGCGTTCTACCCCGGTTTTGATGACCATTTGTGATTTTGCCCTTATTTTTTTAACTTTGTGATTTTACCCCTGCTATTTTTAAACGAAGGAAGAGTTTATCCCTGGTCTATTAAGTGCCTCTAATGGTGTTAACTTTTGGATAGAAGGACAACTTTGCCCATGCATTTTTACCCCTGCTTTATTATATTATTTGTGTTTTTAGCCCAAGTTTCAGATAGCCAGTTGACATTTTTATACAGAATTTTTAGAAAAATTCGACAGCATTTCAGCTAACAATCCACATAAACATAATTTAATATCACATAACTAGTACATATAAACGAGATCCATGCAACATGTCACCATAATACTACAATAGAAGCCAACATATAGGTCCAAATGATATATCAAACACTAACATATAGGTCTTAATGACATGTCAAACAAAAGTAGAAGCTACTAGTGAGTTCTCTAGGCAACTAATAGTGATCTACATATCAAGCATCAAAACCTAACAATGTAGCAAGCCTCCTAGAAGTTGCTCCTCTTCTGCTCTTTCTTGTTCTCCTTTCTGAAGCACTTCCACTTTATATGAAAAAGAGAAGAATTATGTCAGTAAGTTACTAAAATATGTACTAAAGAGAAGCAATGTTGGCTTGTCTTACTTTGTCTCATTATTGGCCTCTACTGACCCTCTTCTTCTTCCCCTTCCCCTTCTAGCTGCAGTACCACTTGCACTTGCACTTAATGTTTGTTAGAAAAAATGTTAGTACAAGTAAATATGAATAATTAGGATAAATAAATGGAATTGGATAGCAATGCATGTATGACTCACATTGGGTCATTGCTTCCTTGTCTTGATCCATCTTGTGGTGTTGACTACCTCCTCTTTTGACTAGTTGTAGGACCTCCTTGGTAAGTCTTGGCTCTATGTCCTAGTTCATTGCATTCAGAACACATCTTCCTTTTCTTAGTAGTGGCAACTTCATCATGTGGCTTGATCCTAGATTTTCTTGGCCTCACTGGTTTTCTTCTCATTTTGGGTTTCTTGATTTTGTAGCCTAAATCAACATGATGCCATTGATCTTTGGATATTATTGGATTGAATTTACTTGCATATGCCTTTCTAAACCTATCAATAGAGAAGTATTCATGGACAAATTCATTCATCTGTACCTCCCTACTTATCTTTGCAATGAAGGCCAAAGCATGTCTGCATGATTTTCCAGTCACTTGCCTAGCCCAATAGCTACAAGTCTTTTCATCCAAGTTCACTGCATGCCTCAATCTATTCATAGTTACTTTAGCTTTTGTAGGCCCACATATTAGAACCTCATGGTCTTTTATACCCTTTGTTTTAGCATTCAAATTACTGATAATAGCTAGGATTATAATGCCTGACATATTAGTACCAATCTTGGACATCGAAACAAACTTCTCAATGATCCTTTGTCTAATATGGTCAAGTATTTCTACAATCTAAAAGTCCTTAGTTTTTGACACCCAACTATTAAAAGATTTAGAGAGGTTGTTATTGATATAATCTACCTTGTAGTCTTCATCGAATTTGCTTCTACTCCACACATATGGATGGTTTTCGTCCAACCATTCAATGGCTTTAGGATCCTTCTCCTCTATTTTCCCCAAGTAGTTAAACTTTGAAATTGTGAAGCTATTGGCAGCACACCACATATTCTTGCCATAAATATCACCGCTGTAACTTTTCTTCATGTTCTTCCACAAGTGCCTCATACATTCTCTATGCTCTACTCCTAGATACACATCTTCCATGGCATTTTCTATTCCCTTTCCAGCATTTGTGCCAAGGACCAAAACTATATCAACATTGCACTATGTCAGAAAATATAACAAACTTGAAATCACTAAAAATAGAGTTAGAACTAGGGAATGCGGATACCTAGAGGTGTACCAATATCCTTCTTCACATTATTAATAAACCAAGTCCAACTTTTCTTAGACTCGGTCTCAATCACTCCATATGCCACTAGGAACAACCGGTTATGACTATCCACTGTAACAGCTGATGCCAACTAACCTCTCGATCTCCTTGTCAAGTGTGTTGCATAGATTGCAATATATGGTCTACACCCTTGCAAGAAGCCATATCTGGTTTAAGAGCAACAAAGAAACTCAAAAAGCACACATCACTATTGTGCTCTTCAGTCTCTAGCTCCACAACACTACCAGGTACTGATCTCAGAAGTTTAGTTTGATAAGTAGGCAACAACTCATAACTTTCATCCCATTTCCCATAAATCATGTCTAGTGCTCTCAACTTCCCCCTAGCAACTCTATCAAATGGTACATCCACTAAGTATTTCTTCTTCAATTTGTCCCTCAATGCAACCAGTCCCATTTTAGGTTCTTCCATCAACAAATCTACCACTCTGCCAGCCACTGATTTATTAGAGGCCATTGTCTGACCACACTTGTTGAATGAACCATAGGTATGCTTTGGTCCACTTGTCTTAACCTGCATAAAAAATATACAAAAATAAGTCGTCAAAATAGGTGAACATGAAACAATATGAACCAAATAATAGGTGGTTCCAACAAAGTGAGTTAATACCTTGCACCCAGCGTATTTCATGCTTGTAGTATAAAAAAAGTCCACTTACAACCTTGATCAGCTCTCTTGCATATGGCCCTAAATCTTGTCATGTCTTTTTTCACAATATTGAAAGCATGATCATGCAAGATAGCATGATGTGTGACTGCTAACTTGCATTGATCCACATCTAGGAACACCATATTTACATCAATACATGGATCATCAGCATCATATGAAAACATGGGAAGATCATACTCATCTTCCTCATCAACAATTTCACCATCAGGATCAAACTTAGTGTCAGAGTCACCAGACCAATCATCATCAGAGTTAGATGATGCAGCCAAATTAGTGTTGTAGCTGCTATCACTTAGTACTACTGTATCACCCTCAGAAGCACTTTTTTGGTGTCGGCTGTCCTTTTTTGGTGGATATTGTCTTTTTTGATGGGGCTGTGGCTGTAGCATTTGTGGCTCTCTCATTTATGGCTCTCTCACTAGCATTTGTGCCTTTCAAAATTAGGAGCACACCAGCCCTCATAGTAGGGTGAAATCTTCTCTTTGTTGGAGAAAATTGCAGTGGCCCCTCAAAATCATTTATCTAAGCATTGATGCATACTAATACGTTCTCTAGATTGATTAGAAACTAGTCTAATAGATTTTCATCATATTTTATTTCCATAGAATCATTCTTCAAATCACGCCACAAGGTAATGTATTGCTTAGAACTCCACAAGTAGTGCTCAGCAATGAAATCAACTAGCTATAGCAGTTGAATGCCATTTGTGTCAACAACGTTGGTTGGCAAAGTTCTACCTTGCCACCATGTTTTTGGACCATAGTCTGGCAACTGAAAAATGAGCGCACTCTAACAAGTTCCAATTAACTATGATTTATCCTACATATCACAATAGGGAATAAACAAGTTAACACATCTATTAATCGTAGCTATTTTCTACTGCATTAAACCACACATCTCAGAAATCAAGGAAAATACCTATGCTCTTCCGTGGTGGTGAAAGGTTCTAATGGCTAGAGGGGGGTGAATAGCCTATAAAATTTCTACAAACAACACTTAATCCAATGAGTTAGACAAATAAAGCGGCGAAGCGAGTGTTGCACTAGCCTACTAAAAATGCAAGCCACCTAACCACAATTCTAGTTGCTGTAGTCTCTAAGTCACACACAAGGCAAAATTAGGACCTGCGTCCACTCGCGGGAAACAGTGCCTCATTAACTCCAACTTCATCACCCTTGCTAAAATGTGCTAACCATCAAGTGTATCACCTTGTGCATGTGTGTTAGCATATTTTCACAAACACTTTCAAGGGTGTAAGCTCTCACTAGAATATAAATGCGTATGCAAAGAATTAGAACAACTAGTGGCACTTTGATAACCACATTTCATGACAAGTTTCACCCCTCTTAATAGTACGGCTATCTATCCTAAACACACTCACACCCACTTGGTGTCTTGAGTGCCAAAGCAAAAAGCTCCTATCAAATATACCTTTGCCTTGAGCCTTTTTATTTTTCTCTTTCTTTTTTTTCAAGTTCAAGCACTTGATCAGCACCATGGCCTCCACCATCATCATGATCTTCATCCATTTGCTCCACCACTTGGAATGTACCAACCTATCTCATGTTCACTTAGAGCACAAGGTTAGTACCTAGGGTTTCATCAATTCACAAAAACCAAATTAGAGCTTTCAATCTCCCCCTTTTTGATAATTGATGAAAACCCTTTCATAAAGATATGAATTAAAATCATTTTGAATCCATGCTTCTTGCCTAAGCATTTTTCCATGTGTAAAGGATTTGGACAAGTTTCAAGAATTCGAATTGGTAGCATTAGCCCCCTACATATGTGCTAAGAGTTTGGATTGAAAGCTTGCACATATGCATAGATAAGAAATGTGGGGAAGTAATGTCTACCAAATGATGCTAAGGTATAAGAGATGGACTTTGAAGTGTGATACTAATTAGAGTGCACCAAATATACCATCCTTAGCACCATTGTTAGTTAGATAGCACTTGCAAAACACAAACACTAGATACCTCATGAGATCAACATTATAAGCAAGGATCTAGTTTTTTTATTTCATCATTCAAACCTACAACTAGCATACACCACACAAGCATGTATATTCAATTTAAACTTGACAAATGCAAGCAAGCATATGTGAATGCACATTCAAATGCATCAACCAAGTCCATGAGCTTGCTCCCACTACTTGTGTGCTCAATTTTTCTCAAATTTTAATTGATCCCCTTACTTGATACCCTTACTTTTATATTTCTCCCCCTATGTCAAAGATCTCCCCCTTTGTCATCTTTTCCCTATCTTTGTGCACTAATTTCTCCCCCTTTGTCATCAATGACCACAAAGGTTCAATTTTAGATAGGTTAAGATTGTCAATGTCAATCAATGGGGTGAGGATCATGTTCCCAAATTTGGTTCAATCTAGAACACTTGCCAAAGATATTGAACTCAGTTTGATCCAAGGACGAGCTTCTTCACACCTCAATTCAAGGGTTATCTTGGCCATGTTGTGTTAAACACTTACAGTTAATTTTCTAGATCAAACATTAGGTTCACAAGCTCACAAACATGTCATATGCTACCACTAGATCAAGTCAAGCATAGAAGCAATAGTGGTACCATACAAGCATCAAATTCATTTTATTTTCATGAATGAGCCTATAAAACATGAGGAATGACTAGTTGCACTCAATATGTCCTTAGCAAAGGATGTATGCATGTCAATCAACTTTTACCTTGGATAGCTCGAAAGGTAGGCTTGTCATATTAGCGGGGTGCATCAACACATATTTGAGAAATCCAATATGTTCAACTCATTCCTTAGCTTGCAAAACCTTTTCTCATCAAGTGGCTTGGTGAATATGTCGGCAAGTTGATCTTCGGTGCCCACACTCTCAATTGAAATGTCCCCTTTTTGTTGATGATCTCTAATGAAATGGTGACGGACAATAATGTGCTTTGTTCTTGCATGTTGAACCGAGTTGTTGGTGAGCTTGATAGCACTCTCATTGTCACATAGCAATGGCACTTGTTTGAACTTGATTCCAAAATCATTCAAGGTGGCCTTCAACCAAAGAATTTGTGCACAACTACCAGCAGATATGTATTTGGCTTCGACGGTTGAAAGTGCAACACTATTTTGCTTTTTGATGACCAAGATACAAGTGACCTTCCCAACAATTGACATGTGCCTGATGTGCTCTTTGTTTTCACTTTGCATCCCACATAATCCGAGTCAAAATATCCAACTAGCTCAAACTTTGCACCTTTGGGATACCACAAACTAACATTTTGTGTATGCTTCAAGTACCTCAATATTCTCTTTATAGCTTTCAAATAATTTTCTCTTGGTGAGGCTTGAAATCTTGCACACATGCATACACTAAACATGACATCCAGTCTTGATGCGGTCACATAGAGTAGGCTTCCAATCATAAACCGATATAGCTTTTGATCCACCAAGTTGCCACTAGCATAATTATCTAAGTTTCCATTTGTCCCCATTGGTGTACTAATGGATTTGCTCTCATTCATTCCAAACTTTTTTAGCATTTCCTTGATGTACTTGCCTTGACTCACAAATGTATCATTCTTCAATTAGTTGATTTGAAGACTAAGGAAGTAACTCAACTCTCCAATCATGGATATCTCAAACTCATTAGACATCATCTTTTCAAACTCTTCACAAAAATCTTGATTGGTTGATCCAAAGATAATGTCATCCACATATATTTGCAACACAAACAAGTCCTTACCAATCTTCTTGGTGAAGAGAGTGGTGTCAACCTTTCCCATAGTGAACCCTTTAGAGAGTAGGAAATCTCTCAATCTCTCATACCATGCTCTAGGTGTTTGCTTTAAGCCATACAATGCCTTCTTCAACTTTTACACATGGTTGGGCTTCTTGTCAACTTCAAAACTAGGCGGTTGCTCAACATATACTTCTTCATTGATGTATCTATTGAGAAATGTACTCTTGATATTCATTTGATAGAGCTTGATGTTGTGGGCACAATCATAGGCTAACACAATCCTAATTGCTTCCAATCTTGCAACCGGGGCATATATTCTTTGGTTCATCTATCCAATCAACATCCTTCAAAGCTTCATCTATCTTCTTTGGTTCAATGGATGATACAAATGAGAAATGCTCACAAAACGAAGCCAATCTTGATCTTGTTTCTACACCTCTAGAAATATCTCCAATGATAGTGTCCAATGGATGATCTCTTGTAATATTGGTTGGTTGGAGAATAGGAACATTGCTAGCATTTGGTTGAGATGATGTACTAGCCACTTGTTGATCTTTCACTTAAGATGATGAACTAGCTTGATTTGTATCATCTTTCATATTTGAATTAGAGAGCACTTGCACTTGATCATCTTCTTCGTCAATCACTTGTCTATGCCCCAATTCACCAATATACATGTTCTTCATAGTATTTGAAAGTTCAATGCCTCTAACATCATCGAGATTCTCATTCTCTTCTTGAGAACCCTTGGTTTCATCAAATTCAACATCATGAACCTCCTCAAGAGTACCACTAGCTAAATTCCAAACTCTATAAGCTTTGCTGGTTGTTGAGTATCCAAACGAGAACCCTTCATCATATTTCTTGTCAAACTTGCTCAATCTAGTGCCTTTATTTAATATGTAGCATTTGCAACCAAAGACCTAAAAATATGCAATATCGGGCTTTCTACCATTCAAGAGCTCATATGGTTTCTTCTCTTTCATTGGGTGACAATACAATCGGTTGATGTAGTAGCATGCGGTGTTGACTGCTTTGACCCAAAAGGATTGACTCGCATTGTACTCACTAAGCATAGACCTTGCCATGTCAATAAGTGTTCTATTCTTCCTCTCAACAAGGACATTTAATTGTGGAGTGTACTTGGCCGAGAATTGATCTCTAATTCCAAAGTCGTCACATAACACATCAATTCTAGTGTTCTTAACTCACTACCATTGTCACTTCTAACTCTCTTGATGGTTGTTTCAAACTTATTGTGTATGCCCTTGATAAATGATTTGAATGTTACAAATACATCACTTTTGTCCACTAAAAAGAATACCCATGTGTATATAGTAAAGTCATCCACCATATTTGTTTCCACCGATGCTAGTATATTGTGTTGGCCCAAACAAATCCATGTGCAACAACTCAAATGCCTTGCTAGTACTCATTATGCTTTTCTTAGGATAGGTGTTTCCAACTTATTTTCCAACTTGACAAGAGAAACAAAGTTTATCCTTCTCAAATACCACATCTTTCAAGCCTCTAACTAGATCATGCTTTATCAATCTATTCAATTGTTTCATTCCAACATCACTAAGCCTTCTATGCCATAACCAACCCATGCTAGACTTATTGAACAAGCATGTTCACAATTGAGATTCACTAGCATTGAAATCAATAAGTATAGATTCTCATATCTAAAGCATTTGAAGATCAAATTAGAGCCATCTACACTTATGATCTCAACATCATCTACTTCAAATTTGTACTTGAATCCAAGATCACATAATTGAGCCACAGATAGCAAATTGAAGTTCAAGCTCTCTACTAGCAACACAATAGAAATGCTCAAGTCATTGGATATTGCAATCTTACTAAGTCCCTTGATGTTGCCTTTGCCATTGTCACCAAATGTGATACTATCATAACCATCATTGCCATTAGTGTTGATTGAGTTGAACATCCTTGCATCACCGGTCATGTGTTGAGTGCACTCACTATCAAGAACCAAATGCCTTCCTCTAGCTTTGTAATTGACCTACAAAAGAAGATCAATTCTTTTTAGATACCCAAACTTGCTTGGGTCCTTGAAGGTTAGTGACCAAACTTTTTGGTACCCAAATGACTTTCTTCTTTGAGCCCACAATTGGTGTACCAACAAACTTAGCCTTCACTCCATTCACACCCTTGGTAAGCAAATAACAAGAATCAAACTTAATTAAGGATACATTAGTGTTCTTGTTCTTGTTCTTGTTCTTGTTCTTGCAATATTGCTCTACATACCCAACTTGCTTTCATCTATTGCAAAACCGACCATTGCCCTTCACAAAACTAGTCTTGTGAGTTGCAAAGGCAGCCTTGCCTTTCTTGGGGGTAAGCCTAATCCCTCTTTGTTGAGAGAAAATCTTTGGCTACCCAAGCACTTTAGCAAGCTGACCTCATCACCATAGGCATTGCCTAAGGCATGAGTGAGCTCATTGGCCTCCTTCTTTAGGGTCTCATTCTCAACCATTAGTGAGGCATCACAAGTGAAACCATCACTACTAGATGAGGTGGAAGTGGAAGTGCTACAAGAAGGGTTAGTGGAACCAACAACAATAGGCTTATAGAATGATTCTTCAATTATGTCACATGCTAAGCCTACTTCACATGTTACAACATGCTCCTTCTCATTTTGCTTATTGAGTAGAGAGGAATGAGCTTTTTTAAGCTTCTTGTGAGCCTTGCCAAGCTCCTCATGGTATTCCTTTAGACTCTCATGAGTAGCATTGAGCTCATCAAAGGATTTCATAAGGGCTTTTAATTCCTTACGCAAGTCTTTGTATTTCCTTCTCTTAATATCAAAATATTCCTTAGCATCTTCTAACATGTCAAATAGTTCATCTTTAGTTGGTTCATCATCATCACTATCACTATCATTTTCATTATTTTTTCTCATCACACTCACCATCGGATTGTACCTTAGTGGCCTTAGCCATGAAGCATGTTGATGGAGTGTCGAAGAGGGATGGCTTCTCACTTATAGCAATGCTTGCAAGAGCCTTCTTCTCAGTGGTCTTGTCATCATCACTTGAATCATCATCACTTGAGGAAGCATCACTATCCCAAGTGACCACATATGAACCACCCTTCTTCTTGCTTTTCTTGAAGGTCATCTTATCCTTCTTTTCTTTCTTTTCCTTCTTGTCCTTCTTATCATCATCTTAATTTTCACTATTGTAGGGGCATTGAGCAACAAGATGATCCTTGCTACCACACTTGAAGCAACTTCTTGGTTTTCCATGTTTCTTGATGATGACTTCTTTCTTCTAGCACAATAGCCCTTCTTCACCATAAATTTGCCAAAATCTCTTCACAAAGAGAGCCATCTTCTCATCATCTCCATCATCCCAAGAAAATGTGCCTTTATCTTCACTAGATGTGTCTTCCTTTGCCTTGCCCTTGCACTTGGATGATGAACTAGCCATGAATGCCACACTCTTCTTCTTCTCATTCTTCTTCTCATCTTTCTTCTCCTTATTCTTTTCTTCCTTCTCATCATCATCTCTATATGTGTCATCGGTCATCACATCTCCCAACACTTGATTTGGTGTCATTGTGTCCAAACCACTCCTCACTAGCAAAGTGACCAACATCCCAAATCTTGATGGTAAGCATCTCAAGAACTTATGGGAGAAGTCCTTGTCCTTCACCTCCTCACCAAGTGCTTTGAGATCATTGACAAGCACTTGGAGCCTATGAAACATCTCCGGCACACTCTCTTCATCCTTCATCTTGAAGCTTGCAAATTTCTCCTTGAGAATGTATGCCTTGGCCCCCTTTACCGCTTGAGTGCCCTCAAAGGATTCCTCCAACTTCTTCCAAGCCTCATGCGCATCTCAATGTTTTTTATTTGCTCAAATGTTCTCTCATCAATAGCATCATTGAAAGCATCTAGGCCCTTAGTTGGGTTTCGATGATTAATAACGACACAAGATTACTTGACTAATGTGTGTTTTGCATATGATAATTTGAGTTAGGTCATGATAATGGTGAATGATTGGGCAACCAATGGTTTTCATGCCCCTATCGATGGAAATCACTTCGGTTTTCAAAGGATGGACGACAAGGTTGAGGACGGACTAGTTCTAAGTGTCGATTGGTGTTGGAGAGACACTTAGAGTAGTTTAGGACTTTGTTTTTCCTTTGGCCATACTATTAAGGGGTATGAACTAGAGCTTGACCTCTGTAAGTCTAATATGTTAGGTGTGGTGCACACTTGTCAAACTTAGCACTAGGTAGCTCAAGGACAGCCCAAAGTTCAAGTGGAGTCAACCTCATTCGCAAATGACTTAGTTTTGGAAGTGAATGGAGGTGTGACATAGTGACCGGACACTGGTCCTTGTAGGACCAAACGCGTTAGGTCAGTTGATCGTTAGCGTAGTGGAGGCCCTAGCCATGATGAGACGCTGGAGTAGGCACTTGACTGGACATGCAGTGGAGGCCCTAGCCATGACCGGATGTTGGAGCAGGCACTTGACTGGACATGTAGTTGCCTGGATCTATAGTAACGGGGCTTTGGTTTCAGCATGACTGGATGCAGCAAAGGAAAAGGACCGGATGCCCATGTAGCTGAGTCCAGTCAACATCAGAGAGCACCAGAGAGGATATTTGAGGACCATACACGTCAGGTCTAGGAGGATCAGACACTGTAGTGCGTCACATCTCTCTAACAGTGTTCTCTGACTTGCTAGCACAATGTAACCATTGACTACTGACTGAACACGCCCAGTCACTTCGACCGGTGCATCTGGTCACCCCAAAATGTGCTGAGTTAGACCCTAATGGGTATGTTTTGAAGTAGGGAGTATGAATACTTCTCCTACTTATCCAACTTAGCTCTCTTACCTATTTGTTTAGTTGAGAAAACACTTTGGAGTGCAAGGGAGAGCAAGAGCCTAGTGGGGTGATTGAGATTTGAGAATCCAATATTAAGGACCTCATTTGTACATAGGGAGTAGCAAGTGTGCATCCACCTTTCTCATTAGGCTTGTCTTGGTCAAGTAAGAGTTTGTGCTTGTTACTCTTGGTGATTGCCATCACCTAGATGGCTTGATGGTGATTGGAAGTTTGGTGATCATCCGACAGAGCTTGGGGATGAACCAAGTTATGGTGTGAGCGGTTGTGGGCAATTCACCACGATGGAGTGTCAAAGAATCAACCCATAGAGAGCACTTGATCATCGTGCAGATCAAGAGGGAGCTACACCCTTGCGTGGGTGGTGCTCCAATGAGGACTAGTGGGGAGTGGCAACTCTCCGATACCTCAGAAAAAACATCACCGCGTTCCTCTCCCTCTCTTTACTTTGAGCATTTACATTTGAGCAATTCAATTCATGTCTTTACATTCTTAGAATTGCCATGCTAGAGTAGGATTGGAACCTAGGGTGCAAAACTTTTATGTGGTAGAACAATAGAAACACTTTTAGGCACAAGGGGGTGAAATGGGCTAAGTGTAGGGCTTAATTATTGCAAGAAATTTAGAATTAGCCTAATTCACCCAACTCTTGGGCATCTTGATCCTTTTAATCATGAATGGCACTAAGAGCAATATCATTATTTTGGAGTAGCACTTCTTTGGCCACGGTGGGATTTTCTAGATTGGCTATCTCAATTTTGGTCTCCACCACCTTCCAGATCTTTCTATTGATTGACTTGATATGAGTGGTCATCTTTGACTTCCAATATGGATAATTTATGCCATCAAATTAGGGTGGCTTCTTGGTGTTGTTGATTTGAGCCATTTTGATGCTATAGGTTGTTAAGCCTCAAATCACGTTGACCATGGCTTCGATACCACTTGAAAGGTCCTAATGGCTAGAGGGGGGTGAATAGTGTCATAGAACAATCCAATTTATAAGAGCACAAATACAATAGCAACCATCGAGGCAGTCAAACCATCACACTTGAGCCCATATAAATCCAGTAGTCCGTCGAGTATCATGAAGGATCTCAATTCAACCAACATACAAGCCAAGATCATACATGATTCAACATAACAAGTCACATGTTACATCAAAGTTCACAAATATTTCACATACATCAGAGTTCACCTAGTTGTTACAAACCAAGTTTAAATATAGCGGAAGCAAAGTAGTTTAACATCGACATCACACATAGTTTAATACAAAGCCAGTTTCATAGTCATCTCCAACCAAAAGAACAAGGGTGAGATGATATACAGAATGACCATGCCCATGGTCCTATTCCTCATCCACTGTAGGAGCAAAGCAGTTCTTCCAGTAGCCATGATACATAACATTATCTGCAACAATGGGAATAAAACCCTAAATACGAGAAGGTACTCATCTAGACTTATCCATCATCAACTAACATACTAAGACACCAAGGAGTATGCAAGGCTTTATTAGTAGAGCTGGTAGACTTTATTTGCATAAAAGCATAAGTTGTCCAATATCTTTCAACCTGTGAATCACTAGTTATTAATCCTATCTCATACTACATTAGCAACTATCCTATGCCAAACATGTTGGTACCATTAAGTCATCACAATAATAACCATATTCAGTTGAGTTCTTTCATAATCTCATAACCAACACTTCCATCAATTACTATGATGAAGCATACTCCTGTCAAGTTCTCACTATCCGGGAGAGATGGCGATTTGAATCGATTCCTACCCAGCTGGGGAATTATTCCTAACACACACCCATACTCCCCCCATTGGGGTCGCATCAAGTCACCTTTGGGACAACTCAAGTACAATCATGGGTAAGACCAGCGCCGCACCCTCAAAGATACAACCAATCTGCCAGGAGGCTCGGGACTCTGACCCACCCTTGGGCTTATGCCATTGGCTCTTCGCACATCCTTACTATCTCTAGGGTGCACACTTTAACTGCTCATGTCCCTGGCCTGAGTTGAGCTACTCAGCTTTGTGGTTGGAATGACTTATTCGGCCAACTATGTGAGAGGCATGCGTCCAACATGACAAGATGACCTCCAACGACTGGTCCTTAAACGACGCAGATGGAATCACTATGATTACCCCAACATAAGACTCCGCCCGGTCTCCAATTATTCAACATCATCAGGTTATGTTCCATGATAGCACAATGTAGCCAACCATGATCAAGTTATCACTTATAGCTCACAGGTGACAGGAAATCACCCGACTTCTACTGGTCTAAGCATAGATAAGCATAATAAGCGTTCTTGGACTTAAATAGGATTCATGGTAGATATTTCTAGACAAGGAAAGGTAATATGCAGCAAGTGTTTTCAAACAACTCCTATCACATAATGCATCAATACGAATAACTTTAGGTGACATTAATAAAGTAGGGAGACTTATAATGCTCCGAGGCTTACCTTTCACGAACATTGTAGGCTGGTGATCTAGGCACTTGGGAAGGTGATCGGCTTCAGGCTTTTCTTTGCTAGGAACCTCCTAGTGCTGCACTTCCTGACCCTCCTCTTGTGGATCAGCGTCAAGTTCCACCAACGTGATTTCCTCGGAGGCACCTATTGCATGCAAATGCATAAGTAAGTCCCATGAATGCATAAGAAGGATCACGAAGGATGTGATAGGGGAGTGTACATGCTACGATAATGATGTTAAGTTACATAATGATAACAATGCTAACTCCTTGTTTACTAAGTAGGTGCATATCTCTTCTCTATTCACTTCCAATATTCTACAAAAGACAATTTCTAAGCTAAACATAACAGTTACAAGTTTACATCATAACTATAGTTATACTTATCCAAATGCCATGATCTTGGAATTTTTGGACAGACTATAAAATTTTCTACAACTATTATTTAATCACCAAAAGCTAATTCAAACTCTGTCCTAACCAAAACAGGCAATCTTTCTAGTTTTGTCCAGAAATTCCAGAGAACAAGCATTTTGGGAGACCAACTTTAAACAACTATAACTCCTAAACCATTTGGTATATTGCCCTGAAATTTTAACACAAGATAGATGAAGAAGTTCTATACAATTTTGTTACTACCCATTTCTACCGTAAACTTCATTTTAACTATGCAACATACCCAACAACAGAATTTGTCCAAAAGCAACTCTAAATTGAATTATAGAGCAATAATATTTTCATTGCATATAAGCATTCAAAATTGGACATCACCAAGTATACCAATGGTTCAGGAATATCAAATACACTCAAGAAAACATAATGGTCAAGCCCAATCTATTTATTTAAATGCCTTTATTAATTTAATTAGATAATTAGGAGAAATAACAAACATATACCAAATGTGCACAATAAATTCTTAGAAAATTGCAGTGGCTTCCAAGTGCTCCCAATAGACTACTATAAAAGTTTCATACCATTTGAACATATATAACATCCTCTACAAGATTGCAAACATTCAAAAAGCACTTATTTAGTTATATTTTATTCACCTTTAAAAATATCAGAAAAAGCACATTTCATATTTTTACAAAATACTACACTTCATGTGGAACCCAACAAAATTTGGTTCACTAAAATTAGACATCTACAACTTAACTTATGAGTTTTCAAAGTTTGCATATATTTCAAAAATAAATGTATTAGAATTAGATCTACAGCCGCTGACAGCTGGGGCCCAAGAGTCAGCCGGGCCCACGTGTCATTGGCACAAAACAGAGCACCGGTGCTGATCGGCCGGAGTTCACCGACGGTGAGCTCTCCAATGACGGCACCGGCACCACAAGATTCCCCACGACCTCCCGCACGCAATGGGGTAGCAGGTTGGGTCGATTACAAAAGCTAAGGGCGACGGCGGCACTAATGGTGGCACGATGGATGGGGACGATGGTGCACCACCGGAGTTGGCCGAGATGGCACAAATTAGGGTTTTGCCGAGCTTTTACACCCTACTCCGAACCTGGTGCACACACAAGCACGGTGAATGGTGGTCGGAGGTGGCCCGGACACGTGCGGCGTGGCATGGCGGTGATGGCCGCGGCATAGCATAGGGGCCTTACCGTGCGCTGCTAGCTACACGAAGGGGTTCGGTGAGGTGGTGGGAACACGATAGAGCTGACTGTGGCGAGAGAGCGGTCTGAGCATGGTGAAGTGCCGAGCAGCCAGCAATGGCATATGTGGCGAGAGCGCTGCTGCTGGTGCTGTGATAGCGAATGAAGGGGGAGGCACAAAGAGCAAGTGAAGGCATGGGCGTGAACGAGCGGGCGCGGGGCGCCTTTGTGCCCATCATGGCCCGACCGGCCAGGCCGTTGGTGGTGTACGGCCGCCACATGGCATCCGTGGCCTAACATGGTCGGCCACCACCGCGAGGCGACGACGTCATTAGCGTTCGACAGGGCAACTGACAGTGTGAAAAGACAATGCTCAAGCACCTAATCCACGGCTAATTAGCAAAAACTCGCTTAATAGAAGTTTTATATCTACATACCAACTCCAACATTGCTTAAGTGATCTAGGTCTAATTCACAATGGTTTGCAAGTTACAACATCACCAAGTTAGGCACCTCGAACTAAAAAACCAAATTTGACTTAGGTATAACTTTGTTTTTCCCTTTAGATTGTTACTGTTTTTGCATTACCTATAGTCCACAAAAAGCCAAAAAAAATATACACCGCCACATATTCCCTGTCCTATAGCCTTGTTGTGCCATGCAATTTTGTCTCTGTGTCGCGTGGTTGAGTTTGTGCCCTAGGTCAAGCTCTGGTTGCTGGTTTTAGATTGTTTTTGAGTCCAGTTTGTGTTTTCCCTTTGTTTTTCATCATAATCCATGAACACCTTCAAGTCTTGCAATGTTTTCTTTGTATCCATCAAACCCTAGTCCACGCCATCTAATTTGTTATACTTGTCTTCACTATTTCTATCAAATCCTTGCTGCCATGACCAATTTTGCGTGCATTGTTCCCGTTTTGTCCTCTAATTTAGAGTCAGTTCGTAAAACTGGTCTAGTTTTCGCATACGAACTCAGATTTCGACGTTCCATATGACAAAATCGATCAAAAAATCAGATCCATCCATCCCCTGTGTTGTCGGGGTTGGAGATTTTTATTTTGGTTAAAAATTAGTCACAAGATCCTCTTTCCGTGGTCACAAGCTTTTTGTCGATTTTGAGCACGTCTTCTAAAATTTCCACAGGCCATGACTTTCACTTGTTTAAGCTCATATTTTTTGTGGTTACTTCTTTTGTGCTCCTAAGTGAAAAGTTGAAATTTCCCAAAAAAAACAACGACAGCCCAAAAATAGACAAAAAAGAGAGGGGCAAAAGTGGAACAATATCTAGAGGAGCACATAGAGAGCGCCATTTGAGCTGTGTTTGTGTGTGCTGATTTCTGCCTTGTTCCTAATCATATTCTTGTTGTTCACATCACTTGATACATCTAGTACTTGGAATGCGAGAAGGCTAGCAACTAAGATAAGAACTTGGGATACTTATTCAGCTTTGCCATTCAGTTGCAAATTTTGCTATTCCTTGCTACTATATTGTGCCTGTCCAAGCTCCACTTTCTTCTAACCAAGTACAGGTTCACCTTGCAACTGTTACACTCAAGCTACAATGGTATCACAGTCACCGACCGATTGCACCACCTGTTGCTTTGGTAAGAACACTTGTAAGACCGTGGTAAGATGCTTAAGAGTGTGTGACTTTACTCCTTGACCACATCCTATAGTAGTTCATAGGAAAATACATACTTGTGTGTTTTCTTGTTTGATTCTAACAATGACAGGTTGTTCATATCCACTAACTTATGATGGTATAGGTATTGATGAGTACATGGAGTGGGAAATTGCCATAGATAACATATTTGCTACTCACTTTATGTGTCCAAGGAGGAAGGTAAAAAATGCATCTAGTGTTTTGCGACATTCTGCTTTATCTTGGTGGGAGTCTTTAGATCCTTATGATAAACCTCAAACTTGGAATGATATGAAAGATCTTATGAGAGAAAATTTTGTTAATCCATCTCTTGTAATTAATTCAAATGATGAGGTGCATCAACTAGATCAATCTCTTGTTATTCCTCCTACTATGCCTAACCTTTTGTAGGACAATGTACAAAAGAGTGAGGATAACGTGATAGAAAATGAGATGCTCATAGTCTCATATGACAATTCAGAACCATCAACTATTACTCCTACTGAACATGAGAGCAAAGGTAAAGCCCACGATGCTAAACTCACAGAAGGTGAGAGTTCTCTTGATGTGCTAAATTTTTCCACCAATCATGCTATGATAGAGCAAATTTTAGTGGAGCCTTCGCTTGATTTACCTTTGTCACAAGATGATTTGCTTGATGTTTTTTGTGATGAAGATGACTTGCATGATGATATTTATGTTATACCCATGCAATCATTGAAGAATGATCATGCTATATGTGAGCTAAAATCGAGCACTTGTGCTAAAAATAGACTTGTTATTCATAATGCTAGTGAAGTTGACGAGCTGAAATTGTTGTCTTCTTTAAATACTTTGGGTTACATTGAATTTGATGTTCTGTGTAATCTTAGTTCTTTAGAGGAGAAACTTTATGCATATGCTGATTTACCATGGTTCTCTAGATATACATATCATGTTTTTGGTAAATATAACAACCAAGGGCAATATTTGATACAACGAGTTTACATTTGTACAAATCTGAATTCTCCTTTTGTTGTGCAAAGTAATGATCAACTAGAGGATAGTAAAATCAACACTGTTGTTATGCCATATTCCTCTAGTTTTGCTTTTTGAACACAAGTGGAATCTAAAGAAAGGGAGCATATGTTTCTTGTTAGTACTAATCTTTTGCAGGATAGTATTGGCAAAGATCGTGTGTATTTTAATCGAGCAGACTACATGTCTATAGGACAAGACATGATACAAACCTAGACATGTGGTCATATTCTTTCTCACAACATTGTCTATTTTCATTATTTTAGAAACCTTGATTGTCCTCATGTTGTGCAGGAACGACTTCAAATAAAATCGATGCCGAGGATGGCTTTTCGTTAAGAAAGGGAGGATGATGAGGACATGACCTTCATACATATGACCATGCTTGGAGAACCGTATGGAGACCAAGGAGATCATCGAGGGTGTCCTAACTGAGAAGGAGGCTCAAAGCTCATCCAGTTTGAGTCCCCAAGGTGGAGACCCAAATCAAGTTCAAGTTCGGCTCGGGCTCTAGGACCAGTCTGTCTTAAACTGGACACCCAGGACACATCTGGACTCTGTTTGCAATGATCCACATATGGATGGAAAGCTAATTTGATAAGGAAGCCAATCCAAGTGGTCTCACATCAAAATTTCTTCGAAATCAACGGAAATCATCAAAACAAGTTAGCATCTAGAATCTGCCAGGGTGCTGCGACACCGTCTTTTGGTCCGTTGGACCGTGTATCATGTTTGGGCCCATTAGAGGGCACGTCCAGGGAGGTGATGCCCAAGACTTTATAAATAGAAGCCGTTGCTCTCCTTGTGGTTTGGTTTTTGTTTAGTTCTTGATTTCCTTGTGAAACAAACATCATTTTGCTGCAACTGTGCCGCTAAGGCTACTTGCTGTGAACCAGGGCCCTAGTTCTTGATCTTGTTCGCCTGTAGAGATTAGTCCTTTCAAATAAAGATGAACTCCTTGTTATCATAAGCCTCATATTTATTTGCAATTTCAGATTGCATTCATCCTGTTCTTTCTTGTGTTCTCGATTCGCTTGCAGGAAAGCCTTCTCGACAAGGTCAATCACGTTCACGTGGTTGATAACCAACTGAGCAGTGGTGTAACGGTTGCGGGGGTCCAAATCAGTCTTGGTTCGAAGCCTAGATCATGAATGTCGAGTCTCCACCAATCGATGCTATCATACCTTTGAAAAGATTAGGCCTAGTCTACATCATAAAGGATCAATGATGCTTGTGCTCATGCAATGTCAAGGTTAAATGCATGCTTAAGACCAAGGGTGTTACATCCCTTCCCCCCTTAAAGAAATCTTGTCCCAAGATTGTATGACCTACCATTCCCCGTAGAAACTCAGATAAACCTCATGAAGATAGTCCTCACGATCTCACGTAGCATCTTGCTCACTGTAATTATTCCAAATCACCTTGTAGAACTTAATGACTTTGCTATGGGTCACTCTTTCCATTTCTTCAAGCACTTGAATAGGTCTTTCTTCATAGGTCATTCCGACTGAATCTTGACACAAGCGGGTTCAATAGCTTCTTCGGGCACACGAAGACATTTCTTGAGTTGAGAGACATGGAAAACATCGAATATAGCTCTCATTTCCAAAGGTAACTGGAGTTTGTAGGCTACTAGTCCTTTTTGTGCAATGATCTGATATGGACTGATATACCTAGGAGCAAGTTTTTGTTTCACTCCAAAACTTTGTACTTTCCTCATTGGGATACCTTTAGATACACATAATCTCTAATTTGGAACACAATAGGACTTCTCCTTTTATCTGCATAACTCTTTTGTCTTAATTGAGTGGCTTCTATATGTTGTTGAATGATTTGAACTCGTTCTTTAGCTTCTTTGACAAAGTCAATTCCATAATATCTTCTTTCACCAGGCTCAATCCAATTCAGAGGGGTCCTACACTTGCGACCATATAAAGCTTCAAATGGAGCCATCTTAATGCTCTCTTGATAGCTATTATTGTTGGAGAATTCAACCAATGGTAACCAATCCTCCCATGAACCCTTGGAAGAAATCACACATGCTCTCAACATATCTTCCAAGATTTGATTCACTCACTCAGTTTGACCTGCTATCTGGGGGTGATAAGCAGATCTATGAATCAATGTGGTACCTAAGTACTTGTGCAGGTGTTCCAAAAAATGATTAACAAACTGGGGCCCTCGATCTGATACAATACTCCTAGGTACTCCATGCAATCTCATAATTTGTTCAATGTATAACTTTGCATATTGATGAGGCCAATACTTGACATTGATAGGAATAAAATGTGCAGACTTGGTGAGATGGTCAACGATTACCCATATAGAATCATGACCCTTTTGGGTGTTTGGAAGTCCGACAATAAAATCCATACTAATGTCCTCCCATTTCCAACTTGGAATAGACAATGGCTAAAGTAACCCTGCTGGTTTCATATGAATGGCCTTAACTCGGTAATAGTTATCACATCTAGCAACGTATGCCGCAATTTCTTTCTTCATTTTTGTCCACCAAAATCTAGTTTGCAAGTCTTGGTACATCTTGCTGCTACTCGGGTGAATGGATAGCTTGGAAGAATGAGCTTCCTCTAGAATTTGGTTTCTCAACTACCTATCTTTCAGCACTACAAAGTTGATCTTTGAACCACATAACACCATTCTCATCCAATCGAAAATACTTACTTTCTTCTTCTTTCATCTTTCTTTTGATATGGAATATACCAACATCAGTATTTTTGAGCTCAATAATTTTTTACTCTAGAGAGCAACTAACAGTGATATTGTGTTGTACTGCTAGATGCAATAAGTTAAAACCATCTTCCAACAAAAAATTACCATGATACTTCTGACTTAAGGCATCGGCAACCACATTCGCCTTCCCCACATGATAATGCACTTCTAGGTTGTAATCCTTGATCCATTCTAACCATCTGCGCTGCCTTATGTTCAACTTAGGTTGAGTGAAAATGTACTTAAGGCTTTTGTGATCAGTGTAGATGTGGCAAACATTACCAAGCAGGTAATGTCTCCAAATTTTTAGAGCATGGACAACTGCTGCAAGCTCTAAATCATGCGTTGGATAGTTGACTTCATGCTTTCTCAATTGGCGCGAGGCATAAGCAATGACTCGGCCTTCCTGCATTAAAACACACCCTAAACCGGTACCAAAGGCATCACAAAATACATCAAATAGTTTCTCAATGTTAGGCTATGCTAAAATAGGAGCAGTAGTTAGCAAAGTCCGCAAAGTGTGAAAAGCTACTTCACACTCTGGTGTCCATACAAACTTTTCATCCTTCTAAAGTAACCTCGTCATGGGCTTGGATATCTTGAAGAAATCTAGGATAAACCGACAATAGTATCTAGCTAAACTAAGGAAACTTTGAACCTCATGAACTAAGGTGGGAGCTTTCCAATTCATCACTTCTTGCACTTTAGATGAGTCTATAGAAATTCCATCTTCAGATAAAATGTGACCTAGGAAAGGTACCTTTTTCAACAAAAACTCACATTTACTAAACTTTTCATACAACTTATGCTCTCTTAGTCTCGACAACACCACTCTCAAGTGCTCCTCATGCTCTTCTGCCATCTCAAAATAAATCAAGATATCATCGATGAACACAACCACGAACTTGTCAAGTTTGGGCCTAAACACTGAGTTCATCAAATACATGAAATAGGTAGGAGCATTGGTCAATCCAAAAGACATGACTAAAAACTCATAAAGACCATACCTAGTGGAAAAAGCCATCTTAGGTACGTCTTTCGGCCTAATCTTGATTTAGTGATAACCTGACCTCAAATCAATCTTAGAGAACACTTTTGCTTTTGCCAATTGATCAAATAAGATATCAATGCAAGGCAAAGGATATTTGTTCTTGATAGTAACATCATTGAGTGGTCGATAGTATACACACATCCACAAAGACTTGTCCTTTTTCACAAATATGGTTGGACAACCCCGTGGTGACGAATTGGGGCGAATGAGACCCTTTTCTAAGAGTTCTTGCAACTAGATCTTCAATTCTGCTAACTCATTAGGCGGCATTCTATATGGTCTTCGGGAAATGGGTGTGGTACCTGGTAATAATTCTATCTTGAACTCTATCTCTCCTGTCTAGTGGTAACCCTAGCAATTCATTAGGAAAGACATCCAGAAATTCACACACTATAGGAATATTAGCAAGGGCCACAAGCTAGAGAGCATTGGCCACATTATGGAGATCAAACTCCCTAGGTAGGGGTACTAGAAAAGCATCATTATTCTTGGGGTCCCTCAACATAATGGTTCTAGTCGAAGTATCAATAAGGACACCATGGTTCTTCATCCAATTCATACCCAAGATCACATCTATACCCAATCCCAGTAATATCACTAAATTTGCAATATACTCTTGTTCACTTATTGGATACGTACATCTTTAACTATCTGATTGGTGGAAATGTTACTCCCAGCAGCACTTATACAATAACCACCTTTGTCTACTACAAATATTTTCTAATCATACTTGGATGCAAATGTTGGACTCATGAATGAATGCGAAGCTCCAGAATCAAATAAAACGACTATAGGATGATGATTCACAAGAAACATACCACCTGTAACAACCTCACCAGAGAGAATCTCTTCCATGGTGGTATAGTGCATGTGTCCCTAACGTCCATTTGAATTGCCCTGCTTTTGGTTGTTGTTCTTCTTGGGATAAGGGCAATTTCTTGACCAATGGCTAGTCTTGTTGCAGTTCCAGCATGGCATACTGCTAGGTGGAATGTTCGAGCTTCCTTGTCCAGTGCTACCCTTTGGAAGGGCAATAGAGTAGGCCTTGAGATACACTTTCTGGTTTTGACTGGTCTGTGCCTTCTTCTGAGGTGGTCTATACTTTGGAACGGGAGGATGAAACTGAGGCCTCGTAGCAATAGGAGCTTTTGGCTGAGATACACCTGCTTCATAAGCTCTCTTGCGACTCTTAGATGCAGCATAGATATTATTATGATTCTCCTAAGTTAAAGCATCACTGATGAACTCGTTGAAAATAGTACATTTGCTGTTAGCTAGTGTCTTCATTAGCTTTGGGCTAAGCCCCCTCTTGAAACTAGCAATCTTCTTTGCATCAGTATCTACAAACTCTATGGCATTCCTTGATAAATTGTTAAAGGCATGCAAATACTTAGTTAGACTCTTGGTACCCTGTGTTAGCCTCATGAATTTTGTATGCTTCATACTCATCAGACCTGGGGGAATATAATGTCCCCTAAATGTGGTCTTAAATTAGTTCCAGGTGATTTGAGCATCCTCAGGCAAAGTGGATTGATGATGACTCCACCATATGCCTGCAGGTCCATGTAACTGGTGCGATGCATACTCTGTCTTTAGGTGCTCGGTGAGCCTTAGCAGACGAAACTTCTGTTTGATTGTATTCAGCCATTCATCTGCTTACAATGGCTCTTATGCTTCCTTAAAAATAGTAGGCTTGGTGTCAAGAAAGTCCTTGAAAGTGCTAAACTAGTTAGGTTTAGGTCCTTGGTGCTGGTCTCTCTCTCGTCCATGGCCAGCATTCTACGTGAGACCATGCAGCACTTCTCCCATGGAACGTTGGGTCTCCATGAGTTGGGCCATCATCTCTACTGGTGTAGGATGCGGTGGTGATGGGAGATCATCATCACCATTCCGACTAGTACTAGCCCCTCTATGAGTGCGAGCCATCTGCAAAGTTGCAACAACAAATGATTATTGGATGATATCAAGAGATTGCAGAAGAACTGTATAATCATGCCATACTGTAATTACTAGAGAGAATCGTAAATTCATACAATAACACAGAGGCACAATAATTCATTTCCACAACATAACACCACCAAATGGATCACTTATCATACTCGCAACGCGTTCCATACATGCCAAATTTTTCATGCCCAAAAACAACTAGAAATTCATTGAAAAGTACTATCACCACAGGTAGTACATGCATAGTTCCAATAACATCGAAAGGGGTACATCATGAAATTGAGACCTACAACACAAGTTCGTTATATGAGGATTGAAGATAAAGAGCTACTACATCTAGCTAGCTACTATAGCTAAGCTACTCCTTGGGGTGATCGTTGTCAATGTTGGACACACCATCACCATGGTCGTCCTCAAAAGGCTTGATCTCCTCATCTTCTAGCTCCTCCTTGGCATCCATCTCCATGCCATCATCCTCAATAATCAACACATTAGGGCCTTGTTCCATTGTTGGAGCTAGAGGAATAATTGGGTTCACTATGTTGTTGAGATGATGAACATCGATCTAAAGCTCCTCAATCTGGCGTATGAGTTCCTGCTCCCTACAATCAAACTCTGTTGCTTGCCTAGCATCCTAAAACATACTCCTAATCCTAGCTACCTCCTTGGTTTCAGCAAGGCGAATGACATCATCCCTCTCAGCATGGATGACCTGTAATTTAGCCCTAGCTGCATCTCTTTCTACAACGGCACAAACAAATTGCCCCCGACGAGCATCTAAGGCTATCATAAAATTACCTATTTCATTCTTGGCTACTCTAACTACCCTTCGGTGCCTACACACATGTCCTCGCAACCTACGCTGTGCAGCCTGTGCTCTTTGGAGCTCTTGCATACAGTTGATGTAGCTATCTTAGCATGAATAAAACATCTTCATGACTACATACATGGCACTCATAGCAGCATTACTACTTCTTGCTCTTTCATCCCTGTCTCTTACCAAAGCATTACCGCCTGGCTAGGTCCAAGCGGTCTATGATGCATCCACTCGTGGGAAAGATCCAACAGGCCCATTGATAGGTTCATCACCGAATTCCTAACAGATTTCGCTGAGAACCTCAAAAGCGACCACTTGGGCACCTTCCCAAGGGGTCTGTCCATCTAACTCGACACTCCATCCTTGCCACCAAGGATTATCCACATGGGCTATGATAGTTACCCACACATCGTACCACCTCTGTCCCTCAGTTACCACTTCACTCCAAAAGTAGAGAGGCGATTTAGTATACCCGACAGAGTTCAGCACCCTCCACAGTATGGTGGGACTCCCAAACAATGCCAAAAAGGTGTCGCTAGCAATAGGGGCTCCTAGGGCTACCATCTGTAGCAAAAGGTTACAAGTAAGTGAGACAACGTGATTATAGAAATGCATTACTTAACAATAAGATCATTTAAGGGGGAAACAATGCAATAATTATGAAGGAATAATGAAGTATCATGATGTATGCTCATTCCGTATGTCCTCACAAACTTAGAAAAATAAATCCTAATGACATACGTGGTGGCATACATACGTTCTCTCAATATAATCGTAACTAAACGAGCTACACATTTCGTTGTTAGTGTACTTGCAAACATTTTCATTTTAGCCCAACCCAACAATTATAAGTACATGAATGTAAATCTAGGCTCTAGGTTGCAAATAAATACTTTCATATATGTATACCCATACATATATGTCCGTATCAAAGCTACCCGATGACAATTTATTACCCATAATTAAATACGTACCATACACACATGCAAGCATGCATATGCAGCCATATCAAAGCTAGCTCTCCCCGACCACATGCTCACATCTTATGGTCATGCCACTCATCAACTTACCTTCTTACCTTGGTGTAGAGGCATTTGATCCATACATTACCACTCAAGTGAGTGGCATCCATACAATAGCACTCTATATGGACGACGAAAGTAAAAACCCCCATGTTAGTACTTAAATAGCCACCTAAAAGTCCTTAACTAGGCTTAAAGGAGATGACCACTGGCACACTTTAGATTTTTATAACATAAAACCTTTGTTTTAAATACACAAATGCCAAGTTTAACATTGAACCTTGCTCTGATGCCAGCTATCACAGAACCGTCCAATTTATAAGAGCACAAGTACAATAGCAACCACCGAGGTAGTCAAACCATCACACTTGAGCCCATATAAATCCGGTAGTCCATCGAGTATCACGAAGGATCTTAATTCAACCAACATACAAGCCAAGATCGTACATGATTCAACATAACCAGTCACATGTTACATCATAGTTCACAAATATTTCACATACATCAGAGTTCACCTAGTTGTTACAAACCAAGTTTAAATATAGCGGAAGCAAAGTAGTTTAACATCGACATCACACATAGTTTAATACAAAGCCAGTTTCATAGTCATCTCCAACCAAAAGAACAAGGGTGAGATGATATACAGAATGACCATGCCCATGGTCCTATTCCTCAACCACTGTAGGAGCAAAGCAGTTCTTGCAGTAGCCGTGATACATAACATTATCTGCAACAATGGGAATAAAACCCTAAGTATGAGAAGGTAATCAGCTAGACTTACTCGTCATCAACTAACATACTAAGACACCAAGGAGTATGCAAGGCTTTATCAGTAGAGCTGGTAGACTTTATTTGCAAAAAAGCATAAGTTGTCCAATATCTTTCAAACTGTGAATCACCATTTATTAATCCTATCTCATACTACATTAGCAACTATCCTATGCCAAACATGTTGGTACCATTAAGTCATCACAATAATAGCCATATTAAGTTGAGTTCTTTCATAATCTCATAACCAACACTTCCATCAATTACTACGATGAAGCGTACTCCTATCAAGTTCTCACTATCTGGGAGAGACGGTGATTCGAATCAATTCCTACCTAGTTGGGGAATTATTCCTAACACACACCCATACTCCCCCTATCGGGGTCACATCAGGTCACCTTTGGGACAACTCAAGTACAATCACAGGTAAGACCTGCATCGCACTCTCAAAGATACAACCAATCTACCAGGAGGCTCGAGACTCTAACCCACCCTTGGGCTTACACCATTGGCTCTCCGCACATCCTTACTACCTCTAGGGTGCGCACTTTAACTGGTCGTGTCCCCAGCCTAAGTTGAGCTACTCAGCTTCGCAGTCAAAACGACTTATCCGGCTAACTATGTGAGAGGCATACGTTCAACGTGACAAGATGACCTCCAACGACCGGTCCTTAAACGACACAGATGGAATCACTATGATTACCACAACATAAGACTCCGCCCGGTCTCCAATTATTCAACATCATCAGGTTATGTTCCATGATAGCACAATGTAGCCAACCATGATCAAGTTATCACTTATAGCTCGCAGGTGACAGGAAATCACCCGACTTCTACTGGTCTAAGCATAGATAAGCATAATAAGCGTTCTTGGACTTAAATAGGATTCATGGTAGATATTTCTAGACAAGGAAAGGTAATATGCAGCAAGTGTTTCCAAACAACTCCTATCATGTAATGCATCAAGACGAATAACTTTAGGTGACTTTATTAAAGTAGGGAGACTTATAATGCTCCGGGGCATGCCTTTCACGAACGTTGCAGGCTGGTGATCTAGGCACTCAGGAAGGTGATCGGCTTTAGGCTCTCTTTAGCTGGAAACCTCCTAGTGCTGCACTTCCTGGCCCTCCTCTTGTGGATCAGCGTCAAGTTCCACCAACATGATTTCCTCGACGGCACCTATTGCATGCATATGCATAAGTGCCATAAATGCATAAGAAGGATCACGGAGGATGTGATAGGGGAATGTACATGCTGTGATAATGATGTTAAGTTACACAATGATAACAATGCTAACTCTTTGTTTACTGAGTAGGTGCATATCTCTTCTCTATTCACTTCCAATATTCTACACAAGATAATTTCTAAGCTAAACATAACAGTTACAAATTTACAACATAACTATAGTTTAGCTTATCTAAATGCCAAGATCTTAGACTTTCTGGAAAGATTATAAAATTTCCTACAACTCTTATTTAGTCACCAAAAGCTAATTCAAACTCTATCCTAACCAAAACAGGCAATCTTTCTAGTTGTGTCCATAAATTCCAGAGAACAAGCATTTCGGGAGACCAACTTTAAACAACTATAACTCATAAACCATTTGGTCGATTGCCCTGAAATTTTAACACAAGATAGATGAAGAAGTTCTCTACAACTTTTTATTAACCATTTCTACAGTAAACTCCATTTTAACTATGCAACATACCCAACAATAGAATATGTCCAAAAGCAACTCTAAATTGAATTATAGAGCAATAATATTTTCATTGCATATAAACATTCAAAATTGGACATCACCAAGTATACCAACAGTCCAGGAATATCAAATACACTCAAGAAAACATAATGGTCAAGCCCAATCTATTTATTTAAATGCCTTTATTAATTTAATTAGATAATTAGGTGAAATATCAAATATATACCAAATGTGCATAATAAATTCTCAGAAAATTACAGTGGCTTCCAAGTGCTCCCAATAGACTACTATAAAAATTTCATACCATTTGAACATGTATAACATCCTCTACAAAAATGACAAGCTAGCAAGGTCTATTTTAGTGAAAATAGTTAATCCTATAGAAAAGTGTCAAACAATAGATTATATATTTTTCTTAGCTTCATCCTAGTGCCATACTACAATACAAAAATTTGCATGGCCATATGTTACTCACTTTTATCCCTATAATTTTCCTCAGAAAATAGAAAGACACTACTTCAATCAAATTTACTGCAAGTTTATTATTTTTCCTAGCTAGAGCATGTCAACACAAGACCAGCAAAATTGGAATCACAATTTTATCACTTTCCTAGGTCAAGTTATCCATTTTACAAGATTGCAAACATTCAAAAAGCACTTATCTAGCTATATTTTATTCACCTTTAAAAATACTAGAAAAAAGCACATTTCATATTTTTATAAAATGCTACACTTCATGAGGAACCCAACAAAATTTGGTTCACCAAAATTAGACATCCACAACTTAACTTATGATTTTTCAAAGTTTGCATATATTTTAGAAATAAATGTATTAGAATTAGATCTACACGCTGACAGGTGGGGCCCAAGAGTCAGCCAGGCCCATGTGTCATTGGCACAAAACAGAGCAACGACGCTGACCAACCAGAGTTCACCGACGGTGAGCTCTCCAACGATGGCACTGGCACCACAAGATTACCCACGACCTCCCACAAGCAATGGGGTAGCAAGTTGGGTTGATTACAGAAGCTAAGGGCGACGGCAGCACTAATGGCGGCACGATGGACGGGGACAATGGTGCGTTGCCGAAGTTGGCCGAGATGGCATAAATTAGGGTTTTGTCAAGCTTCTACACCCTACTGCAAACCTAGTGCACACACAAGCATGATGAATGGTGGTCAGAGGCGGCCCGGCCATGTGTGGCATGGCACGGCGGTGAGAACGATGGTGATGGCCGCGGCACGCATAGGGGCCTTACCGTGCGCTACTAGCTACATGAAGGGGTCCGGTGAGGTGGTGGGAACATGGCGGAGCTGACTATGGTGAGAGAGCGGTGCGAGCGCAGTGAGGTGCTGAGCGGCCGGCAATGGCGTTAGCAGCAAGAGCGCTGCTGCGAGCACTGTGATAACAAGTGAAGGGGGAGGCACAGAGAGCAAGTGAAGGCGCGGGTGTGAACGAGCGGGCGTGGGGCGCCTTTGTGCCCATCGTGGCCCGACCGGCCAGGCTGTTGGCGGTGTACGGCCGCCACGCGGTGTCCATGGCCTGACGCGGTCGTCCACCCACGGCGAAGCGACGACATCATCAGCGTTCGACAGGGTGATTGACAGCGTGAAAAGACGATGCTCAATGCCTAATCCATGACTAATTAGCAAAAACTCGCTTAATAGAAGTTACATATCTACATACCAGCTCCAACATTGCTTAAGTGATCTAGGTCTAATTCGCAACGGTTAGCAAGTTACAACATCACCAAGTCAGGCACCTCGAACTAAAAAACCAAATTTGACTTAGACAAATTTCTAAGTTACAAAAACAGTGAAATGTTGATTCTTGTGAGCTCTAAATGACTAAGCTAGGCACTGAATTAGCTCATGACCCAAAAATAAAAGTTGTTGCTCTAATCAAGTACTACAACTTTGCTTAAGGGTGCACTACCATGCAAACAATCTATGACATAGTTCAACCTAGGTCAAACATACCACTTGAAAATGATGACTTACACTGTAACTATGACTTAGAGACCAAACTAGCCTTAGTCATGAATACCAAAGTTGTTCCATATGATATTCTAAACATGTTTAAGGTACTCCTAGGGTTCCACAATCATTTTATACATTGGTTACATGTAACCCTAGCATATGTAAGACATTTAAGTAACAACACATGAAATATAAGCCAACATAGAGATACTATTTGAGATGATCATGCTCATAAAGGATCAATGATGTTTGTGCTCATGCAATGTCAAGGTTAAATGCGTGCTTAACACCTAGGGTGTTACAAATAACCTATAAAAATTTCTACGAACAACACTTAAGCCAATGGGCTAGACAAATAAACGACAAAGCGAGTGTTGCGCTAGCCTACTAAAAATGCAAGCCACATAACCACAATTCTAGTTGATATAGTCTCTATGTCACACACAAGGCTAAGTCACTACCACTAAGGTAGTAAGCTCTCAAAGACTAACTCAAGAGTCTCACTAACCAAACTAAGCAAGACACAAGCTAGCTCTCAAAACTAGTTATACTAAAGAGCTTAGCTATACTAGAAATGATACAAGAGAGGTAGTGAGTTACTGCCATGGCAAGAGATGATCAATCAATCACAAGAAATCCCAGAGACAATAATGACAAAATAATTTTTCTCTGAGGTTCACTTGCTTGCCAACAAGCTAGTCCCCATTTTGGCGCTTCACTCACTTGGAGGTTCACGCGCTAATAGGCATCACACGCCTAACCTGCAATTGGGTGCCGCACAATCAACACAAGATGAGGATCCACAAGCCACGAGTAATCCACTTGAGTACCTTTTGGCTCTCCACCGGGAAAAGGTCAAGAACCACTCACAATCACCACGATCGGAGCTAGAGACAAACACCTTCCTCCACTCAATGATCCTCGCTGTACCAAGCCGTCTAGGTGGCCGCAACCATCAAGAGTAACAAGCGAAATCCATAGCGAAACATGATCACTAAGTGTCTCTAGATGCAATCACTCAAAGCAATACACTTGGATGCTCTCAAATCTCACTAGATGATGATCCAATCAAGTGACGTGAGTTAGAGAGTGTTGGCTATGCTCACTAGGATGTATTCTCAATACAAAATGGCCAAGAGGGTGAGCAAGAGCCAGTCACACAACTTAAATAGAGAGCCCCAATGAATAGAGTCATTGGCCTTCTCACTACACTAAAATTAGGCTAACTGAATGCAGCTAGCCTGGCGTCTAGTCGTAGGATCCTCGCCACGTGTCCCACCTTCAAACATGTGCCACCTGATCCCAATGGTTAAGTTACAGTGCGCCAATAGTTAAATTGAGATTGGACGTAGGGCAAAGGGACCGAACATGCCATCGCGGTGTCCGATCACGCCTGCACCCAAGCCGGCCACGCTGTGATTGGATGCGCTACACCACTAACCTAACTCGTGTCAACGCAGAGTCCGGTCACTATGATAGAACCATCCAATTTATACAAGATCAAGTACGGCTGTCCTCGTTTAACACGTTGACGTGCACATACTTTCACTTATATAAACTCGGTAGTCCGTCGAGTATCATGAAGGACCTCGGTAAATCAACATCACAACCAAGATCGCATGATTAAGCAAATACACATTACATACATGGAGTTGCAGTGGAAATAATATTATAAATGGGTTCACAAATAATAGTACAGGTTTGGGTTTCAAAACCAGTTAAGGGAAACAACATAGCTTTCAAATGATTACATTAATATAAGTTCCAAACACATTGCTAGCATAAGTGACATCCTCTGATAAAAGCATATAGATGATAAATAAATATAGAGTCACCAAGCCCACTGGTGGTTAGCCACCCTCTTCCATAGGTTGAGGACTTCACCTGCAACATGGTGGGATAAACCCTAAGTACTCAAATATACTCAGCTAGACTTACTCGATAGGAGAAATAAAAAGACTCTCAAGGATATGCAAGGCTTATTTAGTGGAGCTGGTTGGATAGCATAACTTTATAAAAAGAGCATTATTATCATGAGTCCTTACTTTCAATCTTTTATTCAAGTTTTAGCATCAAGTTCAATGAAGCTTATCATGACTAACTTTGCACCTATTCTAGAGCAATCACTTAATTAATAAGCATCACAATAGTAACCATATTCGGCTTATCATATCATCATCATAACCATCATGTTCCATCCATTACTATGAGGAAAGAAGCTCTATTAAGTTCTCACTATCCGGGAGAGATGGCGATTCGAATCGATTTCAACCAGCTGGAAATTTATTCCTAACACAAACCCAGACATACCTGCGCCAAGATAGTCTTAGGTCACCTTTGGTACAACTTAGGTCCAATTCACAGGTTCGATCAGCGCCGCACAATCAGGGATAGTACCAGATGCCAGGTCAATCAGGACTCTAACCTGCCCTTGGCCTCACACCAGCTCCCCGCACATCCGTACTACCTCCAGTGTGCGCACTTTGACAGAATGATTCCCGGCCTGAGTTGAGCTACTCAGCTTTGTGGTTGGAATGACTTATCCAGCCAGCTAAGTGATAGGCATGTGTTCAACATGACAAGAGGGCCTTCAACGATCTGGTCCTTAATTGACACAAACAGAATCACTATAAGTCGTCACACCACCAACATATAAGATTTCGCCCGGTCTCCATTTATTCATCATCGCATGGTTATTTTCCATGATAGCAATTATAGCCCACCATGCTCAAGTATTCACCTATATCTCACAGGCGATAGGAAATCACTCGACTTCTATCGGTCTAAGCATGGCTAAGCATAGATTGACCTATTCATCTAGTAAGAGTACAGGTATTGATATATATTTGACAAGGTAGGGAATATACACCAACGGTTTCATCCAACTCCTATCACCTAATGCATCATATAAAAGTTATACTCATGTGCATTTATAAAAGAGAGGGTAGGAGACTTAGAATGCTCTAGGGCTTGCCTGGGATCCAACATAAGTCAGTTCAGTTAGATCGCACTATCTTGGGGACATCTCCGGTCCTAGCACTTGCTTAGTCCTTCCATCTTTGGGATAGGTCCACCATACACCATCTTTGGGTTAGGCTCCAGCATCATATCCCTCACGTGGTGCATCTAGCATACCTAGATGAGATGCAAAATGCAAGTGCATGAATGCAAAGAATGGTAATATGAATGCATCACATAAAAGCATTCAAGACAAACACAAGATTATGCACGACCTAGGCACCTAGAGTGATTTAACTAAAAACTATTCAAACACAATTGGTGTAGATGGCAAGTATATCGAGCATGATATACCCGTTAACTTAAGTTCAGCTATTGCAAGCATTTATCAATCAAGAACTAACAAGTTTAGCCAAACAAGAGTACACATGTATAGAAATCTGGACAGCAGCATAGCAGTCACTTGTTTTAACAATAACTAGAGTTACAAACATTCAATAAAGATGATCTTGGACTTTGTGGAAATCTAATGAAATTGTCTACAACTTTGTTATTCATACTAAAAGCTAATTCACAGGTTAATAGGATCAAACATGCCAATATTTTTGGTCTACACAGACGAGGACAGAAAAATGATAGTAACTTCAGAGATGCATATCTAGAGTTCTATCCATCCAACAAATATGATCTTTAGCTTTCTAGAAATCTTATTAAGTTATCTATAACTTTATTATTATCATCTTAAGATGATTTCATAGCCGACAAGGCTAACAACATAAAGAAGACATCTCTGTCTAGATTTGGACAAAATCTATCATTCTACTTTGAACAGCAATAACTAGAGTTCTAGACCACCAAAAGTAGTGATCTTAGACATTATAGAAAGATTATGAAAAGCACTACATGTCTCTTATTATCACCAATATATGATTTCATGTTTAAATAAGTCAACCAAAGCAATCATTCAAATCTATATAGAGCATAAGCAAAATATGACAATGGGCTTGCCGGGAGCATAACTCCGAAACTATCAGGACTATGGTCATAAACTTTTTAACACAAGCAATATAAGGAGATTATCTACAACTTTCGTATTTACCACATCTTCAAAAAACAACATTTGATTCACGAAGTTAGCATCACAACAGAAATTACACATGCAGCCATTTCAGAATATAACACTTTGAGATTTCACATGTTTTGCTAACGAAGGGCATACCCACATGAGCCATTCAAAGAACTTCAACCACCACTAATATACTTAGCAACACTTTATGGAAACACCCAGCACTCAAGCATCACCAAAATACATTTACCAGCTTTATCTATAAATACACTTCTACTAACCCTTTCTCCTAATAAATACATATATATTATTTTAGTGATATATGAGAAAAACTAGTTTGGGGCTGAGATTTTTATGAGTGGTAGGTGCTATCAAAATATGGCTATTGTATAAATTTCACATGCTTAAGTTTTATATATTAATTACTATGAAAAAGACATTGTTATTGCAAGAAAAATAAGTGAGGGCAAGATAAATCTAAAGATCAACATTTTCCATAAACACATAGCCATGTTAGGGTTTCTCTGGCCACAATATCACCATGCCAAGGAAAAGGAACCACATTTCACATTTTTGCATATATACATTATTTATAAACCATTTATCAAGCACCAAACAAGTTAAATCAATAACTCACACATACTGCATCCAATGAGCATGAAATTTTTACCATGGGACACACATAGCATCAGTAGCCTACCATAAAATTTTCATAGAAATTGGATCAACACAACTTAATATATGAATTTATTCTTAGAAAACCCTAATTAACATAGATAAATAAAAATAGCAAAACCTTCTACTAACACATGTCATAACATGACTCTACTGCATAGATCTACTCTCAAGGATTCCAAAACATCTTCATTTGCTAATTTTGGATTTTTCTATAATTTGCTACGATTTTCCAAAGTTTCAACCAAATAAAAGCAATAAAGGAAAACTCATTTGCATCGAGACCCCTAAACTTTCATGAAAATAGATTCCAACAAGGAGGTCCTTATAGGTACTATTCAACTAAGTCACATACTTTGCACTTAGCCCCATGCACTTGTTCTAATTGTTGCACGAGGTCCTTCACCTTCTTCCTAAAACAGAGGAAGACGACACGGAAAAGGGAAGGTTGCCGACAGTGGGTGGCTACGTTGGGGGCTTGCCTAGGCCCACGCGTGTCTCGAGAGGGGCTCGGCTTGGCCAAAACTTTCCCATGGTGGCCTAGCCATGAGCATAGGAGCCTGCGGTGAAATGTGGCTCTAGTGGTGGCGGCCATGGTGATGGAGACGGCCGACGATAGCGGGAAAGGGCCACGGGTGCGTAGAGGTGGCAAAGCACACCCATGGATGCCCATAGCTAGGGCTGCGGCTAACCCTGGTCTCTTGGCCACACGGCGCCTATGGGCATGTGACTATTTGTCCTAGCCAGCAAGCGGCGACAGCGAGCGGCTGGCCCACAGCGGCGGTTGGGAGTGCGACGAGGAGGAAGGAGCAGGGAGGAGGCACAAGGCTCCGACGGTGGTGTGCTAGCGGCCATGGCTGGCACTCAGGGTGGGCGTTCGGTTCTTGGTTTGGTTTTGGTTTAGTTCCCTCGGTTATTGATGAAATTCGGTTCCTAGAAAACAAGAACCGATCGGTTCCAAAAAAATTTAGGAACCGAGCATTTCGGTTCTCGGTCATTTCGGATAGGTTCCGGTTCTAACCGAACTAACTAATTTTTTTCAGAAGACCTCAAGACAATAATAAATATACTTGTTCTAAGGCAAATTTATGCAACACTATATTCATTTTTAATAATAATAATATATAAGAAAACAATAACAATATAGTAAAACAAGTTCAAATATAAAACACTACACATAAACCAAACATAATCCTACAAAATATAAGTAAGTGAAGTATAATTCATGTAATTCAGTTCTTTTGGTTAATTCGGTTAATGTAACACCCAAAATTTCAGTCTTTTGAAATAAGAAAATTCGATTTAATTATGTTATTATGTGAACATTGAAATATAGGAAAGAAATAATTTTTGTGAAAATAAAATCAAATATAAGGTTAGTAACATGTTGATGCACTCATGCTGGAGCATTGTATTTAATATGTTGAGTGGTTTTTGATTTAAACTCAAAAGGATTCAAAACATATTTGAAAATACATTTGGAAATTTGATTTGGAAAAAGAAAAAGGAAATTACTTTTCCCTTCCCTCCCTTCCTCAATTTCGGCCCATGGCCTTTTTCTCCCTCCCGCCAGCCCACTCGCCCTCCCCCTCTCCCCTTCTTGGGCCGGCCCAGCTTGGGCCAGGCAACCGCTGTCACCACACCAGCCCAGCTCGCGCCTCAACTACCCTCACCGCAGCTGCTGCCATCTCGGCCCCGCTTGTCAGCTCCTCCCCCACCTCCTCCCGCACGCCCCGCGCGTGCCTGGAGCAACCGCCACCCCGCGCCTGCTCTTCTCACGACGTGGGCATGTCCTCTCCGCGCCCGGCCTCTTTAAAACAGTGCCAAGCCCTTCCCCGCTCTCCCTACTGCTCCTTTCTCCCTCTCGCGTCGCCCATGCCCGAGGTAACTGCCGCGCCGTGGAACGCCGGATTCCACCGCCCGCCTCTCCGCGCGAACCACCATCCCCGAGCCGCCTCCGCCTCCATTTTTCCCCGCGGTGAGAACCCCTTCCTCCCATCTTTCTCCCCGTGTGGTTATTCGTGAGTTTCGTGGCCCGTAGACCTTGTTTCGCGTGCACCCGTGACCTCCATGCCGCCGGCCATGGCGACCGCCACCTCGGCCGCGTTCTCCAGCCGCCGTATCGGCCTTGGTGAGTTCCCCTTCACCCTCTCGTTCTCCCAGTGCTCTCGGATTCACAAACCGAGGCCTGTAGGCCTTGTTTTCCCGCACGCCGGCGAGCTCTCATTGCCGTCCATGGCTCGGCCGCACTGGAGCTACTATGCTGGCCGTCGGCGCCCCTTCCTCTCTCCCTCCCATCTATTTCAGGCCGTCCGATCTTGATCCTACGGCCACCAGAGGCTGATACCCCTTCGTAGGTAGATTTGCTAAAGAGCCCCCCTGATTTTGCTTAATAGAACCCGCCATCCTTAGCGCATTTCCCAGAGTACACTTTTCCCTTTTGAAAACGTAAGCTAAACTGTTTTAGTCCAAAGTACGTTTTCAGTATTTACAGAAATGCCATTTATACTGTTTTGCTTATAAAATCGTCGTTTTAGCTCCAAATTGATACGTTCAAATTGTGTTAGCTTCGTAATTTCATAATCTATGTGTTAGTACCACTGTTAATCAAGTTTGCAACTTTTAAATTTCATGATTAGTTTTAATTACATAAAGTGCTATAGAAAACCCCATTTAATTCATAACTTTCGCGTTTTAGCTCCGATTTTCGTGAACTTCGCGTTGACGTGATCGTAGCGAGACGTAGATTATTTTCATAAACATTTTATCCTGTTTTCTATACTATTTGTGTACTGTTCTAACTATAGGATTGTTTGCTTTGCATGAATGCCTGTGGAATGTTGTATGTTGCCATGTTGGTCGTGTTCAGACGGTGAGGAGAACGTTGGAGATCAAGAGTTCTTCGATGACCAGCAGGACCAGCAAGAGTTTATGAACCAAGGCAAGTATAGCATGGGCCTACCTTGATGTCTTATTCACTTTAATCATTTACTCATGTGCATGTGTCTAATTTTGATAACCATAAGGACATTCTAGTCATTTGATGACTTGTTCCCTTGACTCCTATGGGTTAATTGCATATGGATAGATTGCTAGTGCTCTAACTGAACATGATCTATATGATGGTGAATGGTTCTATGGAACTAAAAGTATAATATGAATCATAACAACTGATCCATAGGGCGAAGGTGCAAATGACTTTTGATCATGTTGCTCCCGACCCTCCATAAGGACTTATCTATCGGCAAAAGCTAGGACTGACAGTGCAACCGTGAGAGTCATATGGCTCTGACTTTAGCTTAGCAATAGGACCTTTTCTAGCTTGTTAGAGGTTACCTTTATGGCGCAAGAGGGGCTTGCCACATTGGGTATAGGGCTGCCTCTGTTCCTATGTGTATAGCCACGATGGATATGTGCCATAGGAAAGGGAGGTCCCTACATCTACCTGCCAAGGAAACCTAGCGGCCCTAACTTGTTAGAGAAACCTATGAAATGGCTTCATAGTGTACCCTGCCCATTCACCTTGGCAGTGACATGGGAGTAATTAACCCGGGCATATGGGAATCACAACTCATGGTGAATGTGCACCACCTCTGCAGAGGGTTACAAACTGTTATAACAGTCATGCTCATGGTCACGAGCGGCCTAGAAAACTCATAGAATAATTGGTTACTCAATGTTATTCATTTATGATGGTTTGTGATGATATGATCCAAATGATGCTGATATCTGATTAAGTGGGTTTAAAAGGGAGCTTAAGCATAACTTGATAATAATTGGTAATAAAATCCTGACTTACTAAAAGTGCTAACTGCAGTAAACCAGTGTCGTCCTTTTTGAGCTACATAACCCCATGTTATCTTGTTAAGTACGGGAAGTACTTACACTTGTTTATTTCTATATTTGGATAAAAATCCTGGATGGGTAACAGATGACAACGGGTATGAGGAATTTCCTGAGGATTATTAGGCTTGCGGTCAACCAGTTGACCTTCCCTGTGATGAAGTCCCATGAGAGAGTTATCTTTTTATATTCCGCTCTATGATGTAAGACTAAGTTATATTATGGATCTGATGTAAGAGACACCGTGATGATACTTTATGTAATTTGTCAGCTTGTGTGTGTGACTGATCTCTAGGCACATACGAGTTTTGTGCATTCAATTTTATCCTTAAAATTGGGTGTGACAAATTGGTATCAGAGCTGTGTTGACTGTAGGACGCAAGCCTAGTTAGAAACGGTCGTTTTAGCATCTTTGCTCCTCTGGTTTCTTGCTTACTGTCTTATTCTTGTTATTTTATTAAAACATTTATGCTTTTCATACCTTAATCTATTATATAAAATTGTTGATTCTAATTATATCTCATTTTAAATCTATAGATGTCTCATAACCCGAAGACCGCTCGCCTCAGCACTCTTGGCTACCGTGCCCTGTTCACCCCACGTGCTCCACAGGCGGAGAAGGAGATTATGATCATCTCCGATGATGAGGAGATGGCTACCCCGACACCTGCACCTGCTCCTACTCCTACTCCAGCTATTGCACTGGTCTATCCTGTTGTAGCTACACCTGAGGAGTCATCGGCTACTTCACCTACACCTGCGCCATCCCTAGCTGTCCCTGTGGTGGATGAGGAGATAGGCTGGAAGTGTAAGTACTACTTCAAGCCAGCCCCAGAGACAGCCTACTACTACACCCTCCTCACCCATGTGCTGGATGACTACTACCCCGATCTGCACGCCTCCATCAACTATCATTGTGCAGAGTACCAGCATCCTTTGGAGGCAACCTTTTGGAAGGTAGAGCTAGTGGTTACTGCATGGAATGATATAAAGAATGGACATGAGGTGGAGACTATCCACCGTGCCACTGCCAAGAGGGCCCATGCCTTGGATGGCATGGAAGATGCAGCGTAGGACGCCTACATCTACTACCATGGTCGTCGCTTTGAGGCCATGAGGGAGGATCGTTTTAGGTTCCTTCCTCGCAATGATCATTAGGGTGTTTGGCAGGTTTTGGCTCCACCAGAGAGTGACCCAACCCTTGAAGCAATAGTGCAGCATGTCCATGCCATGTAGGGGGTGGATGAAGAAGTCAAAGGAGAGTTGCGTGCATCATAGAGGGCCGAGAGACACCTTCAGAAGCAAGTTGATGAACTATGTGCTCAACTTGAGCAGCCACCGATCTACAAGAAGAAGCGCCGGTCGTTCACCATGATTGACACCGCCCCATAGGTGTTAGGTGCCTTGATTAAGATTACAACGTCGTTAGTTTGTATTTCATATTTAGTCTTGTTTGGTCTTGTGAACTTGGATGATGAGATGTTTTAATTTGTGAACTTGGTTGATTTGGAGTTTGGTTGTTTGCTGGAAGTTTGTGGGCATGTCCACAACTTCCTTAGATTGGAACCTTAAGATTAGATGAAATCTTAATACAGATGGTTTGCTTTATCTTATCCCTGCTATGCTGATTTTCGGAGCAGCCTGTGTTCTTTATCTTGTATCTCGAAATCTAGGCTGTCAAAAATTTTGAATTTTTGTGGAGATAACTATACTTCTGTATCTTTCAAATGTCTCTAGAGTCAAGTCAATAGCTATTCAGGTTTGTGAGATCTAGCTGTCACAAGTTGTGGTTTCTGCGCAGACTGGAACCCAAAATAGATTCGGTTTAGCTCTATTTTTTACCATGTGTATGTCAGAATCTGTAAAAGTGATCTAAATAAAAGTTGTAGCTGATCTCCTAAGCTTTCCAACCGTTCTTGGTACACCTCTGTTGGATCTCTGAAACTCAAGTTATGATAGATTTACTGAACTGCTATTTTTTAAATCTTGTCCAGAAAATTCTCAGCATTGTTTCTTATCTTTTGTAAGCTCTCTATAATTTGGAAATCTCTAAAATTTGTGCATTTGTTGGAAAATAGATGGCCGCAAGAGGAGGAAGAGGCAGAGGCCGTGGTCGTGGGCATGATGCTCTCATAAATCCACCACCACCACCACCTATGACCATGGAACAACTAATGGGAATGCAAGCACAGTTGATGCAAGCTATGATGCATTGCTTGAATAATGAACCTGCAAGAGTACCACCGCCTATTCAGGTCAAAGATAAGCATGGAGAGTTTATGAAGGGTCGTCCACCAGTGTTCACTCATGCCTTAGATCCTATGGAGGTAGATGATTAGTTGCATGCTGTAGAGAAGCAACTTAACATAGCACAATGCAACGATCTTGAGAAGGTGTTGTATGCTTCTGGTCAACTCCAGGGAGCAGCTTAGGATTGGTGGGATTCTTTCCAGTATGGACGTCCCAACAATGCTCCTGCTATCACCTGGCAAGAATTCAAGGACAATTTTCAATCATATCATATCCTCGATGGACTGGTGGAAATGAAGCAAGAGGAGTTTAGGTCCCTCAAGCAAGGATCCATGACTATGGCGGAGTATCGTGACAAGTTTGCTCAACTATCATGCTATGCTCCAAATGATGTAGCTGAGGATAAGGATAAGCAACGCCATTTCCTCAAGGGACTCTATGATGGGCTGCAGCTTTAGCTGATGTCCAACACCTACCCTAACTTTTAGTCTTTGGTGAACCGCGCTATTGTGATTGACGATAAGTGCAAAGAGATAGAAGCCAAGAAGGGGAGGATTCAAGGGCAAGCTTCTAGAAGTAACACCCGCCAGCGTGCATATCCACAGCAGGGTTTTCAACAAAGGAATCAAGGCCCATCTAACCAGGGAAACCATGGTCAGTATCCTCAACATAACCAGTTCTAGCAACGTCCTCAGTACCAACAATAGTATGGAAATCAGCATTCCACGCAATAGACCAGCAATCCAGCAACACGCCAGGGAGTGCCCAATAATGCTCCTATGAAGAGTGGTGCACCCAATAATCCCAACACCTGCTATCACTGCAGAGAAGTAGGTCACTATGCTCATTAGTGTCCTAAGAAGTAGAACCAGCAAGCACCTCAGAACAAGACTGGCAATCAAAAGTTCAACACCGACCACCTCACACTGCGAAGGTGAATTATGTGTCATCTGATGCAGCTCAGGAGATGCCCGAGGCCATGTTGGGTACGTTCAGTGTCAACTCTATCTCTGCTATAGTACTTTTTGATTCTGGTGCTTCGCATTCTTTTATTTCCTAAGCTTTTGTTAGAATGCATAGCATACCTTTGTGTGCCATGAAAACCCCCATACTAGTAAATTCACCGGGAGGTAGTATGCCCGCTTCATATTGGAGTCCCTCAACTAGCATTTCCTTAAGGGGGGTAGACTTCAAAGTGAAACCAATTATGTTGAGAATAGCAAAAAAATGATCTTATTCTGGGAACGAATTGGATGAAACAACACCGAGCAGTAATTCAGTGTTAGGAGAAATCTGTTGTTGTGACATCACTCAATGGAGATAGAATCTATGTAGAAGTGATAGTGCAAGCTCAGCCTACAGCCACTGTGAATCAGTTGGATGGTGATGTCAATGAACAAGATCGTGTCATGGAGGAGTTCCCGGATGTCTTCCCCGATGACTTGCCAGGTATGCCACCTGACCGAGACATTGAATTCATTATTGAATTATTATCTGGAACTGCACCAATAGCTAAACGTCCATATTGAATGGGGGTTAATGAATTAGAAGAGCTTAAGAAACAACTAAAAGAGCTGCAAGAAAAAGGTTTCATATGCCCCAGTTCTTCCCCATGGGGTGCACCTATGATCTTTGTGGATAAGAAGGATGGTAGTCAATGGATGTGTGTGGATTACCGTTCACTTAATGAGGTTACAATCAAGAATAAATACCCTTTGCCTAGGATTGATGACTTGTTTGATCAGTTAAGAGGAGCCTTTGTGTTCTCCAAGATTGATCTCCACTCAAGATACCATCAGCTTAAGATTCGAAACTTGGACAAACCCAAGACAGCATTCACTACATGGTATGGCTTGTATGAGTATACTATTATGTCTTTTGGATTGACCAATGCACCTGCATACTTTATGTATCTGATGAATAAGGTGTTCATGGAGTTTCTAGATAAATTTGTGGTGGTATTCATAGATGACATACTAATATTCTCCAAGACTGAAGAAGAACATGTTGAACATATAAGATTAGTCTTGCAAAAGCTTAGAGAACATAAGTTGTACGCTAAGCGGAGCAAGTGTGAGTTTTGGTTGAAGGAAGTCTCTTTTCTGGGTCATGTTGTCTCCAATGGTGGAATAGCAGTGGATCTAGGCAAAGTGCAAGATGTATTGAATTGGAAACCACCAACCACTGTAAGTGAGATTCGTAGCTTTTTGGGGTTGGCTGGATATTATAGGAGGTTCATAGAAGGTTTTTCCAAGCTAGCCAAGCCTATGACAGCTCTATTGGAAAAGAATGCTAAGTATGTATGGTTGGATAAATGCCAGGCAAACTTTGATGAGCTAAAGAAGAGGTTGACTACAGCTCTAGTATTGATTTTGCCTAATTTAAGCAAGAACTTCTCTATATATTGTGATGCATCCCGTTTGGGTCTTGGATGTGTGCTTATGCAAGAAGGAAGAGTGGTGGCATATGCATCTAGACAACTGAGGAAGCATGAGTTGAATTACCCTACTCATGACTTGGAATTGGTAGCTGTGGTACATGCTTTGAAAATCTGAAGACATTATCTAATTGGGCATAAGAGTGATATCTATACAGATCACAAGAGTTTGAAATATATCTTTACCCAATCATATCTGAATCTGAGACAACGTTATTGGTTAGAATTAATCAAAGACTATGACTTGGAAGTGCATTATCATCCAGGAAAGGCAAATGTCATGGCTGATGCACTTAGCAGGAAGAGTTATGCTAATGGACTTGGGATGACATTTATGTCAGCAGAGTTGTGTGCTGAAATGGAGCATCTCAACTTGAGTTTTATCACTAATGCAATGGAATTGGTGATAGAGCCTACATTGGAGCAAGAGATACGCAAAGGTCAATTGGAGGATGAAAAACTAAAAGAGATAGCGGAGAATGTAGTGCTTGGAAAGGCACCAGGATTCAGGATGGATGAGAATGGTACTCTTTGGTTCGGAAAAAGGATATGTGTACCTGAAGTGAAGGCTATCCATGATGCAATTCTGCAAGAGGCCCATGAGTCTGCTTACTCCATACATCCCAAAAGTACGAAGATGTATTTGGATCTCAAGGAGAAGTATTGGTGGTATGGTTTGAAGAGAGATGTGGCAGAGTATGTGGCTTTGTGTGACACTTGTCAAAGAATGAAAGCTGAGCATCAAAGACCTATAGGATTGTTACAACCAATGAAGATTCCTGAATGGAAATGGGAAGAAGTTGGTATGGATTTTATTGTAGGTTTGCCCCGCACTCAGATAGGTTATGATTCAATATAGATAATAGTGGATCGACTCACCAAGGTTGCTCACTTTTTACCAGTCAAGACTACCTATAAAGGTGCAAGATTAGCAGAGTTGTACATGGAAAGAATAGTGTGCTTACATGGTGTTCCCAAGAAAATTGTGTCGGATAGAGGCACTGAGTTTACATCGCAATTCTGGCATAAAGTACATAGATCTTTGGGGACAAAGTTGAATTTCAGTTCTGCTTACCACCCGTAAACTGATGGACAGACTGAAAGGATCAACCAGATTTTGGAAGATATGTTGAGAGCCTATGCACTTCAGTATGGTAATAGTTGGGATAAGAGTCTGCCATACATAGAGTTCTCGTACAACAACAGTTATCAGAAGAGTCTCAAGATGGCACCTTTTGAGGTGTTGTATGGGCGTAAATGTAGAACGCCTTTGTTCTGGAATCAGACTAGTGAAACTCAAGTGTTTGGACCTGATGTCCTTAGAGACGCGGAAGAATAAGTGAGAATGATTAGAGACAACTTAAGAGTGGCTCAGTCCCGACAGAAGAGTTACGCTGATACTCGCAGAAGAGAGCTGACTTTCGAAGTTGGTGATTATGTGTACTTGAAGGTGTCGCCAATGAGAAGTGTGAAAAGATTCAATATGAAGGGAAAGTTAGCACCAAGGTATATTGGACCTTTTAAGATCCTAGAGAGACGTGGAGAAGTAGCCTATCAATTGGAACTGCCTGAAAGTTTGTCAGGTGTGCATGATGTGTTCCATGTTTCTCAATTGAAAAAGTGTTTGAGGGTACCAGAAGAGCAGATTCCTTTGGAAGAGCTTGCTATTAAGGAAGATCTTACATATGAAGAGTATCCGATAAAGATCTTAGAAACTGCCGAAAGAGTTACAAGAAGCCAAACTATAAAGATGTGCAAGGTGCAGTGGAATCGATATTCAGAGGATGAAGCTAGTTGGGAAAGAGAAGAGGATCTGAGAAAATCGTATTCGGAACTATTTGAGTAAGAAATCACCCAAATCTCGAGGACGAGATTCATCTTAAGGGGGGTAGAATTGTAACACCCAAAATTTCAGTCTTTTGAAATAAGAAAATTCGATTTAATTATGTTATTATGTGAACATTGAAATATAGGAAAGAAATATTTTTTGTGAAAATAAAATCAAATATAAGGTTAGTAAGATGTTGATGCACTCATGCTAGAGCATTGTATTTAATATGTTGAGTGGTTCTTGATTTAAACTCAAAAGGATTCAAAACATATTTGAAAATACATTTGGAAAAAGAAAAAGGAAATTACTTTTCCCTTCCCTCCCTTCCTCAATTTCGGCCCATGGCCTTTTTCTCCCTCCCGCCAGCCCACTCGCCCTCCCCCTCTCCCCTTCCTGGGCTGGCCCAGCATGGGCCAGGCAACCGCAGCCACCGCACCGGCCCAGCTCGCGCCTCAACTGCCCGCGCCGTAGCCACTGCCATCCCAGCCCCGCTTGTCAGCTCCTCACCCCACCTCCTCCCACACACCCCGCGCACCTGGGGCAACCGCCGCCCTGTGCCCGTTCTTCTCGTGACGTGGGCACGTCCTCTCCGCACCCGGCCTCTTTAAAACGGTGCCGAGCCCTTCCCCGCTCTCCCTGCTGCTCCTTTCTCCCTCTCGCATCGCCCGTGCCTGAGGTAACCACCGCGCCATGGAACGCCAGATTCTGCCGCCCGCCTCTCCGCGCGAACCACTGTCCTCGAGCCACCTCCGCCTCCATTTTTCCCCGCTGTGAGAACCCCTTCCTCCCCTCTTTCTCCCCGTGTGGTTATTCACGAGTTTCGTGGCCCATAGACCTTGTTTCGCGTGTGCCCATGAGCTCCATGCCATCGGCCATGGCAACCGCCACCTCGACCGCGTTCTCCGGCCGCTATATCGGCCTTGGCGAGTTCCCCTTCACCCTCTCGTTCTCTCGGTGCTCTCGGATTCGCAAACCGAGGCCCGTAGGCCTTGTTTTCCCGCACGTCGATGAGCTCTCGCTGCCGTCCATGGCTCGGCCGCACCGGAGCTACTGTGCCGGCCGCCGGCGCCCCTTCCTCTCTCCCTCCCATCTATTTCAGGCCGTCCGATCTTGATCCTACGGCCACCAGAGGCTGATACCCCTTCGCGGGTGGATTTGCTAAAGAGCCCCCCTGATTTTGCTTAATAGAACCCGCCATCCTTAGTGCATTTCCTGGAGTACAATTTCCCTTTTGAAAACGTAAACTAAACTGTTTTAGTCCAAAGTACGTTTTCAGTATTTACAGAAATGCCATTTATACTGTTTTGCTTATAAAATCGTCGTTTTAGCTCCAAATTGATCCGTTCAAATTGCGTTAGCTTCGTAATTTCATAATCTATGTGTTAGTACCACTGTTAATCAAGTTTGCAACTTTTAAATTTCATGATTAGTTTTAATTACATAAAGTGCTATAGAAAACCCCGTTTAATTCATAACTTTCGCGTTTTAGCTCTGATTTTCGTGAACTTCGCGTTGACGTGATCGTAGCGAGATGTAGATTATTTTCATAAACATTTTATCTTGTTTTCTATACTGTTGGTGTACTATTCTAACTATAGGATTGTTTGCTTTGCATGAATGCCTGTGGAATGTTGTATGTTGCTGTGTTGGTCGCGTTCAGACGGTGAGGAGAACGTTGGAGATCAAGAGTTCTTCGACGACCAGCAGGACCAGCAAGAGTTTGTGAACCAAGGCAAGTATAGCATGGGCCTACCTTGATGTCCTATTCACTTTAATCATTTACTCATGTGCATGTGTCTAATTTTGATAACCATAAGGACATTCTAGTCATTTGATGACTTGTTCCCTTGACTCCTATGGGTTAATTGCATATGGATAGATTGCTAGTGCTCTAACTGAACATGATCTATATGATGGTGAATGGTTCTATGGAACTAAAAGTATAACATGAATCATAACAACTGATCCATAGGCGAAGGTGCAAATGACTTTTGATCATGTTGCTCCTGGCCCTCCATAAGGACTTATCTGTCGGCAAAAGCTAGGACTGATAGTGTAACCGTGAGAGTCATATGGCTCTGACTTTAGCTTAGTAATAGGACCTTTTCTAGCTTGTTAGAGGTTACCTTTATGGCGCAAGAGGGGCTTGCCATGTTGGGTATAGGGCTGCCTCTGTTCCTATGTGTATAGCCGCGATGGATATGTGCCATAGGAAAGGGGGTTCCTACATCTGCCTACCGAGAAAACCTAGCGGCCCCAATTTGTTAGAGAAACCTATGAAATGGCTTCATAGTGTACCCTGCCCATTCACCTTGGTAGTGACATAGGAGTAATTAACCTGGGCATATGGGAATCACGACTCGCGGTGAATGTGCACCACCTCTGTAGAGGGTTACAAACTGTTATAACAGCCATGCTCATGGTCACGAGCGGCCCGGAAAACTCATAGAATAATTGGTTACTCAATGTTGTTCATTTATGATGGTTTGTGATGATATGATCCAAATGATGCTGATATCTGATTAAGTGGGTTTAAAAGGGAGCTTAAGCATAACTTGATAATAATTGGTAATAAAATCCTGACTTACTAAAACTGCTAACTGCAGTAAACCAGTGTCGTCCTTTTTGAGCTACATAACCCCATGTTATCTTGTTAAGTATGGGAAGTACTTACACTTGTTTATTTCTATATTTGGATAAAAATCCTGGATGGGTAATAGATGACAACGGGTATGAGGAATTTCCTGAGGATTATTAGGCTTGCGGTCAACTAGTTGACCTTCCTTGTGATGAAGTTCCACGAGAGAGTTATCTTTTTATATTCCGCTGTGTGATGTAAGACTAAGTTATATTATGGATCTGATGTAAGAGACACCGTGATGATATTTTATGTAATTTTTTAGCTTGTGTGTGTGACTGATCCCTAGGCACACACGAGTTTTGTGCATTTATTTTTATCTTTAAAATTGGGTGTGACAGTTAACCGAGAGTAGGAACTGAATTTTCTTCGGTTATTTCAGTTCCTTAATATCAGGAACCTAATTTTTTGGTTCCGGTTCTTTCAATTTTGGTTCTGGTTCCAGTTCTTTCGGTTCGGTTCTCGGTTCTTGGTTAAATTTGCCTAGGGCTAGCTAGCACGCGACAGCAGTAGCACGAGCAGGGGAGAAGAGAGGGCAAGCAAGAGAGAGCAGAGAGCGAGAGGGAGCGAGAAGAATGGGAGAGCGATGGAGGGGCGAGCGCTCAGGCTCGGTTTTCCCCAATCGGAGGAGCGACGTGGCTAGCATGCAAGAGCGAGGCCAGCCACATGGCCTACGGTGCCCGAAGCCAGTCGGCTGTGACGCTAGGAGTTCAAACTCTATCAAGGAACAACTAAATACTACTGCAAAAATACAACTGAAACCCGCTTTTCATCCCTCCATATCTTCTAAACCAGTTAGTTTTGGAACAATCTGTAGTAACCAAAGTTGTAGAGCTACGCAATATCTCCAACTTTGCTTAAAGTGTCAAAGTCTGATTCAGCCTAGTTGGAGAGATACAAGGATCTAAAGTGGGGTACACAAAACTGAATACTCAGTTTCTGTCCATTAGGGACATAGCCAAATTTTGAGCTCCAGAAATAGCAATTCATTCACTTTTGGAGGCCTTGATAGACTAAGTTAGAGACTAAACTAGCTCTTGACCCCTAAACAAAGTTTGTTCTACTTAAGCAGAACCACAACTTTTATTTAAGGTCCAACTCCATGCAAGCACTCCAAATAGTTGGTCAACACAGGTCAAAACCATATCATGAAAAAGACAATTTTAGCTATTCCCACACTTAGAATTATTTTCTTGACATTTGTTCAACACAAACCCTTCATGATTTTTGTTGTAGAGTTCAAGTAGAGTAGTTTGAGCAAGGTTACAAGATTTGGTTGACACCACATGTTCTCATTCATGTAATAGTTCAATTCAAGCAAGAATATAACTTATCATTACATGTGACTTCTTGGCTCCAAACTTCATGAAACCTTTCCAATAGTTAATGTAGATGGAAATGGATGTGAGGCACATGAAAGGGGTACTTTTAACATTACTCAGGCATACCTCTAAAAAGGATCCACATAGAAGCAAAGGTGTGTTGTCCAAGTTTAAGTTGGGGCTCATTCTTAGAGAGTTGATCCCAACACCTTTGTCACCACTTACAAGTTTGAACTAGAGCTCTTGATTACCACTGAACTTGTCATGTTGAAGCTCAAACCCACTGCTTAACTGGTCACAAACACCTAAGGTGTTACAGTCACTTCTAGAAAGGCACCCGAGAGGTATTTTGATGATCGGACGTGTCCATTCGTGACCGATCGGACATGGCCCCGAGTCTGGTCCTCTCTGGCCCAGTGTACCAACACTAGCAGCACCTACGTCAGCATACATCAGTACTGACCAGACACAACCCCTGCATGTACGGTCCCAGAGCCCTCCAGAGTCCGATCACAAACCCTAAACCGCGCTGCCTCTACACCACTGACCGGACGCACAGGTCAAGCGTCCGATCCTACGTCCGCTCGTAGGAAACAGCGCCTCCTTAACTTCAACATCATCACCCTTGCTCAAATGTGCTAACCACCAAGTGTATCACCTTGTGCACGTGTGTTACCATATTTTCATAAATATTTTCAAGGGTGTTAGCACTCACTAGAATATAAATGCATATGCAAAGAATTAGAACATCTAGTGGTACTTTGATAACCGTGTTTCACAATGAGTTTCACCCATTTTAATAGTACAGCTATCTATCCTAAACACACTCACACCCACTTGGCGTCTTGAGTGCCAAAACAAAAGCTCCTATCAAATATACCTTTGCCTTAAGCTTTTTTATTTTTCTCTTTCTTTTTTTCTCAAGTTCGAGCACTTGATCATCCCCATGGCCTCCACCATCATCATGTTCTTCATCCATTTGCTCCACCACTTGGAATGTATCAACCTATCTCATGTTCACTTAGAGCACAAGGTTAGTACCTAGAGTTTCATCAATTCACCAAAACCAAACTAGGGCTTTTAGGTGGCTGTGTCTTCCATGGTCGCTGACTGGAGGTGCTGCTATAGGTGCGAGCCTTGGGGTGGGGGCCAGGACAACAAGTGAGTCCTCCAGCCATGCCGTGAGGGCGCGAGCTTGTGGGATTGGGCCGAGCGAAGCCAGCCACAGGCCAAGCGGTGCCCCTAGCCTGTAACCGCGCCGCTGGGGGAGAGTGGCAAATGGAGGAGGAGACGAGCCGGGAGAAGTGCGCAGCCGAGGGAGGAGGAGCGGCGCCGCCGCCTAGAACCGCGCCGCTCCCAAACCCTAACGTGTCGCCTGGAACACGAGTGCTCACGAGTTCGCTACGCTCAGGAATGATTCGACCATGATGGGAGAAAGGAGATAGACTGAAGGGTATAATTGTCTTTTTGCATATGGGCCTTTTCTTTTTTCTTTGCCATTTAATCCAACCATTTCAGACATTATTTCATAGTAGGGGCACACTTCGTCTAAATAAAACGAGGGCAAAATCATAAAGTTAAAAAGGAAGGGCAAAATCACCATTAGACTATGGAATAGGGGCAGAAACACCAAAATCACAATAAGTATTGATAGATTCTTCATCCATATACTCTTATAAAGCTAAACCCCACTAGATGATTTTTCTCTTCATACAAGGTGTCCACATCAATTGTCACTAAGTGACCCCACCAGATGGTATATCTCTTCATGCAAGGTGACACACCATTCCCCACTAAGTCCATGTCATCCTTTATTAATTATAAAAAATATCCACGTCATCTTTATCATGTGCAATACTTTTAATCTTTAGTCTATTAACATGTAGGTCATATACATACGCTATTTGTTTCGTCATCTATTCCTCTATAACGTAATCACATATTCTATTAGCTTTTCTTCTATTAGCTTACCGATTTTTTACCAGATATGATACAATAAAATAACATGCAAGTCAAATTCATATGTATACATAGTATATATAATACCATATAGTAATGCTATATATAATAGATTTATTTTTAGAAAAATCCCACAACAAAGCGCGTGGTATGCTTCTAGTTAACTATATTTTCATAGTATAACTATTTGATGTAATAAATTTTTGTAATTTTTTTTATAATTTAGCCAATCTTAAGATGCTTTGACTCTTTAAGAAAATTAGAATGACTTATAGAAATAGAGGGGGTAATTAAAAACGTTTAAGGCATGGATCAGAGTCTGACTAGCACCACACATACTGAATGATGGGGTGGGGGGGTGGGGGGGGGGGGGGGGGGGGGTGTCCGCCGGTCGGTCGGTGCTTCTCTGGTCGACCACCTTGTGCTAGCTAGCAGTTATCCTATTCGACTCGTCAATAGCCACACCACACACCGGCCGGTGGTTGTCATGACCTTGCCGACGACAATGATATGCATGCTGATGGCAGTGGTGGATCGGAGTCGAAGTCGATTGAGAGCCCGGCCGCATGCAGCGTGCCTAACGACCTACGTAGCTGTAGGCTGGGGTCGGCGTCTCACTCTTCACAGAGCATCATGTACGGTTTGACGCGCTTGCTTGCATGCACATTGCGCTTCACGACGAACAACTAGCTCACAAATGCACACACTGCATGCGATCGATCGAGTGCCGCCGACCATGCAAAGCACTAGTGTCATCATATCATACTAGTCACTTGTGCCCGCGCATATTTTGTTCGAATTTCTTTTTTATTTATACGAACCAATTTGTGTTGCCCGCGCTTCGCTACGGGTGACTTACTTACGACACATTTTATTCAATTAGTTTTTTTTTTGCTACGAACAAATTTCTCTCTTACCATCATTGTATGGGTAAAAAAATTATTTATATCTAGATGCAACATACTACGTCAGATTTGGATATCACTGTCGGATTTATGACAACCAGCAGTGATGTACCTTCACTGCCGGTTATGAGCTTGAAAATAAAAAAAAATTAGAGCTGGGCTAAAACCGGCAGTGAAGGACCACATCACTGCCGGTTTGTGGCTTGCACTGGCAGTGTTTTGGCGGCCACTCATCACTGCCGGTTTAATCCAAGAGCCGACAGTGATTGGGCTCTATCACTGTCAGTTCTAGCCAAGAACCGACGGTGATAAGCCTACAATACAAAAAAGGTTGCAGCCGTCCTTTCCTTCCTCCTCTCTTCCATTCCGAGAATAGAGACGCGCGTTTGGGCCCTTCCCTCCATTGTTGCGGCTGCTCTTCACCATGAAGCTAGCGTTTGGATTTTGAAGAATGGCTTGATCTTTTTGCTTTAAGGTTAGTAACAAACATCCACTCCTTTGATTTTTCTGTTTAATTAGTTTTGTTTTGATGGCTACATTGCTTAACTCTCGTTCTAGTTCTTTCTTTATTCTAGAGAGCACTTTTCCAATTGAACATTTGTACAAGGCTCAAATTGTGGTGAATCCATCATCCAAAAGGTTGATGTCTATGAACACATTAAAATTCCTAGCTAATTATTCTATGGTGGTCAAGATCATCATTGTTAGTATGTGATGCTATAATTAGTTCTTAGAAGTAGAGTAGAATAGATGTTCTTCATTATTGTACAATAATTGTTTTTTACTATGATTTTCAATTTACAGGGCCGGGCTACCAATTTTAATTTTTCAATAATTAGTGTACAATAATGTTTTCCAAAAATAGTACTTTCGAGCTACAAATGTTGCTCATGAAGCTCGATTTCTTATTAGTTCTTGTCATAAACCGGCAGTGCTCGTTATGACAACACTGCCGGTTAAAACACAAACCGACAGTGTTTGGTAGAACTGAACTCTACTGGGTGGTCTAATGAACCGGCAGTATTGGTGGACCAGAACTTTGCTGGTTCTATAAAGAATCGGCAGTGAAGTTAAAGAACACTGCCGGTTTGTAGGAACCGACGGTGATAGCTGACCCTCATCACTGCCGGTATGGTTGTACCGGTTCAAAATCTGACAGTGATGGGGTGTTTTGAACCGACAGTAAAGTGCTATTCTGACGTAGTGATAGACACTTCAGTCTATTGCAATTGCCGGGTGCAAGAAGCTCATTTATGCTAGCAGTCTCAACTACTCCCTCCATACTAAAAAAATAAACTTGTTTTGGACAGCGACACGGTCTCTAAAGTATTACTTTGACTCCTTGTTTTTATAAAAATATTTATCAAAAAGTGATATATGTATATTTCTATGAAAGTATTTTTCAAGATAAATCTATTTATATGGCTTTCACATTTCTAAACTCAACAACTTAAAAGTTATTCATGATTTATATTCCCAGACCCCAGGCTTATCCAAAACGACTTTATTTTTTAAGCACCGAGGAGGGAGTACTCACTTCGCTACAATAATGAGCATCTGTTTTCCAGTAGGCATGCATGCATGCACATGCACATGCATCTGCATGCATATGCACACTCTCACTCAAGTATGCATTCATGCCTTTAATCACTGCGGCCATATAGACGAGGTTTGGTTAATTAAGTTAGCCAGGCGTACAACAGCCCAAAACATCATGTATTAATGCAAAGAACGAAATCAATAACATGCCTTATACAAGGAGCAAGTAAGATTAATCTGCTAAAGAGACTTCGTTGGCATTGAATCAACTAATCCAAATTCCTAATTCACTGGTTAGACTAAGGTACAGTAATTACCTTTCAAAAAAGGTAGAGTGACTATGCTAAAAACGGTAGAGTAACTACATCATACACTAAAAAAAGGTAGAGTATCTATACTAATGGACCAGTCACCCATACACATTACCGTAACAATCCTAACAAATAGTGAGAGCTAGAGTTAACTTAATTGGGCACACATGGTTTAACACATACAGAGTATTACTTATTATCATGTATGTCGATGCAACCATCAAAATTACTACTCAAATGACATAGCCACACATGAGATATTACTCGGAAGACAAAGACATGAGCGTGTGGGAATTAAATGTATGTGCTAATGCTGTAATGCATGCATGTGTGTGTGCCTGTTTCAAGTTTGCATGCGTCCAATAGAGGTATAGTGTCAATGCTTTCTTGGTTGGTAGAATGAATGCCTTGAGTAGAATAAATGGTGGGCCCCTTGAAGCGATAGAGCATGCTTGCCAGACTCTTGAGGTGGACGACATGCATGGTGCTAAGCTAGAGGAGCTGTCATCTGGACCACTCGAAATAAATCATATATAGAGGAGACAATAGAGGCTACGTGGACACTCTCAGAGGCCGCCTTGATGGCATGCCTTCATATTTGAGGCCATAGCTACCGATTCCTCGTATATGAACTACAAGGAGGACACATGGAGACGCTAGGAGGGCTGAGAGGGGTGCGATGAAGTAATGGATGGCACATGTTTATATAGGCAAGCGTTGGAGGAGGAACGGGCGCCTCTGCATGCATGGGTGCAGATGCAAGTATGGTAGCCGTATTAATGGTGACCAACTCCAACCACCGACCACCTCGGGAGCAACATGCGCACAACCCAAGTCGTCTCTTAGATGCATGGATGCATGTGTAAGTACAAATGTTCCCGCATGGTCGGTGAATTGTTTTTATCTGATGGTAAGGAGGAGAGGCATTAAATGTGTCTACTTGCCTGACTTGTTTTTATCCGATGGTAGCATGGAGGGGAGGCATTAAATGTGTCCACTGCTTTCAACCCACCCTGCGTAGGTGAAGATGTCTAGTGCTTTCAAATTTATTGAGTGAATTTCTGGACAGCTTAGGGAGGCACTCGTGCATGCATGGAAAATTACTGCCTAGTATCTATTGATAGTAAATTCATTAATGTAAAAGAAGAAGGCACATGTGATGTAAATTCCTCCTGACATAGTAACTTTTTTATGTAAAGGACACGTGAAAGCACAGTGATGTAAATCTCCTACCGTAGTAACTTTTTGCATGCAAAGTACACTTATAGTTTATATTGTCCTTGCATGCATGGTCATTCAATTTTTCATCTACTTCATTGAATGCGTCCACTCCATGGAGGAAGGTTGGTTGTGACGCGCTTCATCTGAGTTGTGAAATTTCTATCTAACGCACCAACTAAATAGAACATACGTGACACCCTGAAAGACCGCCTAGACGGCGTGCCTTCATATCTCTAATGCATGTGTGGACTCCTACTATCTATCCAAAGTTCCAAACATTGTAAGCTACGTAGGGTAGACTCGTGGCTCTACCCTAGCCACGGTCCAGCTGTATCGCTGGATCACTTCTTTCAGTTCAGATATTTGAAACATGCATGTCCCTGTCCAGCGTGCCACCACAAAATAAAACATTCATCTATCCATCACCATCCATCTCGCTCCTTCGTCCCTTTCACTAACCAGGGGCCAGGGGGCCGGGCTTTTGTGTGTAGCAACTTGGCACACGACTGAGCAATCTAGTCGCAACAGCTTCCCTGAGACCGAGAAAGACCACGAAAAAGGACCAGCCAGCTAGGTCGTGTCAACTTTGGCCACTGTTTCCTCTCTAGTACATAGGACCAGCCAGCATACAATGCCTGGTTCAGAGTAAACAAGGAAAAGGATAAAATCTAGTGTATGTATATATATATAGTACGATATACAAATGGGTCCCTCTAGCACAATCTTCTCTCTAGACATCATTTCCATTAGAAATAAAGAGCCATCTCTACACATCATTTCCACAGAAAAATCCAGAGCACCCCATGGTAGAATAATTTGACCAGATTATTATGAGAAAACAGAAGCATATGCATTAACCGCTTTTTTCTCCATGAACCTGCTGCTTGAGAAGTGCCAATTTTTATTCATAAAACAATACGATGGTTACAAACCCTAGGGCAAAAGGGAAAATGTGCAGCAAGAAAAGGAGGAGAGAAACACCTACACAAGGCCTTATTTGGATGCACATGTATTCATCTAAAGTTCTAAACACATGTGTGTTGTAGTGGGTTGAGATGGAATTTAGTTTAAATTGCATCGCAACCTACTTCAATGCACATGGATTCAAGGGGATACATGTGCATCCAAACAAGCCCCAAGGTGTGTTTTGTCCCTGCCAGTGCCCAAATTCCTCATTTCATCTTTAATCTTCTCCAAGATAAAAGGTGACCGAGATAGAGTTCTATCTATTGTAAATCTCTCCTATTCCGTTCCTCCCAAGTTTCCCAAACCATCAGGAGTATCAATGTCAGAACACCCTTTTGGGGGCACAAGGAGTATGGGCCAACAACTTTGTCCACCACTCATGACGGGTTTTGTACATTCATCCCATTTACTAGTGAAAATTTAGAGGTGTTTAGTTTGAGGAACTATCTCATTCTAGATAAGGCGGTGCATCATGAGACTATTGCCCAAATTTAGTACAATGACTCAATTCCTCAAACTAGTACCACTTATTAACTTGTGAGAGGTACGAGCTGACGATGCATCAACTCATTCCATCACTACTACAGCACGGATTCTATGAGATAGGTCCTCTAATTAACTACACCACCTCTGAAAATGGTGAGATGGGCTCTAGACAAATGCGCACCTATGTTAATAATTTACAAAGGCAAACATAAGGAGACCGCCTCTGTTAATCGATTATTTAAAGAGACAGTAGTCTTAGGAAGACCGCCTCTGTTAATCGACTAATAGAGATAGACTCCTTAGCATGTTCGTCTCTGAAAATAGCTACTAAGAGAGGTGACACTCTTAAAAGGCCTACCTCTAAAGATAGTTGCATAATTCGTAACTTTTTTCATACAAGTCGGATGAAGATGAATTCACAACAAAATTCTAGATCATGATGTGATCTACAATTTTGTAGTTGGTAAGTTTTGTTTGAAACTATTTAGAGTCCGCAAAAGTTGTTTTAACTTCTTGGATTTTGAAATTTAATTGTAATTTTCAAACAATCTTGGATGTTGACATGGTCAATACCAAAGTTGCAGTTCTCAGTACAATCTACAACTTTGTAGTTGATTAGTTTTTTTTATTAGAAATCGTTTAGAGTTCCAAATATGTGTTTTAATTCTTAGATTTTGAAATTCAAAATTTGAAATTTTCAAACGACCCAGAATGTTCACATGGATAGTACCAAAAATGTAGTGGTCAGCCCAATCTACAAGTTTGCAGTTGATAATTTTTTTATTTGTAGTTTTATTTTATTTTTTATATTTTGAGTTTTAAATTTTTAAAATTTTCAAACTATCTCGTATAGAGACATCATATACTAAAGTTGTATTGCTTGACAAGCTTTAAAACTTTCTAGTTGAAACTTTTTTTTTCATTTGAGATCATATAGTGACTAAAATATTCAATACAAGGTTACTTAATACAGTAAGATATCATCCTATATATACTCATAGATAAGTGTGTGGCAATGAGGTGTTGTCTAAGTTGAAGGTCATGGGTTTGAATACTAATATACTAATAAACACTTATTTTTGTTTTTTCTATAAATCATTTTTAAATCGATGTACTTATAGCAAAAATATCCACCTCTAGAAACAAAAAGGTTGAGTGAAAATGAGATAAACTACTTCATTCCTCAAACCAAACACTCGGCCTGATGTAATCCCCATATCTCAAAATAATGTTGTTTTGGATACCAGCATACCAATCTTATCACTACATTACTATTTACTACTCCCTCCTATCCTGAAGTATAAGGGATTAGAGATCCAAACGATTTTCAGGCAAAATAAGGAGCTTGGCAAAATACCACCTTGTCTTTCACTAATTAGGATGGAGGGAGTAGTTCAATTACTTTCCTTTGTTATCAGCTGACGCCAAGTTTAAAAGGAATCTCAGTATTTTCTAAAAAAAAGAGGTGAGAGGTGTTTGAGAACCCAAAATACATTATATTTTGGTAAATTTTAAACTTTGGATCTCTTATATTTTAGAACGGAGAGAGTAGTATATAAAATATATGAAAATTATAGCAAGGTGAAACTACTTTATATTTAGTTCAATTGAAATATATGCAACAGATTTTGATGGTCAAAACTTAAATATCCTGACTACTCAAAACAACACTCCTTGCGTAGGAGAGAATTACAACCAAACAAGGCCATCTGCACTCCTTTTCAGTACCTTCAGCAGAAGTCCAAGAGAATTCGTACACATATTACTGTTGGCATCGTTTTCCTAACTCTGTTACTTCTGGTTAGGTTTGTTCGGTCGCTTTGTCTGCCTGACAGTGATGATTGTTACTGTCCTGGTAGGGTACACAATCGGTTCGAAAATTGTACAAATGGTACGGTTATCACTCGACTGCAAACGTGGTTTGTGCTGGTAATCGTATTATAATGAACAGATTTGTTTATTTGTCGTTAATAACGCTAAATCCGGCCAGCATAATAATAGAGGCTATAGATCGTCCAAGCAGCACAAGGCCGAGATATACAACAAAGGGACATCTAAACAGCAAGATCATCTAGCAGGTTGCATTGGCGCGACCGATTAGATGCTCGTTTTTTATCTGAAACATCCATGAACGCTTCTTAGAAAGACCCTTCGGGGAGACGCACAGCAGGGTGTCCTAGGATCGGCAAGACTACCTAGAGTGCTGATAAATCTCGTCGAGAAAAGTGCTGAAAAGTCGAGAAAAGATAGGGTTTGGAGGTAAAAAGTATTGGTACCTCTATCGCAAAAGGAGTTTTACACCTTAGGTTCCAATTCTATCAACTAATCTACCAAGTTAGACTAAAAAGGTAAAGCACACAACCAAAGGAATGCAAGTAATGCGGAAGCGTAAATGTGGTATAGAAGAAAAACTCCCCTTTACGACGGTATTTTTCCTGAGGTATCGAGAAGCTCACGCTTCCCCTAGTCCTCATTGGAGCCCCTCGCAAGGGCTAAGCTCCCAGTCGAATAACTCTATAGATAGCCCATGGTCCTTCCCCACATGCAGTGTGTCTCCGTGTGGTCTTCTCTCAGGTCACTCCCTACTGTCTATCAAATTTTCGGCCAAACCGTCATAGATCACTCATTCCCGGACTACAACCTAGATGGCCAGTCCACACGTCGAAGGGTCTTGCAAGACTATAAAGCACCTAGAGTAGAAGAGATGTGCACGCAAGCATTGAAGGTATGGAGGTATGCAAACCTCACTAAACACTAGGCCTAAGCGTAGAGAAAGTGCCAAAACAATCTTTAACTAGATTAAGCACTTCACAAAGCACTCTCACTAATCATCTAATATTTCTCTAAGCACTTTTGGTGTCTCAAGCATAAATGGATGAGCCTCAACTCTCCACACACTTCCCTTGACTCTAGTACATCTTTCTTAGACATTTGGAGAGGTATAAATAGCCCCAACACCAAAAACTAGTTGTTACTAGCCGTTCAACAGCTTATCTGTGAGCACCGGAGCTTTCCAGTGATCACCTTTACTTCTGGTGTTTATTGGGGTTCTGTCATTAGAGCTTCCTTGTGTGCACCGGAGCTTTTTCCGCTAGTAGTTCAGTTTTTAGCACGATACACTTTCGTGTTTTGGGCATAACTTTTTGTTAAGAACTTGATTTTAATAATCTTGGACTTCATAGAAAGCTAAAGAAGTGCTCTACAACTTTGAACTCATCCCATGACAATTTGAGTTCTGATAAGAACCGAAAAGTCACCATAGTTCAGCATGAGAGATTTTCGTTGCTCTTTTTTTAGCACGACGCAATTTCGTATTTTGGGCGTAACTTGTTGATGATCATGGACTTCTTCGAAAGCTAACGAAGCGCTCTACACCTTTTAGCTGATTTCAAATCAGTTTTAGTAGATCCAAAATCATAAGGCAAGACCAATTCATTAATCTTTGTCTCGTCTTTGATCTTTCAAATACTTTTGATGTCTTGGGTGCTTTTCATGTCTTCTATGGTCTTTAACACTTTTATTTGAACTTCATTTGAGGTGTTGATTACTTTGATCTTCAATATAGCGAACCTAAGTCCATCCCTACATCTATAGAACTAAAACCCTGTATACTAGCAAATAATGTTAGTCTCATTGACCATGTTATCATACAATCACCAAAATACGACTCCTGCTAGGTAGTGGTGTAGCCAGGATTTGTAGCTATGGTGGTCCATTGTCTAATTTTTTTACCACTATAAATTTAACATACACGTAGACAAGCATATTAAAACACAATTAATGATAAAAAGGACATACATAGTTCATAAAATAGATGAGTATAGCTTTCTTAACATAGAAATGAAATATTACATACCCATAATAGTCGAAGAACAATATGTTTCAATATCACCACTCCTCGTCGATCATTTCAACAATTCTGCAAAAGAATTATATAATATTTCAATATATCAAACCAATAATCCAATACTGCAAAAATTTCATATATTGAAATAAAATATTTCAGTGTTGTTGCACTTGCAGAAAAAAAATCAGTTTCGCATACGGGCCTTGGTTGGGCCGAGCGTAGGATGGTCTGCGGCCCCACAGGGACCACCCTGTAGCGTCGGGTCTTAACCTACTTTTTTGTCTTCTTTTAGTCTCGCAAATGGCGTGGGGTTTTAACATGCCATAGGGACCAGCATTTACATTATTATTAATTTAGTATTATCTAGAGACTCAGAATTTCAAAGGTTTTTTTTTTCTCCCGCATCGTCTGAACATTCACACCTACAACTACAACAGGACAACTCGAGTCTGCAGCTTTCAGTGAGAAACAGGCGAACAGCTACGTACGTATTGTACTGCATCAAAGTTATGTATAAGAATGCATAAATTTCGACAACACTAGATTGATTACTACAGATTCAACACGGATGATGTTGTTTAGAACGTCTACATATCGTGACATTACTGACACTTTTTTAAAAATACTACATTTCAAATCAATGTGATGTGATTAACAATACGGCAATACATACTGGAGTAATTATTTACAGGTTGATGAATCAAGCTAGAAAAGAGACGGGTATGAATACTATATAGCACCTTTATCAGCCTGTTCGCTTGGTCGTAAACGATCGTAAATTTTCAGCCAGAACAATATTTTTCTCTCACACCAAATCAGCTAGCAGTAATAATCCACGATCGTATACGATCGTTTCAGCCCTAGCCGAACAGGCTGTATATTTTCAATGGAGCCAGTACTTCATCAGGTCAGATGACAAAGAGATGCCAAACTTTCAGGCACGGAGTGTCTATGTGAAACCCATTCCATGGTTTTGTTAGTAACACTTTGGTACAAAATATCCTCATTATTTATATACCTTTTATTTTTAGTAACTAGGTTATGCAAAAGCCTATTTCTTTTCTCGATGGAGATTTTTGTTTCTCATCTTCAATATGCAACAGTACATTTGGCTCCTTAGCAGTAGATTTCGGATGATTTCTCTTCAAATGTCCAGTATGTGTTCCTTCCGTTTCAAATTACAGGATATTTTGACTTTTCTAGATACATTGTTTTTACCATGTATCTAGACATAGTGTATATCTAAGGGCATAGCAAAAGCTATGAACCCATCGGATAATAATTTCTACAAAGTACATTTCTTGTATTTTCTGCATATTTAGGCCCTGTTTGGTACCGCTCCGTGGTGCTTCGGCTCCTGCCCTCCGTGAACAGTAACCGCGCTACAGTGAGAGGAAAAAGGTGGGAAGAGAAAACAGCTCCGATGCTACAGTGTTTGTTGCAGGGGTGTCAGCCGGAGCCGGAGCTGCCGGGAGCGGTACCAAACGGGGCCTTAGAAATGATCCAAATCTGGACAATGAAGTCTGAAGTCACATTGCTTTCCCAGTTCAAAACTAGAAGATTTTGAAAGTAAATTCCTATTCACAGACATGAAACCTCTGGTTGTTTCTTACATATTCCTATCGCTTACACTGTTGTATTGCTGCATCACTCTCAGGTAATCTACTTTCTAATTATGTCTTCCCTTAAAACTACCATCATCACACCACCTGCATTGCAAAGAATCTGTTCAGAGTTGAGACTTATACAAGCATTCAAGTACAAGAGGATGTACAGCAGCAAGAAGGTCAAGCAAAAAGAAGTCTTGTCATCACCATACCAAGTAAATATTGCATTTCTGTAATCCTGTATGAATGTACCACTCCAATCAAATTCGTATTTCTTATGGACTTATGCAGAACATACTACACCAGAACCTTGCTGCAAATGCCAAAACAGAAGGGGTTGAATTCATGTAGCTGTTAGTATATCACCAAAAGAACAATGCACATTAATCCACATAACAGGAAAATGCATATTGTCTCACCGAGCATGCCCTGATGTCCTGGCACCCGCATAACAGTTTACCATTGAGCAAGTCTGTGGCCTGGAATGCACCGCCTCCATCGCTTCTCTGGAATATTTCAGTTCAAAATAATGTCAGCCTCATCCTGTAGAAAATCTGAAAATGCTGAAGAGTGCTTCTGAAAACAACTAGAGAGAAAATTTCAAATGTTTCTAAGAAAGCGAGGTGATGATCTTCTTTCGAATTTCTGAAAATTCTTGTCAAAAGATTGACTTTCATATGCTAAGTACCTTGTAGTAATCAACTGCGATAAAATTGGCCCATCGATTCCCTGCTGCGCCATAGCATGTATTTACCATGTCAACAAGACTCTGGGAATGCTGCAGACATGCTGTGAACTTCACAGGGACCGATGGGAAGTAGTTCATGAGGACCAGCGATTTAGTGTTGTCATTGAGAGGAGCAGACTCAGCACGGTTTGAGCATTTCCCAGCATCCATCCCATCATCACCATCTGGGATCAAGAGAAGCATGTTATATTCAAGCATACCAGTGGCGTTTAATTGAACTGCAATCTACCAAACAAACAAAAGAAAAACAAAAACAAAACAAAACAGGAACCGATGCCTCACAATTATTCTCAACCATGAAATTCCACTGGTAAGCAATGCCTTCTGTACTCTGCTTCGAGCTGATGGAGGTGAACACCAGGAGGCGCTGGTTGCTCACGACCATGTCACTGACAAGAGGCCAGTCCTGACCGTTCTGCGGCATTTTTGACACCGGGAACCAGTACTTGAACAGACCAGAGGCATTGAACACATTTGTTAGTCCATTGGGCGCGTGAACGTAGTCTTCCAGGATTATCGTGACGATTTCGGACGGATTTGTCGAAAGGAATGCCTCGATCTCCTTGAAAGTGTCCAGTGCAGGTTCCTACAATGACCCCAAAGTACGGTAAAACACGGCGTAATCTGAAACGCCTTCAGTTGAGATGCTAAGCCATGTTCAGTGAATCAGTGTACTCACGAATGCGGTGAAGTCGTTGCATTTCCCTCCACTTGAATGGCACAACCATACGTCGTCTTTGAAGTCATATGTGTCGAGCATCAGTGCCCGGACTCCGTTCTGCATGTCATAGCAAAATGGCGCGAGAATGTGAATTCCATTCCGGGTGGAGAGATGTACATCAGGACATCTGAAATAATCGGAGAACCAGAAGGTACATTACATTCAACTGATCAGTGACCGTATCCTCCTGGTTGTCGAAAGTGACGCGTGGGATTCCGGTGTGCGAAGGCTCCCCGACGATGGCATATGAATTGTGCGTCGTGAGGTAGGCATACTTGTTGAACGGCAACGAGTTGTTCTGCGAGCGAAACAACGAACCAGAAGCCAAATTCATTCGTTCCGTACATGGGAGAAGGAACATTAGTCATTTGTGCACATGATATCCTCCTGGATTAGTGAGTGCAAATGAATCTTTTTTTTATATCCTGGATGTGCTGAATTGATTTGCGAGCCAGGATTCATAATAAACAAACAAAGGACACGAATTATCTAGAATCGTAAACCATAACTGCTCCCCGTCCGTTTTGCGGCAGTAGAAGAGAAGAAATAAGGCAAGAGAAACGAAGCGGAGGCCGGCGGCTAGGCTTACAATGAGCTGGAAGGGGTTGGTGGCGGCGGAGCGGACGCAGTGGGAGCCGGAGAACTTGGGCTCGCAGTCGAAGCACCACTGGCCGGCACCGCAGTCCGCGCTCGTGGAGCAGGAGTCCCCCACCTGGAAGAACCCGCCAAGGCCCAAACCATTGATCAATCAATCCCATGGAAGAAAAAAGGAGAGGACTTTCCGACGGGTTAGTTCTTGACGTCCTCCGCCGCTTACTTACATTGGCAGCCGCAGGTCGGAGGAGGCCGAGCAAGAAGAGGAGGAGCAGGAGCGGCGGCGCGAGCAGAACCCGAACAGGCGCCGCTGTAAAGGAGCGGCCCATGTGGCCGTGTGGGTGATTGGTCGATCTCCTTTCCTTTTGCTGGTGCGCCGCGCCAGACCCCCTCCTGATTCCTGAATTCTCTGTCGATATGGAGAGAGAGAGAGAGAGCGAGAGCGAGAGCGAGAGGAACAGCGGCGAGAAAGAATAATGCCGTTCAGGATTCCTCAGGGTCTCCGTCGTCCACCTTGGACTAATCAACAAACAAATCAATCGCCAGGAAGAGAGATTGTTGGGGAGGTGGTTGGAGTGGAGTGTTAGCTTTGTCCCATCCCACCATTTATAGTACTCCTATACGACTAGGACTGCCAGTAGATTGAGTACAGGTCGCAGGTGGATTTGCAGCAACGGAAGGCAATGCTTGCTAAATTCAGACGAGGAATGGCCGTGCGGATTTGGCAAAGACACTGTCAGTGCTCGTTGCCCATATAAAATCAGATCCTCCTGCAGTAACGACCGCGCTGCTTCTGTTATTGTATTAATAAATGGAGGATTTATTATTTTTTTAGAAAAAGAAAGAAATTTGTTCGCGTCCGCCTGTGGCAGCTGCCGCCGATCTCATCATGTGAATGAACGGAAGAGAATTTCCAGTTGGCCGGTCGGGGTTGGTGTTGCTTCCAAGGCGGTCTGTTTGTTGGGTGGCCAAGACTCCGGTTTCGTCAGGTCGTTGCTGCTTGTTGCTCATTGAATTGATGTGGTCAAAGTAACGCAGCTGGGCCTGAGGTCGTCCGTCCTGCGAACTGGCCCCGTTCCGTAACAGTAAAAAGGCGGCTCTCTCACGAAGAGGGCAACTGTAGCTAGGAAATAAGCGGCTCAGCAGCCGCAAGCGGAGTGTTATGCATTATTGCAGCCACTTCCCCACTACGGAGCCACAAGCCGACTGGCTAGACCGGGGATACGAACAATACCAACTCATATCGCTGCACCTTTCGGAAAAAAAATTCGTATCGCTGCAACATCTAACGTTATTTAATATTCTACTTATAGTCTCTGTATTGATTTGCTACAGAACAATGAAAATACTCAAGAATATTTAGGTGATTTCATTTTTGTTAGGTGATTTCTTTTCTTTTTTTTTTTTGCTGACTTTTTGTTAGGTGATTTCATTCGGTACCGACCTCGAGCAGTAGAAAATGTTTCCGGTTATAACTCTACAATTTTATGGTACCACTCACAAGACCATCAAAACTACATGTGCATTTATGTGTAACGCTTGATATATAATAGAGGCAAATTAACTAGAAGGGTACCCAAAAAGTTTTTTTTTGGGTCTGATTTAGGTTCTAATCTGGCATGTTTTTGGTGAACTTTAGGAATTTCATCAGTATTAGCCGTAGTTCGCTTGGCATGGATTAAGGCTAAGAACTATTCCAGCTAATCAATGGTTAATACAAATAATCTATCATTCCAAGTAGAATCGTCCCAGGAGAACTGTTCTAGAGTAAACGAACGAGTCCTTAATTAGTTGAAATCCAGCCTTTACTTATTTAAAAGTTTCTAGAATAGCCTGTTCGGTTGATATTAAAGTCGGTTGATAAACTGACTAAAACTGATTTATTGTGAGAGAAAAATACTGTAAATTCTAACTGATAAGTCGGCTGATAAGTTCAAGCGAACAAGCCCTGGCGCTCGATCTACTCCTACCAAAAGGTAGTAAAAATCTAATAGAAACATAGCGGGCGGACGTGGCACAAGCACCGCTCGGGTGGGGCTCAACCACCCCTGCCGCTTTCGTGATAATGAAACCTTTAATTTAGCCCTTTCTTATTTCTGTAGACACGGAAGAGGAAAATGAGTGGCTCCAGAGATTAAAGATGACTTGAACCCTTTGGTATGAATTCTAGATTCGTCGATGAGTGTATAATAGATGGAAATTCAATAAAACAAAAAATGTCCATAATGTTTTACTATGGATAGTTCTGAATGGATATTGTGCATACAATTTACTCATGTAGGGTGTTCGACCATTAGGACGATTATGTTATTCTTGGGACAATCTCTGACCCGAAATGCTCCTGTACGGCGTCCGTCCGTCCGGACGATAGCTTCTCAGGCCTATGCAACAGACCGGCCCAATAGGCTCGTGCTTCTCTATTAAAAAAAACAACCATTGGACGCTGATTCTCCAATCCTCCTTGCTCGCCTGTCGCAGCATTCTTCAACGCCGCATCACACCATCGAGCGTCGTGGTAGATTCCACTGCGTCGTCGGACGCATGCCTTCTACAGCGCGGGGCCACTTGCCGCGACGTTCTCCAATGCGGAGGCACCTCGCCTCGGACACGACACCAGCCTGCCGTGACCTTCTCCAGCAGTGGGGGGCGCCTCGCCGCGGGAGGCCGCACCCGCCTGACCGCTACTGCTGTCTCCATCATGGGGGCCGCTCACCATGGGCGCCACCACTTGCCGTCGAGCCCGAGCCGCCGTGGATTATGGCATGGTTCACGACGACCGCCGCGGCGCGCCCGGGTGCTTACTTGGCGCCATCCTTCCTCTCTCCACCGCGCCGAGCCGCCTGCCTGCCGCCATCCCTCGCTCTCCACCGCACTCGAGCACCGCTTGCTGGCTACCGTAGTTTCCCACAAGGTAGGCTATGGCCGTTGGTGATGTCGTGTTTCTAGTGTTTTAGATGTATGTGTTCAAGTGTTTCATCTGAATATTGCGTATGTTGCAATGGCTATATACGCATGTTGCAAGAGTGTGTTTCAAGTTGCAAGCATATGTTTTCAGGTGTTTCAAACGTATATTAAGTGTTTCATATGGATGTTGCAGAAGTATATCTGGATGTTGCATAAGATGCTTGTTGCAAGCGTATATTTCAAGTATTTTAGGTGTTTCATATGTATATTGCAAGTGTTTCATCTGTATGTTGCATATGTTTTTGCAATTGATTTAAAGTGTTCTCAGGTGTTTCAGACATATATTGCAAGTGTTTTAGCTGTTTCAGATGTATGTTGCAAGTGTTTTTATATGGATATTGTAAAAGTAGATTGGAATATTGCACATGTTGCAATAGGACCCACCTGTTGTAGACGCATGTCGCTGCTACTAGGGCGCCGCCATGGGTCACTATTGGTATAAATTAATGCACACAAAATAATTCGTAAGCGCATGGATATTATACCGATGTAGCACTTCATTGGGAGTACCCAGTTTTATATCAAACTCGAGGAAACGTGTGTGAGAATAACCAAATCTAACTTAACCCAACTTCACAATCAAGGCTAGATAATATGAGCATAGAGGAGATCGCAGAGGTCTTTTAGTTCTAACTTCGGTAAGCTTTGTCTTCTATTATTCAGTTCTAGGGATATTACTAGAGAAAACACAGGAAGAGTATGTTTTCTATAGCAACAAGGTCCTGATAGGCCTACTAACGCGAGGTGGACTACATAGGATTCAATGAGGCTATAAGAGTCACCCTCATGAGCTACCACCGATTTGGAAAGTAGGGTACATCTATGAGTAACCGAGTCTAAGCACCACGCTTACACTACAAATACTACTTTAACCTCGGAGCTACAAGGATTAAAGTACTCAAAGAGAGTCACAAACCTAAAGAACAATATGAACAAGATGCTTACTTGAATTAGAAGTCGATTACCAGAGAAATCTCAGAAGCAAGCTCAAGAAGAACTTGATTCCGCCAGGGTACAAGCCGTAGAGAGAGCACCGATAGGTCGAAACTCCTCTGAAACTCTTCCCTCTCACTCTATCTCTCTATTTCTAATATAAGACTAGAACCTATTGAAGACTAATCTTCTCTTGATTGCTAGCTCTGATCCTGGTGGAGATATAGATAAGGGTTTCTGGCCCTTAGGTCTTAGGATCAACTGCATGGATGCCCTAGAGGGGGGTGCAGGTTGGTATATATAGGTCGGAGCATCAATCTTGAGCCCTCGGATCAAACCGACTTTAATAAAACGGTGGAGATGCAATCCTTAAGGCGGTAAAGAACCGACATAGCAACGAGAGGATGACATGTGGGGCCCACAGGCTGGCCGCCCTGTAGGTGGGGATGACCAGCCCCACATGTTAGGGGCACGGGCTCCACTTAGGTGAAGAGCCTCCTAGAGTCTTTCTACGCTGTTTACGCGGTGGAATTTCATAATTTCCTTTGACGAATAGGTCCTCCTTGATGGTTTTCTGATTAAATCCTGCTGGAAGTACAGATTCACCAAAACTCATAGAATTTGTCAGTTAAAACCCCTAAGTCTATATTGGTGATCCATTTTAGCTATTTATACAAGTTACATTGGCGGTTTATGATGAATGTTAACTATCGTCAACAAACTCCCCCATACTTAGGCTTTTACTTATCCTCGATAAAAGGATGGATTACTCAAAATATAACCCTAGGACAAGTCATCAACATAAAACTATTCCTAGTCATGCATGAACTACAGGATTCAAAGTGTCTACCTTGAAACTTTGAGCGGTTGAAAAATGGAACAGCTTGAAATAGATCACCATCTTCCTTCAGTCAAGTCAATTGAAGAAACATTTAAGATTTTTGAAAATAAAACATAGCTTACCTTCTCCTTTTGTAGTACTCTCAAATCGCTCTGTATATATGGTATTTTTGGATCCTCACCAAGGCAATGATGACTTTGCCTTCTTTTTACCTACTTCTAAACAGCTTATGTGGAGCTTAGGCAGGGATAGATATGAGAACATACTTGCATTGCATATATTGTAAAGTCAAAACAAGGATCCAAGGAGAAAAATGTCATACTCTTAGATCAAGATGTGCATGTGTGTGGATATATATGTGGTGGCTAACCTAATTCTACTATACTCGAAATATATCTCTCTTGATTAAAACTTGAAAAACACTTTGCAAGAAAACATGGGCTATCTTATTCATCTCTTTTTTTCTCTTTTTTTAGGCCAGCCTCTAAGTATCCATTGTTTTGGATATCTCAAAGACCTGTCCATTTTTTCAATACTTTTTCTTTTTCTGAATAACTCTTGCATAGCCCATGACTCTTTTTGCAATTGAAACTTTTCAAGAGAGACATTTATAAGAACTTGGAGCATTTATCCTAACAATCATATTTTTGTGTCTATTCCCAATATAGGAGTAGAACATTTTTGGGTGGATGGAAAACATGTTTGTGAGTACTCCTAGTGTAGGAGCAGCACATATATGTGGAGTGTATGTGATCTTGATCTTGAGAGCATGATAAGTTTCTCAACAAGGGTCACAAGGTTTGACCAAACTCAATACAATGACAAGTAGTATATGTAGAGGGTTTTCCTAGTCTATATATTATGTTTGGCTTTGGTAGGACATTGTTTTACCATAAAGAAGAGGTGTAGCTATTCATTTTGCTTTTTGAAATAAAATTCTCCAATAACGAGACATCAAGAATCAAGTTCTCATTATTGTACTATATATCATTCCACAACAATTTAAGTAACATGAGGTCCCTAAAAATAAGTTCCCAACAGTAATATGACTTCTAGGAAAAGTATTATGTGAGTCTATCCTTTAGGTAACGACTGAAACAATCTTTCCTTAGGTTTTAAAGTTGTTTGTCAAAGGATTTTCAATTCGGTTCAAAATGAAAAGCAAAACATATGAAAATAGAGTGTATTGGGCTCAAACTTGACTATGGACGAAGCGCGAAGCGAGGCAAAGCTGGGCTGGGCCGGTCGGCCCATGTAGGAGGCTAGGTGGCCCACTTTCAGGCCCATTTCGGTCCAACTTTGGCGAGTGTGGTTTTTGGACCATTGCTTTCTGAATTTTGTGATTTTCACGATCGAATTCCATCTTGTTGTTACGGTGTGCTTCCCCCACACTTGTTTTTCTATATACCTTTATGCACAACATGTGGAGACAAAACACATATCCAAAAGAAATAGATAGCATATAATAGTAAGACTCCATTAATATCATAAGGCACTTTATTACACAAACCAACCTAAACACAAACTTCAACTACTCTAACAATCTGAGCTAAGCGAGTAACCTAAACATACTATCTTTAAACACTTGACCTAACCACTCATGCCTTATTATCAACTATCTAATTCTCACTTCCTCATCTTAGCAACAAAATGATTCAAAGCGTTTAAATCTTGTTACAAGCTCTTGCGATAAACTTGTTCTTCATCGATCCTCTGTTCTAGGGTATAGACAACATCACTTAGATCTTCAATCTTCTTCTCTAAGAGGGCAATGGTCATCCGAGGGCATTTATCCTTATTCTCTAGGAGAGTTGATGGTGCCTTCCTCTTCTTCTCCTTCGGCAGAACAATCTTGATCTGATCTGGCATAGCGCAAACTCTATCTATGCTCAAGCGGGGCATGACAGACTTGTATTTCACAAATGTGACATCTCCAAACTTGTTAGTCCTAACTCCAGTCAGCACCCCATGTCCCTTCAAAGGAAGGAGGTTGATCTCCTTCATCACCTTGATTAGCTTCTGGACGTCTAGACAAGGCTCTTATTGGCGTGGCTTGCCTTCAAGAAATGGGTGTGGCGGCGGCAGAACGATCACCGGACGATGGATGGCTTGGGCGAAGTAAAACTAGCTTGAGAAAATGGGGGTGATCTCTAGAGGAACGATGCTCAGCGCAAGCGCATTGGGCTTCTTGTTTAGATCAAAACTGTAGGGGACGATCTGCTTGTTGGCCATGTGAACTAGAAAGGAGGAGAGCTTTGTTGCTATTGGAAAGAGGAGGCTTTGATGGGATGGCTATGGAGGCAGGCAGAGGCTCGCTTATATAGGGGGGACAACTTGCAGCAGGGGTCAAGATCTATCCATTAGAGGTATCGTAATGAGGGAAAACCGAATGCATAAAAAAAGTATGGAGTTGTGGAGAGGAAGGATCTAGAAGACATGAGAGAATTGACTAGGTCCGAGGGGGCTGACAAGTGGGCCGGTCGTCCTAGAGGTGGGGCCAACTAGCCCCACACGTCATCTTCTTGCGCGGGTTTTTTCTCGTGGCGGTTTCTAATCCCTATCTAATCCCAAAAAGTATATTTATGCATTACGAAATGTAAAGAGGATGGCAGAGGTGTAAATCTATGATAAAATCGGAAAATCTAGCTTATCCAAATCCTTAGGTGGTTTTTAGGTTCTAGAAAGATCTTGAGACAATGGCCATTTACGTTTAATAATGTACCTTCATCATTTTAAAGTAATACCTTTTAGGTTCTAGAAAAATCTAGCTTCATGCGATGAGGTGCTTATAACCTTGAATGGTCCTTCCCATTTGCTTTGAAGTTTTTGGTGCCTGAGAAATTTCACCCTGGAATTAAAAAGTAATACCTTATCTCCTAGGGCAAACTCCTTCTTGATCCTGTTGTCTTGCCATCTCTTCATTCTCTCCTTGTATATCTTGGCGTTATGATATGCTTTTTCATGCCATTCATCAAGCTCAGAGAGTTGCATCTTCCTCTTGGTTCCTGCGGCTTCAAAGTTTATGTTCCATCGCTAGATGGCCTAGTGAGCCTTGAATTCTAGCTCAACAGGTAGATGAAAGGTCTTTCCATAGACAAGTTGATATGGTGACATTCCAAGTGGTGTTTTATAGGCCGTTCTGTAAGCCCATAGTGCATTAGGTAGTCTATCCTTCCATACAGTCCCCATCTCATTGACCGTCTTTTGTAGAATGTTCTTGATTTGTTTATTTGATGTTTCTGCTTGGCCACTTGTCTAAGGGTGATATGGAGTAGCGACGTTATGATGGATCCCATGTTTTGACAAGTAATTGTGAAAGTTATTGTCAATGAAGTGAGTGCCTCCATCACTGATCACCATCCTTGGAACTCTGAATCTTGGAAATATTATCTCTTCAAACATTTTCTTGGAGTTATTAGCATCAGCAGCTCTGCATGGCATGGCTTCAACCCACTTGGAGACATAGTCAACTATCACCAAGATGTATTCATAATTCTTTGACTTCAGAAAAGGTCCCATGTAGTCAATTCCCCAGACATCGAAGAGCTCAATCTGGAGGTTGTTGGTGAGTGGCATGGCATCTCTTAAATTAATATTCCCATGCCTCTGATATGCTCCACATCTCTAGATGAAGTCCTTCATGTCTTCATACATAGTTGGCCAGAAGAATCCACTTTGCCAGATCTTTGAATGAGTGTGGAATGCACCATAATGCCTGTTGGTATATTTAATGCACACAAATAAATCCGTAAGCGCATGGATACCGCTGTAGCTTTCACCGAAGGTATTCCAAGTGTCGTATCTATAGGGAAACGTGTGAGACTAACTAAGATCTGACTTAACTAAGGGTAGCAACAAATTTAGGATAAATATGAGCATAGAGAGGATAACTAAAGTTCTCTAGTTCTAACTTGGGTAAGCTTATGTCTTCTACTATTCAACTAGGGACATTACTAGGGAAAGACACCAACAGAGGATGCTTCCTTCGCAACCATGTCCTACATGCGCTTATAGACGGGAGGTGGACTACAAAGGATCAACGAAGCTATATAGAACTTATGTCACTCACGTGATCTATCACCTTCCAGAATGTAGGGTGCATCCATGATTAACCTAAGTCTAAGAACCACGCTTATACTTATGATTAATACTCTACTCCCCTAGGAAGAGAATAAAGCACTCAAAAAAGAGTCGTGAACCTAAAGAATAATATAAATAAGATGTTTACTTGAATCAGAAGTTCATTACCAAAGAAATCTCATACGCAAGCTCAGATAGAACTTGAATCTACCAAGGTACAAGCCGTAGAGAGAGCACCAACAGGCCGACACATCCTCCAAATTGTTTCCTCACTCTCTATCTCACTATTTTTTATAAGACTAGATCCTATGGAGGACTAATCTTCTCTTCATAGCTAGCTCTGATCCTCGTGATATGAATTAGGATTTTAGGATGGCTCTAGGAAGGATGGCAGGGGCTGGTATATATATGCCAGAGCGTCCAACATGAGCCCTTGGATCAAACCGAGGATGATGTAGATGCAACCTAGGAGGTGGTGGAGAATCGACATAGCAACAGGAGGTTGACATGGTTGGCCCACAGGTCGAGCACCTCTAGGTGGGGCTGGCTAGCCCCACATGTCAGAGACACAGGCTCCACTTTGGTGATTCGCCTTCTAGAGTCTTCCCACGTCGATTACACGGTAGAATTCCATAATTTCCTTTGACGAATAGGTCCCCTTTGATAGTTTTCTGGATAAACCCTGCTAAAAACACAGATTCACCAAAACTCGTGGAATTTATTAGTTTAAACCCCTATACCTATGTTTGGTGATGGATATAAGTATAAATACAGGTTATGTTGATGGTTTATAATTGATGTTAGTGACCATCAATAATTTCCCCCAAGCTTAGCCTTTACCAGTCCCTGAGCAAAGCTAAACTCAGTAATGCATTAGGAGTTGCTACAATATTTTCACGCCTCAAAAGTACACATGCATTTAATAAAAAATTCTCCTCTGGATTAGAATAAACTGATCTAACTTTCAAACTTACCCATATTACCTTCAAACATGGGGCTTCTTAACCTTCACTTGGGTCTTGAGTAATTGAAAGATAGAACGATCAAGTCAAGCACTATGTCACAAGTTCTTTGTTCCACCATTATTTTAGAGTTTTTATAAGTTTTCAAAATAAAACTCAGAGATTCCATTGTATGACACTCTCAAGTCTCTCAATATATGTGGTATTTGTGGATCCTCACCGAACACAGTAAAGATGTTATGCCTTTTTTCTATTCCTACAACTAAGGCTTATGTAGAGTTCATAGGTAGGGAGATAGCTAGAGCATACTTGCAATGCATATATTGTAAAGTCAAACAATGGATCCAAAAAGAGTTGAGTCATACAATCAAATCAAGATGTGCATATGTGTGAATATATGGTGGATATAAATGGTGGCTAACCTAATTCTACTATGCACCTTGAAAACATATTGCTCCTTTGAAACTTGGAAACATTTCCTAGAGAGCAGGGGCTATCTTATTCATCTCTCTTTCTCTTCTCTTTTTTTCAGGCGGGCATCTAAGTACCCATTATTTTAAATATCTCAGACACTTGTCCATATTTTCTCATCTTTTTTTCTTTTTTTATTAATAACTTTTACATAGCCCCATGTCTCTTTTCTGCAACAAAACTTTTGAGAGATAGAACAAGAAGTTGGAGCATTTATTTGGTGGATGAGAAACCTAACAAGCATGTTTTTGGTGTTCACTCCTAGTGTAAGAGTAGAACATTTTTGGGTGGATCTAAATGGAAAGCATGTTCTTGCGCCTACCCCCAGTGTAGGAGTAGTGCATATTTGGGTGGTGTATATGTGATCTTGATTTTAAGAGCATGACAAACCTCTCATAAGGGTCAACAAAGCTTGACAAAACTCAATGCAAAAGTAAGCAACATATATGTGGAGGTTTTTCTAGCCCAAATAACATGTATGGCTCTGGTGGGAATTCAAGCTTTGTCATACAGGAACTCATCATGTAGCATTTTTGTGTTTTTCTAAAGATAAATCTCTAGAACTTTAGTGTTATTTGGAACAAGATAAACAATAGTTTAGACCTTCTCATATCATATCCATAAATTACCTAGACTTATATCAAGAATATGCTACCCACGAGTTTCAAGTTCAGAGTAAATCCTTATATCAAATCAGTCGTATCCAAAACTCAGGAGAATTTAATGCTGAAAACTAGGTACTTGAAAGAAATTACAACAGAGCAACTATTCATCATTTCCAATTAAGAGTTTATTCTGAGTCCTCTTTATTTTATTCAGCTCTTAAAACAAATTAAAGCAAACAAGACACACCTTTTATTTTGTTTTCAATTTTACCATTTTCTTATCTATTTAAAAGAAACTAAAACTAGAACAAAGGGAAAACATACTTACCTAGATACACGGGACTGCTTCTCTATGGTAGAATCGCCTAATCTAATACCTCCCAGGAGTTCTTGTCTTCTATTAGACACTAAGTACTCAAGGGAGAACACCAAATTACATAGTTTCATTGGGCACACCCCTAGGAAGAACCCAAAAATCCACATTTTCCCATCAGGATCACAAATAAGAGAATAAAGCTTACATCATTCTTAACCATTTCTTACATCACTCTTAATACAACATCAGAGTATAATATTTATTGTTATAACAGTGGAATGTAATCATATTATGAGAGTTATGAACAATTTAATTGAATAACGGAATATGAACATGTGATCAGAGTTACAGCAGAAAAAATATTTATTCATGACATGATGAAGCATTGATATATATAGACTATGACAACAGATTATAAAACTTCTATTTATAAAAGTATTTAGTGAGAGTTATAAATAAAAACTATGATCGCAGCGCAAAGGAATCCTCTCTAAGCCCACCAGGAGGAATCCACACACAAGGGTCAGCTCTAGCATCCATCTGTCACCTACAACAGGGGGAATAAAACCCTGAGTACTCAATTGTACTCTGCAAGACTTACCCAACAGGAGGAAAGAAAAAGACTCCAAGGATATGCAAGGCTATCTGGCTGGTGGGTTTATTGCATTTGCAGGAAGCATTACTAAGCGTGCGTCCTTATATTCAATTTTTGTTAGCAGTCGCGTTAGTTCATTAACTAACCATTCTATGTAAGCACCTATGCTACTTTTAAGCAGGTGGTAAGCAATTAGATTTTCTTTTACCATCTTTCATCTTCTAGTTCTTATTATGATGCTAGAGTTTAGACAAGTCGTACCGACACGGTGGTGATTCATGAATCAATGAGCCCAGCTAGGTACCCCAAAACACAAGCCCCGCTTGTACCCTAGGCATAAGCAGGGCCAACCCACTACCCTCCTATCATAGGGTCCAAGTCCTCGTCCAAACTAGGACTCCAAGCCCCTACCCCTGAGTCCTAGACTCAGTGCGGTGCAAGGACCTCCACCCAAAAACCACCTTGGCAGTCGGTCCAGAAAGAGCCAGAACCTATGATAAGAGAGTAACAAGTCTTCTCTACGCCCATACCCAAGTATGTGCTTGGGATAATAAGTCTGTGACTTGCCTAGCATCCAATGCAACGGCCGGTCCTTAACCGACACAGATAGAGAAAACAGTGTAACCAAGCTATGTCCTGTTGGCCACAGGACACAACCTCTTACACCCACCAATACCCAAACCATATCCCTGCCCGGTCTCCATTTTTCTTTCCACCATTTTATCATGAGTGATAATAATACAGTAATATATTTCCTATCTCTCGCGAGTGACAGTCAATCACTCGACTTCTATCAGAGTCCTATAGCATAGCAATCTACACGATCCTATCATACTAGTAAGACTCATAGGATAAATATATATTATGCAAGTGGGTTTCATTCGACTCCTTAAAACTTAATGCACAAATATAATTCAAAGTGTAGAAAAAGTAGGGGTTATGCATCGGGGCTTGCCTGAGTAAGATTTAATCAAAAGTTAGCTTTCCATCATGGTGACACGATCTCCAAAAGTACCATTTCTCTAGCAACTCTCGATGACTCCATGATCCATCGATGTCCCTATTATGGTATGCAATGCGATGCAGAGATGATGCAACAGTTAATTAACCAGGCAATAACAACTCTTAAAACAGAGTACATACTACGAACGAACAAGCTAGCTCTAATGACTAACATACTAATCTATGCATCATCATTGTCAAGAAAAGGTGTCATTTCCCAACAAGTGCTTTTAGTTATACAATTCCAAAGTGTTAACAAGTGTCCTAAAGTACTATTATAGTAATAATATTCTAAGGACATACATTTTATATTTCTATTTTCTTTTAATTTTATTTCAAGCATTAAACTAGCTAGTATTCACAAGCTAGATTAATACTCCAGTCATCTAGTACCTACTGAACATAAAATTCTTACTAGAGTACAAACATAGCAAAGTTATGCTACTGTAAAAGTTTCATAGCATTTGGAGCATAAGAACTATTTTAATTACTTACAACAAACCCTAGAGTAATTTTTAAGACAATTATTTTGCACTAAAGCATATGATTTTATGTGTTCACAGTGTAGTACAATCTGTGGAGTTCAACAAAACTAGATTTACCCTTTTATGATTTTTAATTGATTTATTATGAATTTTACAAGTTTCAGCCATTTTAAACAAAAACTAGAAAAAGAAAAGGGCACCTGGGCCGGCTTTGGCCAGCTCGGCCCATGCTGGGAGGCTAGGAGGCCCAGGCGTACGTGGCCCAGCCAGCCAAGGAGGTGGCCCATCGGTGCGCATGCAGCAGCAGCCCATGGCCGGCTACAGCCCACGCGGCCAAGGGGCGTGGCCTAGCTGGAGGAGGCCGGCCCACGCGGGACGCGCGACACCAGGCCCAGGGGCGGCACAAGGTCGGCCCACGCACGGCTTGCCCAAACTGGCCTGGCGATTTTGCAAAAATGCCCCCATGCTTCTATTTATTTGGTACGCTACTGTTCATATGAGTCACAGTTATTGTGTCGGGAACCCTAAAAATTCTCTATTTCAATAATCTCACCTTGGCTCCTTCCTCAAAATAGAGCACGGACCCGGAAAGGACTCCGCCGGCCAATGGGCAGCTCGCTGGCAGAGGTGGGAAGCATGGCACAGCGAAGCAGAGTATGGTGGGATGGCATGGGGGCATCGACGGTGTTGGCGCGGTACACAGCGGTTCCCGGTGCTGACAGCGATGGGAGGGGCGACATGACTAGTAGCGGTCGCAGAGCGAGCAACTGCGGTTGGCCGGTGATGGGAGCGAGTCCTAGAGGTGGAGGAGGCAATTGAGAGGGACAACGCCGGGGAGTAGTAGGCCTAGCATGGGGGCCATGGGGCTCACGATGGACGGGCAGGAGGTGTGGTGATGGTGGGGTACTACAAACTCAGGCGCGCTCATGAGAGGGGAGGAAACCGGTCTGGGGCGGTGGTGTAGAGTGGGGAAGGGAGGGGCGGTGCTGCGGGCACATGGGAGAGGCAGCAGTCTAGAGCAGGCCGTGGGGGCTCACGCGCTAGCGCGCACATGTGAAGGCCGAGTGATGGTGGAGACGCGACATGGGACCTAGGCGCACCAGTGCATGCGACGCCCGATGACTTTGGCACGCCACGGTGCTGTGGACAAGCGGGGAGGGGGCAGCACAGGAGCATGAGAGGTAGAGCAAGGAGCTGCACGTGGGCTTGGACACACTTGCACATGCGATGGCCAGGCAGCAGCATCGGCGGCGAGCAGCAAGGCGAGGAAGAGCGGATAGAGGCAGTGTAGAGCAGGCACAAGAGGGAAAACAAAGAGCCATGTGGTTTGCCACCAACCATATAAATGCAGCGTGGGGATAGGTTTGCCTGGAGCAATGTGTCCGGCAGGGGCAGCATAATGCGACACAACAAATTAGATGACCGATTCGGACCAGGGGGACGCACCACCATCATCACACTAGCGCATAGACAGGATGGCTCGAACATGGTGGGACACTCTCGGTGGCAGCGAAACAACGGCGCACACCGAGTCGCCACGTGAAACCGACGCACCACAACACGACGAGAGGAGCAGTAACATGGAATCAATGGCCGCAGCGTGATGGGATAGCGAAGGTAGCCAGCTCCTCTATGGTTAGGTGGGTTGTGCGGTGGGTGAAGCACCACGTCGGCCAGACGGCTGGTAGGCAGTGCACGCGGTGATCGTAGGCCGAGCTGTACTATGGTAACTAGCGGTACACATGAATTTTAAAGCCAAGCAAGTGCTGTGATTAATCACGATTGAGGCCCAAGCAAGACCTCAAATTTGAAGCCCACACTACCGTCTATCACACCAAACAACCGTCATGACCAAGGAGTAACTAGATAAAGAGGTACAAGGGTTCCAACAAGGGCTCATCACGCTGAACGATGGTTCATGACCAAGCGCCAATGGCATAACTACAATGCATTTCAATCAAATTTGAAAATTTTTAGGAGGACCATGGGCCATCCAACACAACTATAACCTGCACCCTACTCAAGTGCTCACCTTGAGACAACCAACAGTACCAAAAACATGAATCTAGTGCCTAACAATTTTTTTGTTAGAATTCGAACGTCAAATCGGCATTGTGTACTATCATCGTTTCCGACTTAGAGAGAATAATAACTTAGCTAGAACTGACAACCTTTAGCGCTTTTGACGTAATTTTTAATACGCCTAAACCAAATTAATTTCAACCACTATGCATTTCATACACTAGTCCATATGTCATACTAACTCGTAGAAACAAAACATCTAAGAACTAATTAACCTGTTGTTCAATATAATTCATCAAAATGACACTTTTAAACATAAGTTAAATTTTAACATCCGAGAAAATCGTTTCGGTAAATCCTCTTAGGTCTAAATCTTGGTGCTAAGCAAGCTCATAACACCAGGGGTGTTACAACCAAGAAATCTGATTGCTTACCACCTGCTTGAAAGTAGCACATGTGCTTACATAGAATGGTTAGTTAATGAACTAATGCAACTGCTAATAAAAATTGAATATAAGGACGCACGCTTAGTAATGCTTCCTGCAAATGCAATAAACCCACCAGCCAGATAGCCTTGCATATCCTTGGAGTCTTTTTTTCCTCCTATTGGGTAAGTCTTGTAGAGTACAATTGAGTACTCAGGGTTTTATTTCCCCCTATTGCATGTGACAGGTGGATGTTAGAGCTGACCCTTGTGTGTGGATTCCTCCTAGTGGGCTCAGAGAGGATTCCTTTATGTTGTGATCATAGATTTTATTTATAACTCTCACTAAATGCTTTTATAAATAGAAGTTTTATAATCTGTTGTCATAGTCTATATATATCTATGCTTCATCATGTCATGAATAAATATTTATTTTTGCCGTAACTCTGATCACATTGTTCATATTCCACTGTTCAATTAAATTGTTCATAACTCTGATAATATAATTACATTCTACTGTTATAACAACAAATATTGTACTTTGATGTTGTATTAAGAGTGATGTAAGAAATGGTTAAGAATGATGTAAGCTTTATTCTCTCATTTGTGATCCTGATGGAAAAATGTGAATTTTTGGGTTCTCCCTTGGGGTGTGCCCGATGGAACTACATAATTGGTGTTCTCCCTTGAGTATTGAGTGTCTAATGGAAGGCGAGTAGTGGTATCAGAGTATAAATGAGGAAATAATGCTTTAAAAACCTTTTATAAAATAAAATTTGACAACAAATTCTTTTCACAAAGAATAGGACGCCTTTATGCGAGGTTATATAAGTAGCCCTATTACTATGGTTATGTATCCAGGATAGATGGCACTCTACTGACTTAGGTAAGCTTAATCAATTTTTCTGTAGGTACACTGACCCCGAGCATAGTCCGGTAGTATCAACTAGCTACAAGGAGAGAACGATGTGCCAAAAATTTGAGAATGGTTGCCCTATATGTTGGCAACAGTGGAAGGACAATTAGAACATGCATCCATGCATACCTTGTTTGTGCATTGTAGTGCCCGTATTGCTTGTAGATACGCCCTCCGTAGGTGTCACGCGTGTCGTATTGTGCACGACTGAATTGTTCCTATTCTAGAGTTATTTCAACATTGTGGCTTCATGCTCTGTGTTTGCCCGTGGTTCACGCCGGTCATGACCCATGTCTCCCCATACTCTTTCTGCTCTCTTGTCAGACACTTGCCCTGCAATCATACTAGTCAGTAATGGCCTCGGACATCGCTCGCCTCGAATGTAAGGAAATGTGGTTGATTCATTCATAGTAATCCCACGCAGGAACCCTGGTGGACCACGCCAGGACCACTGAATGCTCCGCCTTTATAAGCAGGGCCTAGCTTAGCCATTGGTACCACCCCTCGGTGCACTTTAGTTAGTCTACCTTTTCCTTTGAGCAAGCTTTTCACTTAGTCCTTCCTCACAACCACCTCCAAGGATGGCAGGAGCATGGATTAGCAGTTACTGCCTGAATGTTGAGGGTTTTCCTAGAATCCTGCATGCCACCCTGCAAAAGCTTAGAGTCAAAGATCGTCCCGAGTATGAGGGTCATGAGTATGAGAAGCAAGGCATCGAGCGATGTGATCTTACCGTCTACATTGGGAAGAGTGAAGAGTTCCCCAACCTCACTGAAGCCTAGAATGTGATCGCAATTGGGTTTCACTTCATTGACTCCTATCAGGTTGTGGCCCACAAAGCCTTGTGGTACCTTTGCTAGATCTATGAAGAGCCCATTGCCCGTACCCCCATGAGGTTCTTTCCACCTTTGGACAAGAATCGGCGGGCATGGAGGGCTCGCATGGAAGCCTTGCAAGGGTAGGATGCGCAAGAAGATAGTCCAACCATGGTGCACTTGACCACGTACCTACTTGCTCTGTATGAGCAGTATGACCAGCAAGCCTTGGAGCTGATGAAGTGCCTCCGGCGAGCCTAGGAAGCCAAGATCTTCTCCAAGATGCTCTAGGTGCAGCTTGCCAAAGTGCATGCCAGTGTGGTAGCTGTAGAGAGTCAAGAAACTGCCATGTCGGAAGCTATGAAGGAGGCTAAAGATCGACATGCCCGCCAGTTGGGAGAGGTCTACCTTGTCACCAGGGCTAAGCATAGGACGCTAGCTGTAGAACGAAAGGATCCCTTGATAGTGGAGGGAGTCCCTGTCCACCCGCTAGAAAAAGAAGGAGAACTGGTGTTGTAGTACCGCCAGCACCTCCACCCTCGAAAGTGTCAGAAGTAGGACCCTTTATTCCTCTCACTCAACCATTGCCAAGAGAGGAGGCAAATTCATAGCTAGGGCGGTGGAAGAATCCATCAAGCCCAGGAATGAAGATGCGTGGTCCAGAGTAGATTAGTTGCCTTGGCATGATGTACCTATAGTAGCAGTGCCTTTCGTCGCTGTCCTCTAGTATTGTAATCTTTTTGTTGTATTTTGTCCATAGTGTTGAGGTAGTCCGACCATAGGTGAATGATGTGTCATGAATAGGAGACTGAATGCCTGAATGATGTACCCGTATAAGACCGTTGGAATATGCATTTCATTTATTTTGCTGTGTTTATTGCGTCCATCTGCCCTTAGGTCTCAGTAGACGTGTTTATGGTTTTCAAGGATGATATTAAGGGGGTTACAAGAGAATTTACCATTCAGGCCAGCAAACTAGCCCTAATTAGAGAACATTGGACACTAGATCGACTAATTCTGGATGTCCTAGCAGAACACTTGAATCTCTTTAAATCAAATCCATCATTGGATTTGAATTCCTTGTCCCTGTTGCAAAGGGAAACCCTTGATGTTTGAATCTTCCCTTACAATACTCCCCTTACTCTGTGGTCTATGACCCCACTGCCTTTAGGGCATGTAAGTTGGTAATAGTTACCTAGTCAATAGCTTATGGTGCCATGATGAAACCAAGGGCTCCCTACGGAATAGCTACCACATGGTGATGCTGCTCGGCATGCGCTGGTATCGAGGTTTTTGACCAAGTACCTTTACCAAGTTGCACCGTCGTACCGCTTTTGCTATAAATAATTTCCTTGGAAATATTTGGGTGTTCGAATGGGAAATCCACAATGGGTTGATGCAGAAGTGTTCTCTCTAGTAAACACGAGGAGGTGGTTTTGGAGGAAGCATGTATGTTGCGATCTCAGTTCATAAAAAGGTTGGTGCATATTGTGGACAAGGAAGGGAAGGAAAGAAGAACACTAGGGAAAGAGTTAGCATTGAGTAGTAGGAAGTTCTTGTAAAAGCCAGAGTGGACATCATGTCCTAGGTCCTATGTCTAGCTGACCATGCTACGCATGCTGGGTTATTTCGCTGCATGCCCTGCGGGCATCGTCCATGTTGGGCCCATTAGCACCCCATTCTCGCATGGCCACCGCATCGTGCTGCACTCGCCGTCCTCATGCACTGTGCGCTTCTCCTTTTCCTGGCATCCGGTCGGCTCTCGACCCCCATGCTCTCATTCCCGTACCGGACCCCCCCTTTTCCCTCTCCCTTCTTTCTTCTTTTGGGGACATGGCCTCCTGCACGCCTTCCTCATCAAGCAAACCCCTCTCCTCTCCTTATCCTCCCTCCGCTCGCTCGCGCAGGAAGCACACCATGGCTGACCTTATCCCCACAACATGAATTGTTGGTGTCTCCCATCCACACTATATCCACTTCCAGTGTGTTGCGCCCCACCTCTGTTTGCCACTATAAGATGCCCTTGGTCCTTGCACTTCTTCTTCATTCCCATCCCCTCGAATCCGATGCAGAGCTATGAGATCCAGTCATCATTCATGGGACTAGGCTCGTTAGTCTGATGTGATGGTGTAATCTAAGAAGAAAAGATCTGGTTTCCAAAGAAGTTCAAGTTCCCTTTGGTTAGTTGGTCTTAGGGTTCACGATGTTCGACTTCTCAGTCTCCTGTTTCTGGATCTATTGGTCATACGCCATGTTTTGGATAATCATTATCTTGTTGTTTCTCCATTGCCCTTGTCTATCTCGACTTCTAGATTAAGCTTTGGGTGTACTTGATTGCTCTTAGCAATGTATCCCTAATCCCCGTGTGGTTTAGTATTCAAAGTCGTGTAATCTTTCGTGTATTTTCTAATCTATGAAATGTAATCATGTTTTACCCTCTTCCAATTCTTACTTTGAATCTCGGGACGAGATTCTTTTTAGGGGGGTTGGTTATAACACATCTGGTGTTACGAGCTTGCTTAGCACCAAGATTTATACCTAAGAGGATTTACCGAAACGATTTTCTCGAAAGTTAAAATTTAACTTATGTTTAAAAGTGTCATTTTGGTGAATTATATTGAACAACGAGTTAATTAGTTCTTAGATGTTTTATTTCTACGAGTTAGTATGACATATGGACTAGTGTATGAAATGTGTAGTGGTTGAAATTAATTTGGTTTAAGCATATTAAAAAAATACGACAAAAGCGCTAAAGGTTGTCAGTTCCAGCTAAGTTATTATTCTCTCTAAGTCAAAAACGATGATAGTACACAATGCCGATTTGATGTTCGAATTCTAACAAAAAAATGGTTAGGCACTAGATTCATGTTTTTGGTACTATTGGTTGTCTCAAGGTGAGCACTTGAGCAGGGTGCAGGTTATAGTTGTGTTGGATGGCCCGTGGTCCTCCTAAAAAATTTCAAATTTCATTGAAATGTGTTGTAGTTATGCCGTTGGCGCTTGGTCAAGAACCATCGTTCAGCGTGATGAGCCTTTGTTGGAACCCTTGTACCTCTCTATCTAGTTACTCCTTGGTCATGATGGTTGTTTGGTGTGATAGATTGTAGTGTGGGCTTTAGATTTGAGGTCTTGCTTGGGCCTGAATCACGATTAATCGCAGCACTTGCTTGGCTTTAAAATTCATGCGTACCGCTACTTACCATCGTACGGCTCGGCCAGCGGTCGTCATGTGCCCTGCCTGCTAGCCGTTTGGCTAACATGGTGCTTCACCCACCACATGACCCATCAAACCATGGAGGAGCTGGCTGACTTCACTATCCCATCATGCTGCGGCCGTTGATTCTGTGTTACTGCTCCTCTCGTCACGTTGTGGTGTGTCGATTCCGTGTGGCAACTCAGTGTGCGCCGCTATTTCGCTGCCGCCTAGAGCATCCCACCAAGTTTGAGTTGTCCTGTCTATGTGCTGGTGTCACGATGGTGGTGCGTCCCCCTGCTCTGAACTATACATTTGATTTGTTGCGTCACATCACGCTGCCCCTGCTGGTCACGTTGCGCCAGGCCACCCTATCCCCAAGATGAGTTTGTGAGGTTGGTGGCGAACCGCATGGCTCTTCATTTTCCCTCTCATGCCTACACTACACTGCCTTTGTCCGCTCTTCCTCGCCTTGCTGCCAGCCACCGACGCTGCTGCCTAGCCACCGCACCTACAGGTGCATCCGAGCCCATGCGTAGCTCCTTGCTCTTCCTCACATGTGCCTATTCTACACCCCCCTCCACGCTTGTCCGCAGCACCATGGCACGCCAAAGTTGTCGGCCGTCACACATGCTGGTGTGCCTAGGTCTCGCATCGTGTCTCCGCCAACGCTCGGCCTTCGCGTGTGCGTGCGAGCGCGTGAGCCCCCATGACCCGCTCTAGACCGCGGCCTCTCCCATGTGCCCGTAGCACCACCCCTCCCTTCCTCACTCTGTGCCACCACCCTAGACCAATTTCCTCCCCTCTCATGAGCGTGCCCGAGTCCACATTGCCCCGCCAACACCGAGCCTCCTACCTGTCCATTGTGAGCCCCATGGCCCCCACACTGGGCCTACTGCTCTTCGGTGCCATCCCTCTCAAGTGCCTCCTCTGCCTCCATGACTCGCTCTTATCGCCGGCTACCGCAGTTGCTTGCCTCAGCGGCCCCTCCCGCCGCCATCAGCGCTAGGAACCACCGTGTGACGCGTCGGTGCCACTGATGCCCCCGCGCCATCCCGCTGTACTTTGCTTCATTGTGCCACACTTCCCGCCACCACTGGCGAGCTGCCCATCGGCCGGTGGAGTCCTTTCCCAGTCCGTGCTCTATTTTGAGGAAGGAGCCAAGGTGAGATTATTGAAATAGAGAATTTTTAGGGTTCCCGACGCAATAACTGTGACTCATATGAACATTAGTGTACCAAATAAATAGAAGCATGGGGGCATTTTTGCAAAATCGCTAGGCTGGTTTAGGCAGGCCGCGCATGGGCCGGCTTGCTGGGCCGGCCTTATGCCGCCCCTAGGCCTGGTGCCGCGCGTCCCACGTGGGCCGGCCTACTCCGGCTGGGCCACACCCCTTGGTCGCGTGGGCCGTAGCTAGCCTTGGGCTGCTGCTGCATGCGTAGCGGTGGGCCACCTCCCTGGCTGGCTAGGCCACATGCGCCTGGGCCTCCTGGCCGCCCAACATGGGTGGTATGTACTATGTTTTAAGGGTTGATGTTGCCTAGTTAATTAATGGTTGCATCATCTCTGCATCGCATTGCATACCATAATAGGGACATCGATGGATCGTGGAGTCATCGGGAGTTGCTAAAGAAATGGTACTTTTGGAGATTGTGTCGCCATGATGGAAAACTAACTTCTGATTAAATCTTACCTAGGCAAGCCCCGGTGCATAACCTCTACTTTTTCTACACTTTAAATTATATTTGTGAATTAAGTTTTAAGGAGTCAAATGAAACCCACTTGCATAATATATCTTTATCCTACGAGTCTTACTAGTATGATAGGATCATGTAGATTGCTATGCTATAGGACTCCGATAGAAGTTGAGTGATTGCATGTCACTCGCGAGAGATAGGAAATATATTACTGTATTATTATCACTCATGATAAAATGGTGGAAAGGAAAATGGAGACCGGGCAGGGATATGATTTGGGTATTGGTGGGTGTAAGAGGTTGTGTCCTATGGCCAATGGGACATAGCTTGGTTACACTGTTTTCCCTATCTATGTTGGTTAAGGACCGATCGTTGTATTGGACGCTAGGCAAGTCACAGACTTATTATCTCGAGCACATACTTGGGTATGGGCGCAGGGAAGACTTGTTACTCTCTTGTCATGGGTTCTGGTTCTTTCCAGATCGACTGTCAAGGTGGTTTTTGGGTGGAGGCCCTTGCACAGCACTGAGTCTAGGACTCAGGGGTGGGGGCTTGGAGGCCTAGCTTGGATGGGGACCTGGACCCCATGACAGGAGGGTAGTGGGTTGGTCCTGCTTGTGCCTAGGGTACAAGTGGGGCATGTGTTTTGGGGTACCCAGCTAGGCTCATTGATTTGTGAATCGTCGCTGTGTTGGTACGACTTATCTAAACTCTAGCATCATAGTAAGAACTAGAAGATGAAAGATGGTAAAAGGAAATATGATTGCTTACCACCTACTTGAAAGTAGCACAGGTGCTTACATAGAATGGTTAGTTTATGAACTAATGTGACTGCTAATAAAAATTGAATATAAGGACGCACACTTAGTAATGCTTCCTGCAAATGCAATAAACCCACCAGCCAGATAGCCTTGCATATCCTTAGAGTCTTTTTCTTTTCTCCTATTGGGTAAGTCTTGCAGAGTACAATTGAGTACTCAGGGTTTTATTTCCCCCTGTTATAGGTGACAGGTGGATGCTAGAGTTGACCCTTGTGTGTGGATTCCTCCTAGTGGGCTCAGAGAGGATTCCTTTACGCTGTGATCATAGTTTTTATTTATAACTCTCACTAAATGCTTTTATAAATAGAAGTTTTATAATCTGTTGTCATTGTCTATATATATCTATGATTCATCATGTCATGAATAAATATTTATTTCCATTGTAACTCTGATCACATGTTCATATTCTGTTGTTCAATTAAATTGTTCATAACTCTGATAATATGATTATATTCCACTGTTATAACAATAAATATTATACTCTGATGTTGTATTAAGAGTGATGTAAGAAATGGTTATGAATGATGTAAGCTTTATTCTCTCATTTGTGATCCTAATGGAAAAATGTGGATTTTTGGGTTCTCCCTTGTGGTGTGCCCAACAGAACTACGTATTTTGGTGTTCTCCCTTGAGTACTTAGTGTCTAATGGAAGACGAGTACTCCTGGGAGGCATTAGATTAGGCAGTTCTACCACATTCTCCAATAAGCTAGCTCTTTCAGTGAGGGTTTGGTGTTTTAAGTCCTTTGAATCAAACTTCTCCTTATGAAGTTTATTGATCAAGTACCTTGGTTTCCTCTGAAGATGAGAATTCTTATGGTGGTGCCTCTAATGGTGATGTCACCTTTTTCGCCAAACTCGTCTTGGTTTTGAGTTTTGATTTTGGTTTAGCAGGTTTAGAACCATTACTTGTAGAAATTGAGGAGTCGACTATCTTCTGAAAGTGTCTCCTTCATCACTGGAGCATGATGACACCATGTGATGAAGTGTAGATGACTCGTGATGGTCCTTCCCTTTTGCTTGAAGTTTTCCTTGTTCAGCTAGCCTTGTAGTTATGAGTTTCTTGTTGCCTAGATTGTACCCTTTCTTTCTCATCCTTTTGTCATGCTATCTTTCTTGTAACACCTCGGGTGTTAGCCTTGCATAACTTGACTTGCATAACATGAGCATGATCATCAAGCATTCATAAACAAGCATTTACAATTGAAACATTGGATTGAAACATCTGCAACGTTTGCTTGTTATCGCATGTTTCTTAAACATATGCAACTTTTCTCGTTATTTCATGTCTCCATGTGTCTATGCATATGATCATGAGTGGACACATGTACTTGGTGGATGTGAGTCACACAAACATATAGCAACACCTAGGTTAGCAAATAGGACTTTGTTCATGGTCACATTTCATGAACCAACACTTAAGCTTCATGTGATTGCACTAACTAGCCCTATGAGTGACTACTACATGAAATGATTGAATGACCTTGCAAATTTATTAAACATGTTTAGAGTATCATTATGAACAACTTTGATATTCATGGTTAGGGGTAAATAGGTCATTAAGCCATGCTTTGACATGTATCATCATTTAAATGTGACATGTTTGACCAAGTTTGAACTAGGTGTTAGAGACCTTGCATGGAGGAGATCACTAAAGCAAAGTTGTAGTATTTGACATAAGGAACAACTTTTATTTTTGGGTCATTGACTGATTTAGCTCCTAACATGCTTGAATTGAGATCACAAAAATCAGCAAAATCAACATTTCAACATGAATTTTCTAAGTCTTTGTTCGACTGACAGCCTGACAAACCCATCTTGGTGATGACATTACTCGTTATTGGTTGTGAATTAGAGCATACTCCCTTAACCAAAGTTGAAGCTGGTACATAGGGCTATGATTTTTGTTTTGACAGTTTATGCTTTGGAGCCACAGTTTAGCGGTGAAATGGCCGGGAAAACGCACTGTCAGGCTGCTCCTAGCGCAACTGAACCGACTGAATCGGTTGATTCAGTGGTTGACCGTCCACAGGCACTGCCCGCCACGTGGTGGCCGGTGATGGCCGCGCGCACCATCTAGAGGCCACACGCCGGTGCAGGGCCCGCTCGTCAGGCATTGACGGCCAGCAAGCCACCAGCGACGCGCTTAAGTCACCACCGAGCTAGCCGTTCACTCTCACTCGCCTCCTCGCGCTCCTCTGCTCACTGCGCTCACCATCGCCGTCGCAGCCACTCCACCGAGCTCACCCGCGCTCACCGCCACCCCAGCCTCCAAATCGGCCGCACTCAAGCGTCGCCTCACCCTGCTCCACCCTTCCCGCCTTGTAGCGCCCACAACCGTGCTTGGTAAGGCCACCGCACCGCACACAACCTCACCGGAATCATCATCACCGAGCCCCGTCACAGTGGCTAGGACGCCTCCGTCCACCATTGGCTGCGATAGCTTGTGATATAGGTTCGCCATGGTCTAGAGATGCTCGTCCAAGCCTTTGTTTGAGCCATCGTAGCTTCCACTGGTGTCTCGCCATCATCCTGCACCACCGCTCCACCATGAGCGCCGCCGCCGTGCATAGCCCCGACGAGAGGTCCCACCGAGTAGCTCAACCGGTGCGCTAGGTCACGTAGGTCATGCGGTGAAGATGTCACCGCCGGTGAACTCGCCGCTGTTGAGCTTTGGCCGCGCCACCGTTGCGTAGCATAGCTGCCCTGTTTCGGGTCAATGACGCGTGGGGTCCTCTGACCAGCGGGTCCTACCGGTCAGCGACAGCAGTGTTGAGGGCTAGTTCAAATATTCCACATTTGAGTGTGTTTTGTGATTTTTAGATCTCTAGTTTAGTAGCTTAAAAAATAGTGTAATAAATTGTGTAGTGTTCCTTAGGAAGTGTAGTATTTAGGAAAAATATATTCTTGACATTTACAGTAGAAATTTTGGGAGATTTAAATAGAGATTTGAAATGTGTTTTTGAATGCATGCAAATTTGTTTATTTTATATCTAGAGTTCCTATGCTCCAAAAATTATGAAATTTTTGTGGTAAGCTATTCTTGTCATGTACGAACTCTGGTAAAAATGTGAGGATCAGTGCATGTGTAAATTTTTAGTTATAGATTTTTCTTTTATAAATAGTGAATCCTTGTATGAATTTTTATAAATTATTTATGATTCCAAAATTCATGAAATTTGTTGGGGGTAATCCTAGTACCATAAGGATGCTAAGAAAAATAGGAAATCTGTTGCTTGACACTTTTCACTAGGGTTTTCTATTTTTGCTATTGTAAGCCTTTCTGTCTTGTCATTTTTGTATAGAGTGTTTTATTGAATAAAATGGCATGAAACTTTTACAGTAGTCCTTTGATAGCATTAGTAAGGCACTGTAAATTTTTGAGAATTTATGAAGTACATCTGGTATATGTTTATTATTTAACCTAAATATCTAAATAAAATAATAAAGCCATTTAAATAGATAGCTTGGGCTTCACCATTTTATTGTCTTGAATGTATTTGGTATGCTTAAACTGTTGGTAGGCTTTATGTTGTCAAACTTTGAGTGATTACATGAAGTAGAAGTATTGTTGCTTTGAAAGGCAAATTTCAAAGGATTCCGGAGATATTCTGTAGTTTGATAAGTTGCATGATAGGGATGATGTTTGCTGTAAAATTGCTTAATAACAAAGTTGTAGATAATTTGATAAGCTTTCTAGAAAGTCTAGGATCACTACATTTGGATTAGTAGAACTCCAGTTATGAGTGAAACAAGTAGCTGTTGTTTTGTGATATAATCGATGCATTGTGGAAGTAGTTAATTAAATAATCGAGAAGAGATATGCACCTACTCAATAAACATGATGCACTTGTTAACATCTATGCATTCGTAATACTTATGCCATATTTATGCATCTAGGATCAGAGGAAGAAATAACGTTGCTGGAATTCGAAGAAGCAGAGGAAGGGGACCAGCAGGAGAATCCTCAAGTCGCAGCTCCCGAAGGCATGGAGCAGAATCTTGAAGAGCTCCCGGAATGTCCTGACCACCGCCCCACTTCCTTTCTACGAGGCAAGCCCCGGAGCATGCTAAGTCTCCTAGTATTTTACAAATGTTTACTTAAGTACTTATGATTGATGCATTAGGTTATAAGAGTTGAATGGAACCACTTGGTGCATGTACATTCCTTGTCCAGATATTACACCTTTAATCGGTATAGGTCCAGGATCGAATAGATGCTTAGCCATGCTTAGACCAGTAGAAGTCAGGTGATGTCCTATCACCTGCGAGATATAGGTGGATACCGGAGCACGGTTGGCTATATTTGCTATCGTGGAACAGAACCATGGGGTAAAAGAAAATCAAGACCGGGCAGGATGTCGATAGAGAAGCAACAAGACATGGAGGTCTTGGGTGTGGATCTATCCCCATCTATGTCGATTAAGGGCCGTACCATTGTTGGCACTTCTGACAAGATTGAACGCATGCCTCTCACTTAGCTGGCCGAATAACTCATTCTGACCGTGAAGCCAAGTAATTCAACTTAGGCCGGGACCCGTTCTGTTGTGCGCTCCTTCCGAGGAATGATTAGACTAAGCCCAAGGGCAGGCTAGGCCTGAACGTCCTAGCATCTGGTGTTCTAGATTATGCGGCGCGGTATAGACCCGTGAAATGTAGACCTGAGTTGTACCAAAGGTGACCTAAGGCTATTGTGGTTGGTAGACCTAGGTTTGTGTTTGGAATAAATTCCCAGCTGGTTGAAATCGATTCGAATCGCCGTCTCTCCCGGATAGTGAGAAACTTGGCTAGTCCCAACATCGTAGTAACTATGTTATGAAACATGATGGTTCGAATGAATATGGAATTACAATACCTGCTATGAAACATGATGGTTCGGATGAATATGGAATTACAATACCACATGTTTGGCACAGGATAGTTGCTAATCTAGAAATGGATAGTTACAATTAACTTGATAAAGGCATCATAATGGTCCAACTACATCAATTGCTTTTATGCAAAATGTTGTCAAGCTACGTCCACTTATACAGCCTTGCATAATCCTTGGAGTCATTTTATTTCTGGTTCATGACGGATAAGTCTAGCTGAGTACCTTCTTATACTTAGGGTTTTATTTCCCATTGTTGCAAATGGCATCGTGTATCATGGTTATTGCAAGAGTTGCTTCTATCCCGCTGTGGATGAGGAGTAAGCCTTGGGCAGGCTTCTTTATTAATCCCTGTCTTTGCTTTTGTGGACCGTGATCCTACTTGGCACTGTATCAAACTATGTTGGAAACTTTATTTTCAAACTTAATTGCTTCTACTTTATCTATCAAACTTGGTTTGTAATAACTTTTATTCGTACTCTGATGATGAAATGTATTTGTGAACTTTATGTAATATGTGGCATGTATGTTGAATCATGTACGATCTTGGTTGTTGTAAATCATTTATCGAGACCCGTCGTGGTACTCGATGGACTACCGGGTTTATATGGGTTCAAGTATGATAGTGCGACCGCTTGTGGGCTGCCATTGTACTTGTACTCTTATAAATTGGTCGGTTCTGCGACATTTCTACTCTTTGATCTCGCCACTTTGTTGGACCTTCTACCTAACCCTTTGTTTTATGCCTCAATGATTTGTTATCACAAATGATCTCCTATTGGTGAGGGCTTATTAGGTCCGTTGATCAAGACCTCTCCTTGCATTTAGCTTTTCTTTGCATGATCTGATGAGATGAGGATGTGACAAGTTGCATGTTCTTCTCTCGTCAACCTCTCTTTGATTTTCATTGATTATTGGTTGATGAGATGCTGTTCATTAGAGCTACAGACTTGAGTTCCTCCATCCATGATGAATGAGCTGTCTTAGTTATTGGAGCTCATCTTGTGCGTTGCTTCATCTTTGATTTGAATTTATCTCCTGACTTACCCAAATTGAATTGAGAGTTTCCTATAGGGGTTAGTCCAACAAAATATCTAGTATCTACTACAGCATACTATTGGCTCAAAAATTAACCTAGACACCATGTCTAATTTGATTTAGGAAAGCATTTTAACCTAAGCACTATGCTTAATTTAAAAGCCTTTGGAAGTAAAATCAACACACCTTTTGGTTCAATAATCAAACTAGACACCTCGTCTAATTTAGTTCAGGAAAATAGTTTAAACTAAGCACCATGCCTAATTTAAAAGGTGTATGAAAATACTTCAAAACCTATGCATATACTATATCAAACAAAGGTAGAACGAAAGCATTATAGAGATTTACTCAAATGGAGGTGAAAGGGCACGATTGTTATTTAGCAAATTGAGCATGGCTTAAAGATAGAGACAACCAAAATAATTTAGCAATATGGCAAGAGATGTTTTTTAGGGAAGTCTATCCCCCAGCTTGAATTTTGTAGAAAAATCAAGTTTGGATGGATGTACTTAAATGTTGCATGATAAATGGTTGGACATACCTTGGGTCATCATCCTTCATTCTTTTTCTTCAAACCTGGAATGGTTAGTGATAAAAATACTCAAAGGAATATTTTCACAATTATATTTTTATTCTCATTTCACAAGGGCATCACAACAAAAGGTGGAAGCTCGTGTTGTCTCCTAAAAGTGCTTGTTTTAGGATAGAAGCTCGTCCTTGGAAAACCTTTGAATTGTGTTTAAAATTGGTGAAGTGGTTTCCCCTCCAACACCAACCTTTGTGTGCCTATCTCAAGATTCATGCCAACGAGATTTGCAATATTTGTGATAAACATATGCATCTACAACCACCCTTTCAACAATTTTATGAACAGGAAGCATGAGGGGTTTGAAGATCTCGTGTGTGGCAATGTTGGGGAGACCAATTGATTCAGGACATTTCTCATATGAGCATGGATTTGATGAGGTGCTCACGAAATAACTTCCATGCTTGATGGCATCATCTTCCTGCTCCAAGGTTGTTTCTTCATGAATGTCTATAGGTAGAAATATTGTCTCCATCATTCCATGCCTATGACATCCATTGGTCATTTTGTTGTCTAATATTTCCCTTGGATTGGTGACTCTTGGGTTGATCTTATCTAAAGCCTCGTCCATCCATTCAATGGCAACAATAACACCCTCAGTGTTACACCCTAAACCAACTACTAAATCATATCATGAGCATCATGTTTTTGTAATAATGCATGTGATAGAAGGTGTTGATAACTTTCTTGTAGCCTAAAATAACCAATAAAAATGTTAAATGAATGTTGATTCAATAGCTCATGTGTATCAAGTAGGGTTAAAAATCAATTTTTATTAAGCAAAAATACTATAGAACATGTGTGTGATACTTAAATAAAGTTTGAAGTACAAACTTTGTAGATGACAATACAACTCTTGCTGTAGAAAAATAATATGACTAGCTAGTATTTCTAATGGCTTGGAAATGGAACTTGGCTTCAAATTCAGCTCAAGGCTTGGAAGAAATTTTAAGTTTGAAAACAGTGTGACAATGCCATGTTGGTGAATTAATTCTGGAAAATCTAGCTAAAGGTCAATCCTGTGTTTTTTATCCTTATGATAGACTGATGTACCATCATTAGCATGGTCAAGGTAGTTTAGCTTCAACTGTGTTAGGTTAGTTTTTAGACATGCTTTAAAATATGTGCACGTCACCTAGGGCAGCCGTTCGGACTATGCGTGATCACCGTGTTCGGGTGTGTGGCGTCGTGCATGGGTGTTCGTGATGTTGCACGCATGCACCGCGCGTGACCTTGCCGATGGTGGTCTCATCGCTGCATGTGTTGCATGTTGTTCCGGCCGAGATGTGCCCTGGCCTCGCATGCACATGAGCGCTACGCTGGTGTAGTCGCTGTGCGATAGCGTGGTGAGGCATCATCACAATATGGTTGCTGTGTGCCCCCGCTGTCGCTGCATGCATGTGCCACCGTGTCCACTGAGCTGCGTGTGGGGTCGAGCCAAGGTCGTGGCCATTATCACCATGTCGATGTGGCAATCACCCTACCCAACGTCCCACCTACCATGAGCCCATGCCACCGCTCACCACGTCTAGGTCAACCGACCCTAGTCACAGGGTGATGACGATGCCTCTCTGCTCGTCCTGCCTCACTTGCCCTCACTAACCAACACTGGTGAGACCTGCTCGGGTCTAGCAGCTCCAATTCAAGCACGTCGCACCAAGCCGCCTGGTCTTGTCACCTATGTGCATGAGCTTGCTCTGCCACCATCAACCGAAGCCCTACTTTTAACATGCCCTACCGCTCGAGCTCATCCACGTGCTTTTCTCCACAACATGACAATAGTGGGTGCACCACGTGCTCTGCCTCTCAATTTGCTTAGCTCGGAGCTTCGTAGTTCAATTCCTTGCACTAGCAAGTGGCCTAGGGAGTCAACTAGCCAGGCAACCCCTATTGAGGCTTTGTCGGGCCTCAGCGTAGATGAAATTAGTGTTTCTGCGGCCGTTAGTCATCACGCCTCCAAAATAGAGCATGACTTGGGGGTAAGGCCATACCCCTCGATAGGGGTTCAACTAGTTATTCCTATGAGCTCACCTTGGTCCTCTCATGCTATTGCTCATCTTCATTTGACTAGGAATGATCTGAGTGAGGACCTAATGCGTTGGTGTCAACCTTGGAGCGCCGCCAATATCATTACGCACACATGACTAGGCCACCTTGGCACTCCTCCACCTAAACCACCACCACAGCATGAATTCTGATGAGCTACTGGTGCTTATCTACTATCTCTACCACCCTAATAGAATCTTAGGCCTCCGGAATAGTCATGTCACCACTGTAGATAGCCACTCGCCACTACAGCCCATGACAGTGTGTCTCCGAGTTCCTAACCACCACCCATCCTTGCGCGTTTAGCTGTAGATGGTGGTCGGCTCCTTGCTCCCATCGAAGCGAGCCTAGGTTGCCCAGCGTAGCTGGCTTATGCTGTCGGCCGCCGCGCCAGCGCATGCGGGGTTTCTAGGGATCTCAATGTGGTAAAGGCGAAAATATTTGGGGGTCTGGTTACAAAGTTACTGACGGTAGGAATAGTGCACATAGTAGTTGTATTAATCTATGAAAGCTTGAGGGGCTTTTTGCAAAACAGCAATGCATGCGGGCGCCCCTAGCCTTGGACCGTACTGGGCCGCCACGACGCGCGTGCAGCCACGCCACACTAGGCTGTCAGGCCAGAAGGAATTGTTGCCGGCCCTTTCCTTTTTCTAATGCATTTTCTAATTTAGTTTCTAAGGTAAACTTATAAATTCAATATAAAATTGTGTAGTTAACCAAAAATTGTGAAACCAATTTTTTTAAGTTCCTAAAATCATGATCCATCTGCTAGTATATTTTATTCATATAGTTTTATAATATTTCTAGGAGTTATCTAATTAATTTAAGATGCTTAATATTGTAAGATATAAACATGTAGGAATTGTTGCGATAAGTTGGTGATAGTGTTGGCTCTAAAACTTTCACAATAAATTCCAAATATTATTAGGTGCTCACTATAATTTTTGTAGCTTCATAATAATTAGTTTGCTAAGGTAGCTCAATGAGCCCTAGTTTAAAAATATATATTTAATCAATAAAATGATGAAACACCTTGGGATTGCAGAACTAAAACACTTGTTGGAAAACAACGCCTTATTCAACATGGATATGTAGCCTCGCACGTTAGAGCTATCTCATTAGCTTGTGAGGCGTAATCGTATTTCTAAGTGTTTTGATTGTCGTTGATTATTTACGTCTATGTGTTGCTTCCACGTATATCATAATAGGAACAACGATGGATCATGGAGTCAACTAAAGTAGCGGAAAAGATGGTGCCTTGATGATCATGTTGCCCGATGGAATGCTAATCCTTGGTTATATCTTGCCCAGGCAAGCCCCGGTGCATAACCTCTATTATTATGCACTTTATTTTATGCTTGTACAGTAAGTTTTAAGGAGTTGAATGAAACCCAGTTGCATATATATATCCTTATCCTATGAGTCCTACTAGTATGTCAGGATCATGTAGATTGCTATGCTATAGGACCTAGTAGAAGTCAAGTAATTAATTGTCACTCACGAGAGATAGGAAAGATATTATTGTTGTTATTACATTACTATCACATGGAATATATATGAATGATAATTGGAGATTGGGCGGAATGATACTTTGGATCTAGACTTGGTTAGGCATTCGAGTGAGGCTCGGATTGCACTTGTTACGCCTATGTCGATTGAGGACTGTCCAATGCTGTAGATGGTAGACAGGTCACAGAGTTATTATCCTGAGCACATATTTGCTTATGGGAGTGGGAAGGCTCGTTACGCTCTTATCGTAGGTTCCAGCTTTTTTTAGACCGACTGATTGGAGGTGGGGAAAGGTGGAGGTCTGAGCACTATACTAAGACTGGGTCTCAAGTGTGAGGGCTTGGAGTCCTCTATAACTCTGATAACATTGTTATATTTCACTGTTGTAATCAATTGAGGTAATATTCTGTTACTGTAATAAAGTGATGTAAGAAATGACTTAAGAATGTTGTAAGTTGTATTATCTCATTTATGATCCTAATGAAAAAATGTCCTCTCTTGAGTACTTAGTGTCTAATCAAAGACAAGTACTCCTGGGAGGCATTAGATTAGGCGGTTCTACCACAACAACGGCACATAAGTTCTTAATATCCTCTAGCCATTGTTGTTGCTCTTCTTGGTCTTCTTTGTGGCCTTCATGACTCCTATACTTTGGTTGTCTTAGTGGATTTCAAGGATCATCATGAGTCTTAGAAGAAAGAGCATAAAAGGGATCAACGGGGTTAAGGATGGGTTTAGAGATGGATTCAGAACTTATATCGGCTGTGAGCATAGGAGGGGAGAAGATAGGATTGGTTAAATGATTCAGCTCTCCTTCTATAGCATCACTTAACATGCCACCCTTGAGTTCTTCCCAATATCCTATATAGGAATAAGGACGCTTTCTAAGAGATCTCTTTTTGAGAGGATTTAAATTTTATTCGCTCAAAGGTCTCTTGTAGAACTAGAAGTTTAAGCTTTTCCCAAAATCAGCATCAAAAAGATCATCCTCACAAGAAATTTCAAAAGGTTGAATTTCTTCTTTCCTTGGAGGATTTTGGGGTATTGATGCTTCGTGATTGACAGCTAAATCTTGGGATTGGAGTGATTGTGATTTAGCAATCAAAACTTCCTCTTCTTGTTCGAGAGATGATTCCTTCTCTTCCTCAGAGAGTTCATTATAAATGCTAGCGCAGGGAGTCTTTCCACTAATTCTATCAAACATAGATCTTGCTTCACTAGCAGACGGATGAAGGAAAGCTCCTCTAGAGGCTGCATTAAGGGATTCCATGGAATCCTTGCTAAGACCCATATAAAAATGTTGAAGAAATATAGGGTCTTGAATGGCAAGGTCTGGACCAGTGATGATGAGTTCATTAAAATGATCCCATGATGTACCAAGAGATTCTTCTCCTAGTTGTCCAAAATTTAGAACCCCTTTCCGAAGGCTAACCACTTTAGAGATGGAAAAGAAACGTAAACAAAATTTAGAGCATAACATTTCCCAATCTCCTTTCATACTTACTATAGTTTGACTATACCAATGTTTAGCTCTTCCCATCAAAGAGAATGGAAATAACTTTCATCTTATAGTTTTGTCAGACATGCCAGCGATACACAAGCATGTATAGGTCTGTTCATACTCTTGTAGGTGTGTGTATGTGTTTTCATCGCCTTCTCCTGAGAAGGATTTATCCTAAATCAATTTTATAAAACACGGGCGTAGCTCATAGCCAGGTGTTAGGATGGGCTCTGAAGATTTTGGTGGCTCTAGGCTTGTGCTCATGGGTTTAGCATATTGATAGATAGGAGTGGAATCCATGCTAAAAGAAAAAGTAAAATAAAAGAAAGAATAAAAGATAAAATGTTAAGCTAGGCTCAAAGTTAATTCAGCAACTGTTTCTCCGGCAATGGCGCTAGAAAGCTTGTTGGTATATTTAACGCACACAGATAAATCCACAAGCGCATGGATACCACTATAGCTTTCACTCGGAGGTATTCCAAGTATTGTATCCATAGGGAAACATGTGAGACTAACTACAGTCTAACCTAACTAAGGGTAGCAACAAAATTAGGATAAATAGGAGCATAGAGAGGATAACTAAAGTTCTCTAATTGTAACTTGGGTAAGCTTATATCTTCTACTATTCAACTAGGGATATTACTAGGGAAAGACACCAACAGAGGATGCTTTCCTTCGCAACCGCTTCCTACGTGCGCCTACAGATGAGAGGTGGACTACAAAGGATCAACGAAGCTATATAGTACAGGCTATATAGAACTTATGTCACTCACATGATCTACCGCCTTCTAGAATGCAGGGTGCATCATGATTAACCTAAGTCTAAGCACCATGCTTACACTTATGATTAATACTCTACTCCCCCTAGGAAGAGAATAAAGCACTCAAAAGAGAGTCATGAACCTAAAGAACAATATGAACAAGATGCTAAGATGCTTACTTGAATTCAAAGTTGATTACCAGAGAAATCTCAGATGCAAGCTCAAATATAACTTAAATCCGCTAAGGTACAAGCCATAGAGAGAGCACCGATAGGCCGACACCTCCTCCAAACTCTTCCCTGACTCTCTATCTCACTATTATTTATAAGACTAGATCCTATGGAGGACTAATCTTCTCTTAATAGCTGGCTCTAATCCTCATGATATGAATTAGGGTTTCAAGATGGCTCTAGGGAGGGTGCTAGGGGCTGGTATATATAGGCTGGAGCATCCAACATGAGTCATTGGATCAAACCAACTTATAGGATGGCGTAGATGCAACCTAGGAGGTGGTGGAGAACTAACATAGCAACAGGAGGCTAACATGGGGGCCCATAGGTCAGGCAGCCTCTAGGTGGGACCGACTGGCCCCACATGTCAGAGACACGGGCTCTGCTTTGGTGATTCATCTTCTGGAGTCTTCTAGAGTCTTCCCACGTCGATTAAGCGGTGGAATTCTATATTTTTTTATGAATAGGTCCCCCTTGACAGGTTTTTAGATAAACTCTGCTGAAAACACAGATTCACCAAAACTCATGGAATTTATTAGTTTAAACCCCTATACCTATGTTTCGTGATGGAATTAAGTATAAATATAGGTTATGTTGATGGTTTATAATTGATGTTAGTGACTGTCAACAATGCCCTCCATATGGTGATGAGTGGCATCATTCGATGATCTTGATGCCTTCTTCTACAGGTACACTCCTCCTAAGCAGGCCATCAAAGCAGACTCTTAAGAGGTATGGTTCATCCCATATGTGGAGATGACTTTAATAAATGAGCTTCCTTTTATTTTCCCCTGGTGGTACATAACCTACAACCATAAAATTAACAATATTCGCTTACCAGTGGTCGGATTTCATAACTTTGAAGAGCATGTCATCCTGTGGCACATCCACTAGTAGAGAACAGACCTTTGATCCTCAGCCAAAATGGGCTCTAGTCCCAAAAAAATTTTGCCCCCGGGACTAGAAATACCTTTAGTCCCGGTTGGAGGCTCCAACCGGGACTAAAGGTCCCTGCCCAACGGCTACTGCGCCAGACAGAGGTGGCAGGGACCTTTAGTCCCGGTTGGAGCCACCAACCGAGACTAAAGATATACTTTTACTCCTGGTTGGTGGCTCCAACCGGGAGTAAAGGTCTACTCCCAGGCCGTGGCTGCGCCCGGGGTTGGAAAGTTACCTTTAGTCCCGGTTGGATCCACCAACCGGGACTAAATGTTCTCCCTTTATAAATCGGCCGTCTCCTCCTTCCTCCCTGAGCCCAAGCTCAGCACATTTTGAAGCTCACTGCAGTAGTGTTCTTGCTTCCTCCCTCCCTCCATTGTTCCTCCATCCATTCTTCGATTCCTCCGTTGATTTCTTCGATTCCTCTGTCGATTCTTCAGTTGTAAAGGTTACCAATCTCATACTCTCATTTTTCACCATTTTCTTATGCCATTTTGTTCACTATATATATTTATGGTTCTTTATTGTGGTTTTTTTCATTTGTAAGCAATTTGAGCTCAAAATCACTTCAAGCTTGCATATTTACATGAAAGAAGGTTAAAGTATATATAAATATAAACTTAGAAAATAGTTAGAAAATTATAGCAAATCTGTACTAGTTGAACTTGCGGACCATGTTCAGCTCCGCAAGCATGTTCTCTGTCGAGCGGTAACGGACATCAAGGAGGAGCTTTGATTCTATGAGGGAGAGCGACAACGGTCGTGGGAGACCGTGTTCCCTTCCTCGTAGAATCAGAGCTCTTCCTTGACCAAGTACGGTGCTGTCCGGTGGAGAAATGCTCGCCGAGATGATCACGTAAGTAAGTTCAACTAGTACGGATGGTTATTTATTCACATGTCCCGATATCGTCGCAGTAGTCTGTCAATCACCGTACTTTTTATTTTAACTTTTTATGAAATGAAAAACTTAGAAAATAGTTAGAAAATTATAGAAAATCCGTACTAGTTGAACTAGCGGACCGTGTTCATGTCGGCGAGCATGTTCTCTGCCGAACGGTAACGAACATCAAGGAGGAGCTTTGATTCTATGAGGGAGAGCGACAACGGTCGTGGAAGACCGTGTTCCCTTCCTCATAGAATCGGAGCTCTTCCTTGACCAAGTACGGTGCCGTCCGGTAGAGAAATGCTCGCCGAGATGATCATGTAAGCAAGTTCAACTAGTACGGATGGTTATTTATTCACACGTCCCGATATCGTCGCAGTAGTCTGTTATGTGTGTACACTCCCATTCTTCTATTAATTTGCGGAAATATCATGTGAATTACTTACCTGCCGCAGTAAAAGACGAGAACACAATGACCATTAAAAATATCATTGTTTAGAGATCTAGATAATTTTATAGTTTCTTAATTTTATTTGTTTATAAAAGGAGAAATTTATAGTGTATTAAAAATGAGTATAGAGAGTAGATGGCAACTGCTTCCGGGTCCTCGGCCTCTCATGGGTTTCCAAAGCGACTTAGGCCAGGCCTTCCTCTCATTCCATGTGGCAAGTGTCGTGATGAGACGAAGATTGTGATGGAGTACCGAGTGAAGAAGGAGGGTCCCAACAAGGATCGTATCTTCTACAAGTGTCCGGATCACAATGTGAGTTATTTTATCGTATTTAATGATTATGGTTAGTTTATACCTATTTTCATGATGGTTGTGATTAAAGTTCTAATTTTTTGTTTTAATTTCAGTGGGATGATAGTGGACGATGTTCAGGCTTCTACTGGGAGGAAGAGTATGTTGAACTCGTGCAAAAATATCTTGCACAACAGGCAGATACAGCGGCTAATGAGGCAGTGATCTAGCTAAAGAAGCCCAAAGATGTTGCACAATCGGGGGATCTGTCTATTTTAGTTGAGATTGGTCGTGAAATCCTTGTGCTCCTGAAATGTATTTTAGCTTTAGTTCTTTTAGTGGTAGTTGGGATTGTCTACATTGTAGCGATTCTTTCATAAATTTGTATCTTTTGTGGTGGCATGCATGTTGTATAAATAATTAATTATGATCTAGGTTTTAATATGATATTTATGTCATGTAATGCAGATGAGCCGTCATTGGATGTATAATGCTAATCGCCGCTCCCAAGAGTTCATTGATGGCGTGCATTCTTTGTTACGTGCGGCCGAGGCAAACAAACATGACGGTTTCATGTGCTATCCATGTGCCATATGTAAGAATACAGTGGAATATCCTTGCTCAAGGACTCTTCATTCACACTTGTTCAAGTTGGGTTTCATGCCAAACTATATTTGTTGGACAAAGCACGGAGAAACCGGTGTTGTAATGGAAGAAGGTGAAGAAGAACAATGGGACGACAATGATATTATTCCTGATGGTGCGTGCTTCAATGATACTGCAATGGGAGAAGCTGAAGAAGAGGTAGCCGCAGAAGATGAGCCGGCTGATGATCTTTGTCAGGTCATTCGTGACGCACAAAGAGAATGTGACAGTGAAAAGGAGAAGATCAAGTTCGAGCAGATGCTAGAAGATCACAAGAAATTGTTATACCCAACTTGTGATGCAGGGTAGAAAAAGTTGGGAACCACACTAGAATTGCTGCAATGGAAGGCAAAGAATGGTGTATCTGACAAGGGATTTGGAGAGTTACTAAAAATCTAAAAGAAGATGCTTCTGAAGTACAATGAATTGCTCGCCACTACCTACGAAGCAAAACAAGTTGTCTGTCCTATAGGGCTAAAAATAGAGAAGATACATGCATGTCCTAATGACTGCATCCTGTACCATGGCAAAGAGTACAAGAAATTGGATGCATGCCCGGTATGCCATGCGTTGCGGTATAAGATCAGGCGAGATGACCCAGGTGATGTTGAGGGCGAACGTTCGCGTAAGAAAATCCCTACCAAGGTTATGTGGTATGCTCCTATAATACCACACTTGAAATGTCTATTCAGAAACAAAGAACATGCAAAATTGTTATGATGGCACAAAGAAGACCGTAAGGTAGACAATATGTTGAGACACCCTGCTGATAGGTCCCAGTGGAGAGCAATCGACAGAGAATTCCTGGAGTTTGCAAATGACGCAAGAAACTTAAGGTTTGCTTTAAGTACAGATGGTATCAATCCTTTTGGAGAGCAGAACAGTAGTCATAGCACTTGGCCTGTTACTCTAAGTATCTACAACATTCCTCCTTGGTTATGCATGAAGCGGAAGTTCATTATGATGCCTATGCTCATCCAAGGCCCGAAGCAACCTGGCAATGACATTGATGTGTACTTGAGACCACTTATTGATGAACTTCTCATTTTGTGGAATAAAGAAGGTGTACGTGTGTGGGATGAGTACAAATAGGAACACTTTGATCTACGAGCATTGTTGTTCGTAACAATCAATGATTGGCCTACTCTAAGTAATCTTTCAGGACAGTCAAACAAGGGATATAATGCATGCACACACTGCTTCGGTGATATTAGAGGTGTATTCTTGAAAAAATGTCGAAAGGTCATGTACCTTGGCCATCGTTGATTTCTTCCTGCAAATCACCCCGTAAGAAAGAAAGGCAAGCATTTTAAAGGGAAGGCAGACCACCTGACCAAGCCTCACAACCAAACCGGTGAGGATGTACTCGATATGGTCAATAATATGAAAGTCGTCTTTGGAAAAGGACATGGAAGCCAACCTATTCTGAAAGACGCTAACGGTCATGCACCCATGTAGAAGAAGAAGTCCATATTTTGGGACCTACCCTATTGGCAAGTCCTAGAGGTCCATAGCTCGATCGATGTGATGCACCTGATGAAGAATCTTTGTGTGAACCTGCTAGGCTTTATGGGTGTGTATGGAAAGCCTAAGGACACATTTGAAGCATGACAGGACCTACGTTGTTTGAGAGAAAGAGACAACCTGCATCCAGAGAAGACAGATGATGGACGCCATTACTTACGTCCTGCTAGCTACACTCTAAGCAAAGAGGAGAAGGAAATCATATTTGAATGCTTAAACAACATCAAGGTACCATCTGGATTCTCCTCGAATATAAAGGGTATTATAAATGTGCCAGAGAAGAAATTCTATAACTTAAAGTCCCATGACTATCACGTTCTCATGACGCAATTACTTCTAGTTGCATTAAGAGGAATTCTACCTCCAAATGTACGTCTAGCCACCGTGAAGCTATGTGCATTCCTCAATGCAATTTCTCAGAAGGCAATTGAACCAACTGATCTAGCTAAACTACAGAATGATGTGGTTCAATGTCTCGTCAGCTTTGAGTTGGTGTTCCCTCCTTTCTTCTTTGATATTATGACACACCTCCTAGTTCACCTAGTCAAGGAGATTTTCACTCTCGGTCCTGTGTTCCTACACAACATGTTCCCCTTAGAGAGATTCATGGGAGTCCTAAAGAAATATGTTCACAACCGTGCTCGCCCAGAAGGAAGCATCGCCAAGGGCTATGGAACAGAAGAGGTCATTGAGTTCTGTGTTGACTTTATTCCCGACCTTGACTCGATTGGTGTTCCTAAATCGAGACATGAGGGGAGACTAAGCGGAAAGGGGACACTAGGGAGGAAAACATATATTGGTATGGATGATGATTATTTCAATAAAGCGCACTACACAGTTCTACAGAACTCCTCTTTGGTAGATCCATATATTGAGACACACAAGGATCTCTTACGATCCGAGTTTTCAGGGAAGACTGAAGCTTAGATTACGCATAAGCACATGGAAACTTTTGGCGGTTGGTTGCGAAAAAAATGTCAAGGTGATGAGAGCATCCATGAGCAACTGTATTTATTGGCTATGCAACCATCATGGCATATCGTCACATACAAAGGGTACGAGATAAATGGGAACATATTCTACACAGTAGCCCAAGATAAAAGGAGTACCAACCAAAACAGTGGTGTCCGCATAGATGCCACATACCCAAATAGGAATAAGCAGACATATTATGGATGCATAGATGAAATCTGGGAACTAGAATATGCACCTACTTTGAAGATCCCATTGTTCAAGTGCCAATGGGTCAAGGTGACCGGAGGCGGGGTAATAGTAGACAACGAGTATGTAATGACAACAGTAGACCTTAGTAATATTGGGTACAAAGACGAACCATTCGTCCTTGCCAAGGATGTGAATCAGATGTTCTATGTCAATGATATGTCTACCAAACCAAAAAGAGAGAAAAACGATAATGACTCAACCAAAGAGCCAAAGCGCCACATAGTTCTTTCAGGGAAAAGAGTCATTGTGGGAATTGAGGACAAGTCGGACATGTCAGAAGAATATGAAAAGGATGACCGAATTCCGCCCTTCAAAGTGAACAAAGACCCTAGCATCTTGGTAAATGATGAGGACACTCTATGGTTACGAAGCGATCATAACCAAGGGACATATGTAAAGAAGAAGTTCACTGCTGTGCCCACTTGATGATATAGTGATTTAATATAGTGTGTGTTCGAGATATTATGTAATAATTGTGAATTCATGGTTATTATGTCATGTTTCAAATTAAATCAATGTTTGATTTGGTGGGATTTCTCTCTCAAAAAGGTAAATTAGGATACTGAGTGATGAAAAATTAAAATATTAACGTTAAAATGATGTGAAAACAAATTTCCTGTCCAAAACCAATAGTTTTAATAATTTTAATTAAACACTACATTTTTGCATTAACGAAATAATAAATATTAGTTACATTATGTTTATAATTCTAACAAAAAATAAAAAAGTTAGGTTATAGATTTTGCCTATGTGCAATAAACAAAAAGAAAATTCATATTTTTAACAAAATAATTTTATGCTTTTTATTTAATTTACTATGTATTTAACAAAAACTATTGCATTTCTATTGTATTTAACAAGACTATTGCTTAAAACAGGCAGGAAATGAAACTGCAGGCCACCTTTACTCCCGGGTGGGAAGCCCACCCGGGAGTAAAGGTGGGCTGCAGTTTCGTGGCCCGCCAAAAAAAATCCTTTACTCCTGGTGCGTGTTACCAACCTCCCGGTTGGTAACACGCACCGGGAGTAAAGGTGCCTTTACTCCCGATTGGTAATACGCACCGGGAGTAAAGGGTTTTTACTCCCGGTTGGTGGCTGGCACCGGGAGTAATTCTCTCTGATATATAACCTCCAGTGCCTGGCGCAGATCGATCCGCTTGTCTTCTTCCTTGTCGAACACCGCCGCCCTCTTCTTCCTCGCGCCGCGTCCGTTCGCCTTCCGTGACACCGGCGCCGCCCTCTTCTTCCTCGTGCGGCCTCCACCGCGCGCGCCCGTGCCCCTCCACCGCGCCCTCCTCCGCGCCCAAGGCCCTCCACCGCGCCCATGGCCCCACTATGCCCGAGGCCCTCCACTGCCGAGCTCGAGGTGATATGTTCGTCGATCTATTTGTGCATTCGCCCGAGCCCCCCACTGCCGAGTTATAGATCACGTCAAAAACTACAACTTTGGTGTAAGCCATGTCAACGCTCGAGGTCGATTGAAAATTCCAAATTTTGAATCACAAAATCTAGGAACTAAAAATGAATATTTGGAACTCTAAATGATTTTAAATAAAAAACCTGATCAGCTGTGATTATTGGGCTGTGGCTGCAGCTGTTTCCATTTCTGCCTACAGTAGAGCGAGGCCAAAGAGAGAAAGATGGAGTTGTCAAGCTCACATCTCAAAACCATATCTTAACGCAAGTTTTGAATATTTGGATATTATATGGATAAATTAGCAAGTTTAGAGTATCAAAAACTGCATTTTATGGTACTAAAATACATTTTAAGATCACTGGGACCTGAACTCATGACAAGTTTAATTAAGGACCACCAATGAAATTACTTTAGAAATTAATTAGATCGATGTAAATCCATGGCTTGTTTAATAAACACGCTATATATTATTTGGAAACCATTGTCGTTGTCACTAAAGCTGAAAATGATCTAGCCCATCAACCGCCATATATTCATCACTATATGATATGCCATTATTCCAAGATGCAGTTTCAATAGAAGAATTTTTTCTATCTTCATAGATCAATGTTTGTTAACGAAATTTTATCCAAATATATTCATGTAGGGTCTTTTCTTTTTGAAGGATTTGTTGTAGGATATATAATGGTCAAATAGGAACTCAATTTTGATACCCAGTTTGTAAACTAAGCGTTTTTTAGTTTATAAAAAATATCACATGTGATGATGTAAGCAGTTTTGGTTGGACTTGCATGCATGGCTATAGACAAATGAAGGAAAACTTCAACGTTTCTTCATTTGTGAACTTTGAATATACAGATATAATATATTAATGTTGCTAAAGTAATATGAGCATTACATATTTTTTTCGGGAAGACTATCTTCAAACTTTATATCATAGCATCAGAGATCGCCTGTAGAAGAAGAAAATAAATTCTTATCATTTTGGAAATAGTAATGGTTATATTAGCAATAAGACACATATACTTACATTTCATAATGACTTATACTTACATTTTTAACATAGAATTTTCTCATATGATGAATGACTACATGGTTCACATGGTACATAGGATCACAACATCACGCACCGACACCGCCCCGGCACGCCTCACGTTGTCGTCGTCGTCAGCACGCCGGCCCGCCTCACGTCGTCGTCGTTAGCACACCAGCCACCACGCTAACACGTATATATATGTCATTTGTATTCATATGCATGTATATATACGTCGTGGAGCACCGCCGCCCTCGTTCATCCATGCGTTTCTATGTATACGGCGGAGCACCGCCGCCCTCGTTCACCCATGTGTACAGACATATATACGGCGGAGTGGAGCACCTCCACTCTTGTCACACCGCCCTTTCTCGTGGCCTAGTTGATCAACATTCGTATTATCGTTATCGTTAATGCTAAACAATCACACCAGGGCGAACCATGCTGTTGATGTCACCGACGTGGTTCGCCCTAGTCACCGACGCAATTTGCCCTCGGCCGTTTATGTATAGCCCTAATTCGCCCTAGTACCAACACAGTTCGTCCTAGTGTGGCGAATTGCATCGGTGACCGAGGGGCAAGATTTAATAATGCATATTGTTTGTAGATTTTACGCATGTAAGCAAAGATTTGACGTACTATATATTGGTTTTGTTTTTTGAAGCTAGATGGCCGACCTGAGAAACATGGATGAGGAGTTGATGATGAATTTGATCAACACTGGCACTCAAGTTGTCGGCGATGATGGTGCTAAAAATAACGTGCAAAAGGATGCAGATGACGGGAGTCAGTACTTAGCTCTTGAACAAAATGAGCAACAACATATTGGCCAAGTATATATTTTTTATTATTAGCTATATATATTATCATATGTCTTATGTGTGCTCATGACATTAAAAATAATGTTTATGTTTTGTAGCCCTCTGGATCGACATCAACAACTACAACGAAGAGTAAAATTGTTTGAGGTCCCAAAAAGCCATTGGAGGGCCGCTTCATCATCTCGGAGTTCAATGTGGATACAGGAAAACCGGGGGGGGCGAATAAAATGAAATTTGTGCACCACTGTGGTTACCTTGTACGGGACTGGCTCCCGATTAGTACCCATGAATGGAAGAAGAAGACCAATGCTCCTCATGTCAGTTTTGTCTCCAATCGTGACAAGGCGTTAATTCGGAATGATGTCTTGGTACATTTCACGCTCCAAACAGATGGTTATGATGATATAATAGATGGTGATGAATTAAAGGAGCAAGTTAGGGATTGGGCAATGAAGAAGATGGCCACCCAGTTTCAGACTTGGAAGAAACACCTATACACGACGTATGTCAAGAAGAACATAGCACCAGATTTTACTGTCCCAGGCCCGATCTCAAAGCAGAGGCCCTATTGGGATCAGTTTGTATAGTACAAGACTTCGGAAGACGGTGTGAGTCGGGCGATAAAGAACCAACGTAATGCCCAATAGAAGACATACCACCATACCTTGGGATCAGGTGGCTACCCGACTGCCATTAAGAAGTGGAACAAAATGGAAGCAGACCTTCTTGCCAAGGGTATCAGACCAGAATCACTCGAGTGGGGAGAACATGCAAAGAATTAGTTTTTCGCTCATGGGGGAACACTAAACCAAGAGACAGGGAAGTGCGTTTATGGCGCAAGACTGCAAGAAGCAGCAGAAAGATTGTTTTATGCTTAGAGAGCTACTACTAGTGGTGCGTTCAGGCCCAACAGAGAGAAGGATGAGCTGACATACGCCATCGAGACTATTGAACATGGTGGCCGAACTAGAGGCAAAGGAAGTGTCTCGTGGGAGCATGGATTCCCTCAGGACAGACCTTCCTACAGAAGTCGCCAGAGAAAGAAGGAAGAAGAGGCACAGTGGCTCCAGAGGTTGGAGGAAGCGGTGCGTGAAGCACAGGAGCGAGAAAAAAAACCTTGAAGCGAGAATGCAGGAGGAAATCAGAAGGCAAGTGCAAATAGCAGTGAGTGCAAGCAAGCAGGCATCAGAGCCAGGAATCAACAATAGCCAATCTGTTCAGTTGAAAAGCAGCTGCGCTTCCACGGAGATACCAAATCAAGGGGACACAGGACTGCGCTTCCCTGTGGATGACATCACTGAACCTTGTACAACGTGTGAGCTACACATTCCGAAGGAGAATTCCACAATCAAGGTGGCTATCGATCTTGTTAATCCTATCGACCGAACCAAGACACCAAGGATTCATGGGAATATAATCCAAGAAGGATATGCTACCATCTCGGTAGATAAAGCTGAAAAAGGTTTTAGTGATTTGCCTCTTGACATTTCTAGAGGTGATGGTGAGAAGACTCTAGGAGAAGCGGAGAAGACATTCATTCTATGGCACAAGCGCTACATCATCATTCCAAGGATGTTGGCTCCACCTCCTCCTGAACTACCTCACCATAGGTACGTGCGGATGAAAACACTACATCATTAATTTGTATTGGCTTAAATAATTAACAATCTGCTCATAATAATATGTCATTCCTTTCTTTATAGCAGATCCTCCCCCAACCTAAATCCAATTGTTCAA